>NC_080163.1:90863934-91212619 GCF_950295315.1 Erinaceus europaeus
CATTGTTGGTGGGAATGTCAACTAGTCTAGTCCCTGTAGAAAACAGGGTGGATGCCCTTAACCTTCTTGCTTGACTGAATGAACTGCAGATAACCTTGAACAACATGTCAGGCTGATTTTTCTGCACACTGAAATAACTAGGCAGCCACCCCTTCAACTTAGACTTGTTTCACCACTGCAGCAGAAAATTGCAAAACTAGGTACTTTGGCAGGTTGGGGAAGCCTCAGGAGACCAACATCCTCCCCAGCTGTAAGCATAAATATGTTCTGTTAGCTTGTCAATTCCTTCTCTGACTCTCTGTGTATACTCCTTCAGTTTGCTGAAGTTGGCCAACTTTTGTTCGTTTTTGTTTTGTTTTGTTTTTTAATTGTTTCATGTGTGTTTGTTTTATTTTGTTTGGTTTTATTAGTTTTTGTATGGTTCTTTTTTGTTGTTGTTTTAAGAGTTTGTCTGTTTGTTTTGTAGTTGTTCAAGTCCTTTGTTTCTCTCTTCAATTTGAACACAAGAAACCCTACCTCTAATCTTCCAATGACAATGGTGTTGCCATCACAAAAACAGCTTCACCCACTTTTGAGACAAGCCATAAGGTGACCTGCTTCAAGGGTCCAGGAATCAACACACCAGGTTACCTCACATCATACATGAAAAGCAACAACCAGGATACAGATTTCAAATGATACCAGATAGAATGTCAATGGCCTGAATTCTCCCATTAAAGTCACAGAGTAAGAAGACAAATCAGAAAATACAACCCAATAATATATTGTCTGCAGGAGTCCCACCTAACTCAACAGAACAAACAAAGATTGAATGAAAGAACAGAAAACTATCACACAGACAACACACAAGGAAGGGCAGAAACAGCTGTTCTCATATCTGACACAATAAACTTTAAAGTAAATAAAGTAATAAAAAACAGGATGAACATTACATAACGCTTGAAGGATCAGTCAACGAAGAGGTCTTCACAATTATTTTTCTTTTTTTTAATTATTTATTTATTTATTCCCTTTTGTTGCTCTTGTTTTATTGTTGTAGTTATTATTATTGTCATTGTTGTTCGATAGGACAGAGAGAAATGGAGAGAGGAGGGGAAAGACAGAGAGGGGGAGAGAAAGACAGATACCTGCAGACCTGCTTCACCACCTGTGAAGCAACTCCCCTGTAGGTGGGGAGCCAGGGCTCGAACCGGGATTCTTACGCTGGTCCTTGTGCTTTGCACCACCTGCGCTTAACCCGCTGCACTACAGCCCAACTCCCTATAATTATTTTCCATCTCACTAAGTATCTGAAAACACTGTAACCTTCAAATCAAGTGCATCATCATGTACCAGGATCTGAAATCCTTCTCTACTTTTCCCTGTCCTCTTTCCCTAGAGTCCTTTGCTTTGTGCAACACACCAAACTAGTTCAGGTTTTACTTTGTTTTCCTTTTCTGTTCTTGGTCATTAAGTTCTACCCATGAGAGCAGTCTAGTTTCCAACAACAGATGAATGGCTAAGAAATATGTTTATATATACACAATGGGATACTACTCAGTTATTAAGAATGATGAAGTCACTTTCTTCACTTCATCTTAGATGGAGCTTGAAGGAATCATGTTAAGTGAGATCATCCAGAAAGAGAAGGGTAAATATGGGATGATTTCATCTAAGTCTTCCTGATCTGTTATTTTCCAGGCAAAGACTTGAAAGAGAGAGAGAGAGAGAGAGAGAGGGAGAGAGAGATTTGGTTCAGTCTTTACTCATTCTCTCAATTGAGATTACTATTTGCACATAAGCAGAAAGGTAAACAGAACAACCTTTAACAATCTGAATGCACATAAGTGGATATTGAAATTCTTTTTTCTGTTTAGTGTTCTACTTTTTATTAAGGAATAACACGCTGCTTTGGATAACTACCCCTTCTCTAACTATAAAGTTTATTTTAAGAAATTTATCTTATACCACAAAACCTTATGCTGCCCTAATTACCTGGGGAAACGCTTATATTTAAATTAAAGTGAGAGTCATTTTCACTCATTACTAATTAGGTTTGAAAGAAGAGAGTCAGAAAACTTACCAGGATAATAATAGAAACCAAAGCATAGATGTCACCAAGAAAAACCAAAATAGAGAAAAAAGTTGTGTTCCCTGAATGGCCATGTATCACCTAGATTGTACTATATGGAAGGGTCATGGTCATGGAGGAAGCTTTGTTACTATGAAGTCTACTTCCCTCTCTGTCTCTCTACTTCAATAAAAAAGTAACCATGTATGTGCAAGGCTCTGGTTCCAATAAATAAAGAAATTAAGCAAATAAGTCCCAGAACTATCAAATCCCCAAATCTTAATAATCTCTGTGATTTACTATTACACAAATTAATTTCTTTCTTATTCTTCATGCTTTAATCTGTTTTGGTCAAATATTAAAGTTGGCATTTATAAAATGAGCATAGTAAAAGGCTAGTTGAGAGGAGCTGAGGGACGTTCAATCCATGTTAATAGCTTTACAGTTCTTGTATTGTAGTCATGAGCAAGGTAAACCTTGTTTCAGTAGGTGGGAGGGAGATGACACAGTGGATAAACATTGTTTCAGTTGGCAAGGACTATCTGACCAAGGAGTATTGTTCAACCAAATGGGGAAATGAGTGTGCTCTCTACACTTACCTATTGGATACCTTTTCTCAAAGGCAGAATATGATCTAGACCTGGATAGCTTTAATTTTCAAAAAATATGTATTATTAATACTTAACTAATCATCCAAAACTAATGATATCTCAAATTAATAAACTGAAACTCCTCATTTGATATGTAGCTCACAATACTGTGTAGTCCAAGAATAGAACATGCCAAGCACCTTGACACATGCTTATGGCTTCATAATTAGATGCAGTACTGATTCCTGGACACCTAAAGAAACCTGATTGTTTTTATTATTGCCAATGGAATTGCTGTTTTACTTTTTTTTTTTTTTTGTAAACTTAATGTATTTCAAAGTCATTCTAGAATGGCAGGATCATAACTTCACCTCCTTTACTGAGTTTGTGAATGTGTTCATATTAAAATAAACCTTACTCATTTACATTTACTGGGTTATTTAATTTGAGATAGTCTGTAACCAAATTTCTCTTATTTTGTGATTTATGCACATATTAGGGCTTTATGGGTATATTTTACTTTTTGTTAAGCCATTGATATAAACAGGAATTTTAAAGATTAATAGTATATTCATTTCATAATAATTTCACTCCTATATGTCTAATGTGATCATTTGTTAAACCAAATATCTTGTTGAAGTGATTCCTCATCTATACCATATTCAATGATCATTTATCAACTCAATTTACATACTATTTATCAAAACATGATATTTAATGATTGCTGCAATACATACATTAAATTAATATTATTTTAATTTAATATTGAAAATTTCATTATTTGAGTGTTTATTATCTAACAGAGACTCTTAAAGGTGCAGAAGTAGTTAACAATATACTAAAATGGATGAAATAAGAAGGCCATGATACCACATACTATTTAAAATAAGCATGAGAAGTTACTTATTTGATATAAATAAAAGCATAATTCTTCTTATTTTTAATTGGAACATTAATGGTTTACAGTATAGGTGTTGGTGCCTGGGTACAATTACTTATCTCATTAAGACAGGTGTCTACAAAAGACCCTCACCCCAAAATTGAGTCCATCATCATGTACCAGGAACTGAAAGCCATCCCATGCCATGCCCCTGTCCTCCTTCCACAGAATCATTTGCTTTGGTGTAATAGACCAAACCAGTCAAGTTTTACTTTCTTTCCTTGTTAAGTTCTTCCCATAAGTGAGATAACCTCATATTCATCCTTCTCTCTCTGGCTTATCTCACGTAATTCCTTCTAGCTCCATCTAAGATGAGGTAAAGAAGCTGAATTAAATAAATCTTTATTCTTCTTCTTCTAGCGTTTGCCAAATCATTCTTAATAGCTGAATATATATATATATATATATATATATATATATATATATATATATATATATATACATATCACAACTTTCATAGCCACTCATAAGTTGTATGCCTCTGCTCATAGCAGCACAATTTATTTATTTACTGAATTATTTATTTATTTATTCATTTATTTATTTTTGCCTCTAGGGTTATTGCTGGGACTGGATGCCTGAACTACGAATCTACTGCTCCTGGAGGACATTTTTCCTACTTTTGTTGCCCTTGTTTCCCTTGTTGTTATTGTTATTGTTGTTGTTGTTGGATAGGACAGAGAGAAATTGAGAGAGGAGGGGAAGACAGAGTGGGGGAGAGAAAGATAGACACCTGCAGACCTGCTTTACCTCCCTTGAAGCAAACCCCTGCAGGTGGGGAGCCAGGGACTCCAACTGGGTCCTTATGCTGGTCCTTGCGCTTTGCTCCAGGAGTGCTTAACTTGCTGCACTCTTGCTTGGCCCCTCTCAGCACAATTTATAATAGCCCAAGCTTAAAAACAACTTAGACATTGTTATATGGGGGAATGTTATGCATGTACAAACTATTGTACTTACTGTTGAATGTAAAACATTAATTCCCCAATTAAAAAAATCAGAAAAGAAAAACAAAACAAAACAAACAAACAAAAAACTTAGGTGTTCAACAGAATTGTATATTTTAAAAGAATGGAAAAAGTGGTATAAAAGTGCATCCAAGGAGATGAAAGATTCAGGAGAAAGTTAAATGCATTTAATAAGAGTAAGTACTCTCAAGACCTTAAAAGAACTAGCTGGATAACTTCATTTATTTACATACGAATAAAAAATGGCAGAATAACACCTACTGACTCTTTAGGAAACTGCAATCCTGACACAGATATTCTATGCTTAGAATAAAACGTGTGAGCAAAGGGAGAAGGTGGGTAAGACCTGACAAAGGACATAATTGCACACTGCAGAACAGAATAATTTGAGATATAACAATGGGTCTCAACCAGGACTGCTCATAAAAATCACCCAGAAGCTTTTAAAATTGAGATTCACAGAGCCCAGTCTCAAAACATACTGAGAAACTGGAGGTGAATACTCCAGTATAATATGAATAAGCTTTCTAATTGATTTCTCCAACATATACAAACACCCACCCATACCATCTTACAGACACTGCTTATTCCTGAGGAATTCACAATTACATAGTTCAGTTATACTGCATGACTAAACATGATAGAACAGAATTCAAAAATCATTCAATGTGCTATCCCCAGGGACTTTATATTATGAATGCCCTGCTGAGTTCTAAAACATTAATATTATTTATTGACTTCTGCTCAGCAAATGTAGTATACAATTTACACAAGTCAGTGACAAATATGTCCATGGTCTAATATGGAGAGGCTGTATTGGAGGACAATTTCTAGTTCTTACTGAAGCTTGACAACACAATAAAAATAGACTTTGCCTGAGGAAAAAAAAACAAGAACTTTCATCTTTTGTGTCAATTTAAGGAATGACTTAAATATCCCTGAACAGACTTATATTTTGATTTTTTTCAGGCACTGTCAAATTTAAAATAATTCAAAAAGCATTGTTTTTTTAAAAGAAAGATTAAATTAAAAATAAAGAAAAGAAAAAGAAAACCAAAAACCGCAATTTATTTTCTTAGCAGGAAAAATATCAGTCAACCTTACAAAAATACTTTTTATGAAAATGACAAAAATCTTGATATATATTCAAGTAAACCCATCATTCTATAGTTTTTTTCTGCTTCTCTGTATTTTATGTACATGTTTTTAAAGTACTTTACATAAGGTGACAAGTTCAGAATTTGAATTCTAATAAAACAATTATTCATAACTGATCACATTGTACAGTGAAATATATTTTCCAAAAGAGTATAAAATTGTGTCATTTAACTGAACCCTTCCTAAGCCATAAGAACACTGGAAACCGATTCCTTTTTCTATAGCAGCAAAAGACAATTACGTATCTAAGACTAAACTTACAAAGGAGGTAAGAGACTTGTACACTGAAAGTTATGTCACTATTCAAGGAAACAGAAAAAAAAAAGATACAAAGAAATGGAAAGATGTCCTGTGCTCGCTGATTGGAAAAATCAATATTGTCAAAATTATCATCCTATCCAGAGCCACCATATACCAATTTAATGCAATCAGTATCAAGGAGCTAACACATTTCTTCATGAAAATAGAACAATATAACAAGTTTATCTTAAACCAGAAAATACTTAGGATCACCAAAAAGATCTTAAGGAAAAAATAAAAACCAAAAACAAACAAAAAAAATTCCTCTTCTTTTGAATATCTTCTGAAGATCTTTCCTTCCCGTCCCTAACACCACCATCTACTATCCTTTGAATTGACCTCACTTCAACTAAGTATAAGACTAGAAATATATTTTAAGCTATCATCTCTATAAAATGGCTTTAAGTAACAAAAAAAAAAACACATTTTGGTCTAATGTAAAAAGCTTACAGAAATATAATTTGCAGTAACACAAAGAGAACTCTCACATAATAGAGTAAGAAATAAATGAGATGAGTTGGAGAGCAGGGCTAGGCTTCCATTTTAGAAACCAGCTCACTGAACCAATAGAATCTGATATTTTTTACTTTGACTAATCTTTATCATATCAGGATTAATATCAGGATTACACAAAGAAGGGATTAGAAATTTCAATCACACAGCCTCCTTGGCCAGACTGAAAATGGAATTTGGAATTTATTGTTACTATTAAGGTCAAAATCCTGAAGCTCCAAATGCTGTTTAGATTTGCTCTTTCATGGTTTGTTTAGTCTACAGAACCAAAAGCTAGAAGAAGGATCCTGTGGGTCTTTGTCTTAATAGGTGTCAGAAATTGTCTAACTTTCTATTTTTAAATATTTGTTTTATTATTATATATGAGAGATTTTCACATGAGACAGAGAAGGTGAGCGGAAGCCAGAGAGTAGAAAACAATCTGATACCAGAAAGCAGGGATCTGTTTTCACATCCTCGTAAAAAAAAGTTAGAGAAAATGATGAGTTTCTCAGGAAGATGCTTGTCTTGTGTCTCCAATAAATGTCTAGTATCTAACTAACCTAGGCCAATACTTTCCCTTTCAGGCCTAAATAATTCCCTTGATTAGAATCTGAATTTCACATGGCATAAACTAGGAAAGTATGGTCAGTATATAATATGCAATACTACCTTTTTAAAAAAAATATTTTATACATCTAAAGTCAGAAATGTATCTGGTCCCAAACTTTCCACTAAGAGTAACTAAACTTTCTATTGCATATTTAAAGAAAACCTGTCATTGTCTTATAAGATAAAGTTATCAATAGCACCTAAACATTTTAGTATTCAGTTATTTATTTTCTTTTGTTACCCTTGTTGTTTTATTGTTGTAGTTATTTTTTTGTTGTTATTGATGTCATCATTGTAGGATAGGACAGAGAGAAATGGAGAGAAGAGGGGAAACAGAAGGGGAGAGAAAGACAGATCACATTAGAAAACTACTTTTTAAGTCACTTACTAATAATACATTTGTACTTCATTCTAGATGACTATTATCATCTTTACCTGGGAAGAGTAAGTGTGACCATCGGAACCACAAACAGGGCTGGTGTGGACCATGGGGCACGGTTTGCAGTTAGATGACAGAGGACTCCTCCAATGTTTATGGCCAACTCCTGTGTCTTTCATACTGTGAAAAAATTGAAGACAATCACTCTTAATACATTTGTTTAAAAAACACTGTCAGCATCATGTCCTTTATCCACTGGCATTCTGACTCTTAACAGGTAAATTACTTATAATTAAACTTTATTTTCATTTGCAATATATCAATCCATGCAATATTACTTACAATATTTTTACATATCAAACTTTCCCTAACAGAAGATAAGACTATGCTTTCTTTGGTGAATCCTTAGTGGACAATAGTCTATTGTTGCAGATTCAGGGACTTACTAGGAGGAGGATGAGAGGAGTAGTAAGAGAAAGTTCTGGACTTAAGACCCTAAGGTGGACTCATGATAGTTTGGTTAAGGGTAAAATGTATTGATACTTATCTTGAGAAGATGTGGAAATATACCCTTGGGACAACAAAGACCATTTAAATGAGAATTTCCTCAATAAACTGATACTGAAAATAGAAACAAATTTAAAATAAATAAATAAATAGCAAATGTGCTTTTTTGCTTTAGAGGAGGACAGAATCTTTCTTCCTTCTTTTTTTTTTTTATGGTGAAAAGAGAGGCGTTTATTACACTAGTGGGCAGAAGAACGGAAACTCTTCAGAAAGTTTCCCCTTCCTTGAACAAAGGAACAGCAGAGGTTTAAATAGCATTTTTCAACAGGTTACACCATGGTTACATTTTCATTCCAAAGGAGCAGGACAAGATGAAAGAACTTTCACAAGGATGTGTTACAAAAACAATGTGTTATTTAGATGTATATATATATATATATATATATATATATATATATATATATATATATATATATATGTATATATCACTTCACAAATTTGTGTGTCATCCTTGCACAGGAGCCATGCTAATCTTCTCTGTATTCTTTCAATTTTAGCATGTGTGCTGCCGAAGCTAGCACAGGAGACAGAATCTTAAGGTTACTGCTGTCCAACACACAAACAAATATATTATCTTCCTTCAAAATATTGTTAGTCACGCACATGGATGTAGATTTTTAATTTTAACTTGTGTTTGCAAAGTATGTTTTTGATAGCTCTGGAAATAGAAGCAACAATCATTCAAGGATCCACACATCTGGAGCCTCTTAAAGAGCCACCTTATTAGGAACAACATCACATAGCAGAAAACAGTTATATAACTCACTGACTATATCCAATGTGCCTGAGTATAAGAACAGTTTCATTTGAAACAGTAATCATAAAAAAAAAAAAATAGACCTACTGGAGTCAGGTGGTGGCATGTTACCATGCACAAGGGCTTAGGTTTAAACCCAATCTCCACCTGCAAGTGGAAAGCTTCTCAGCACTAAAGCAATATGGTGGGTGCTTCTTTCTCTCCATATCTCCCCCTTCTTTTGCAATTTCTCTCTGTCTCTATCCAAGAAGTAATAAATAAATAGAATATAGTAAAAAAAAAAAAACTAACTTGCAATGACCTATATTTGAGTTGTTAAGTTGATAAGTTAAGTGACATCATATCCACTTTGTGTAGAAGTGCTGCAGAAAAAAAATAACCCAGTAGACTTTGATCTAGAATGACTTGGGAAATCCTTTCTGTTTATCTACATTAAGAAATAAGCACTTCAATTAAATTATTCATCGCTCTATTTTAGTAAATAATTTGCAAAGAGAGGGATGAAAAAATTAAAACTAAGAGACAGAAAGGGAATCTACATGCAAACATTTACTATCTCAAAGTACCCTAGTCAATAAGTACTCATTCTCAGGAATTCCAGTTTCAAATTCAAACTCTGATAACAATAGGAGTTAACTCTGTGCCAGGGGAAACTTCTGCACTATGGTTCCTCAACATCTTTTTCTGTCACTTTCTCTCTATCTCTTTATTTGAAATAAAGGAATGAAGAAGTAGAGCAGAGAGGAAAAAACCTGGACTGGAGTTGGTGTAGTGCACCAAAGTAAAATACTCTTAAGGTGGGGGTGGATGGTTCAGGTCCTGGAACATGATGGCAGAGGACCCTAGTGGGTGTCGAACTGTTAAATGGAAAACTGAGAAATGTTACACATGTATAAAATACTGTATTTTACTGCTGGTTGTAAACCATTAATCCCCTAATAAAGAAATTAAAATATATTATAAGGAAAGATGTTTAAATATTTGTTCAAATTTAAATCAATCTTCTCTTTTAGTCACAGATCAAAGATTTTTTTTTTGACTCATTAGATTTCCAAACATGTTGTCTGCATCTCAATTTTGTAAATTCACCAAAAGACCACTTTAAAACCTTGCTTGGTCACAGAGTTCATCTCATAAGAGATACAATGAGAACATAACCACCATACTGCCACCACTGCTAAAGTAATTGGCACAAAATTGTAATGAAAACATAAATAAAAGTAGAGAACCTAGATTATTCCATACCACTTCATCCTTGTATACACTATAGAATTAGGGCAGAAATACTTTTTTAATCTTCTTGCATTGCTCTTTTGCTTTGAAACAAAAATAAAAAGTAGGTATAAAAGTATTAAATTATTTTTTCTTCAGACATATTATAAAAATATTACTCATTTTCTAATGAATACAACATAATTTGTTAGAACAGAAAGTTCTAACTAAAGTAATAACAATATTCATTTTGCATTGGGATATATATATATAACATATATATAATAAGTATATATAATTTCCATTACTATCTATAACTACTTTTAAATTTGTTTCCTTTCTCTTTCCTTTTTTTATTTGTTTTTATTTTTTCATAGAGAAAGAGAGAAACAGAGAGGAAGGGAGAGAGAGAGAGAGAGAGAGAGGAAGAGAGAAAACAAGATGCATGCAGCATTGCTTCACCACTCATGAAACTCTCTTCATGTAGATGGAGTCTAAGGTCTTGAACCGGCTCCTCACACAGAGAGTATGCATGGTCTACTGGGTGTGCTACCACCCAGCACCTCTATAACTATTTTTAAAAATATAATTAAAATCAGAAACTAGGGTCCAGGAGATAGGCCAATTAGCAGAATGCATTACCAGTGGAAAGACTGGGGTTCGAGGATCTAATTCTGAGTCCCTAGCAACACACAGGAGTCCATGTATGAAAGAAAGGAAATTTAATGAATGGTAGGGTGGTGCTATGTTGTCTCTTCTCTCTCTATCTGTTAGAATCTATCTGAAATTAAAAAAAAATTATACACACACACGCGCGCGCGCGCACACACACACACACACACACACACACACACATTAGTTCACTGGGAACAGTGGGATTACACAAGCATAAAAGTTCTAGGAGGAAAAAAAACATTAAAAGATTGTTATTAAGTTTCTTGTACATTCTACAAATATAAACACTGTTAACTAAATAGAGTATCTTCCATATTTATCTTTTTTCCTCCCTTCCTCTCATTTTTTCTCCCCACCATCTCTGTTTTTCCCTTTCTTAAAATTAAAGAATAATAAAGTCAGCTCAGGAGTTGGTTTCAAATATGCATTGGGTTATGAGTTCAGTCCTCAGCACTGCAAAAAAATAAGTTCCAAAAGACAATCGATAGTTAATGTTATCATCACATTATTTGGCAATTGGGTTAACTTTGAAAAGTCCTTTTTTTAGGGTTTGCTGTACAGTACCCAGTATCTTGTATATAGCTGTGCTATTGGTTGTCATTCCACACGTGAAGTCTCTGGACACAGTCTGAGGTGAAGCATGTTGAGGTGGCAATTGTTGTGTTGATTAGGTTGCGATTGGCAGATGCAATATTATTTGATATGGATTGGGAGAAGCATACGGGAAAGTGGGCCCTATCCAAAGGTTCCAGGACTGGGGGAAGTAGAGGCTCTATAGTGGAGATGTGAGGTTCCTGCAGTCTTAGGGTTCAAAAAGACAATGGATAGTTAATGTTATCATCACATTATTTGGTGATATACACCAGTTTCTGTGAGAGACAAAATGATTAATGAGCAGAAAAAAAAAAAAAAAGAAACAGAGCAGATGAGATCTTTGGGTGGAAAGAAGCTAGGAAGTCCATTTTAGATGTATTCCTAGGGGCCCATAACTATCATTTTTTTTTCTTGAGTTTGATAGCTAACATGGAGTTGGAGAGAAATATTGTCTACGAAGATGGTGTCAGAGTAAAGAAAAGGGTTAGAAAGTTGGATTAGGACAGAAAACAGTTCCCAATCTTGGAAAAAAAAAATCAATGAATTAAATTAACTATTTACTCCATCCACCTACCCAGGGCCCATATATATTTATATTTAGCACAGCAGCCTATGTAACCACTGAGACCCTGTTCATCTGAGCTCACAGTACATGGCCACAGTTGGAAACATTGCAGACTGTATTCGTTTCAGGACCAGTCTTCCTCAAATGGGAGGGCAGGGTGACCCAGCTTCCCTCTGGAGACTGGAGCAACCCCCATCATTGTTGCTTTATAGTGAGGGCAAGGTCCTGTAAGAGGCTTATAGTTTCTGATGGAAGTGACCAGTGATGGTAGAGAGAGGGATCCATTAGAGGTCTAGGCCCATCATATTTGTTGGAACCCAAGGATTCCCTGACGGAAGTGACCAGTGATGGTAGAGAGAGGAATCCATTAGAGGTCTAGGCCCATCATATTTGTTGGAACCCAAGGATTCCCTGACTAGGGCCCAAGATGATGGGGTGGTCTGATATTGACTATCAAAGGCCATTATTAAATGAGCCAGTTCAAGTCAATTTCTTAAGACTAGAAAACACTTTTATCGGGGTTCTCCACTTGACAACATCAGCATGCATTTCCATTAGCAGTAAAGGGTGGGGTACAAAGCATTATAGTGTGGAAACAATAGACAGCAGTGCTAGTAATGGCTAGAACTGCCACAGCTTACCTTGTAGACTTTGTTGCAATGAGGCAGGGGTAACTTTTCCTAGGGGAAGGTCCTCTGATGATGTAGCTAAAGAAGATTTCTGAACCAAGGATAGAGTCCAGAGCTAGCAGGCACTACGAGGACTTGAACCTGGATCCTTGTGCTTGTACAACATACACTCAACAAGGTGTCTCTCTGCCTAGTCTCTAGAGATAAAGTTTTCATTGGTCAGGAGTATGGTTCCTGCCCATTAAAGTAGCAGATATGCTATAGATTTCTTCTTATTCTAAATTAACTTTTTATAAGTAATTTTCAGTCTATGTACTTGTTAAAAATTATACCTTGCCACAGTAAAAGTCATAAAATTGAGATGAAACAATAAAATTGACTCTAAGTTAAAGGAAACTTGTCTTTCCTATCAGTTATCTCAGGCTATCGTGTACAGCAATATGACAAAGCATTTTATATTACTATCTTCAAAAGGTCCAGTTTATCTCTTTTCAGTACTAAGTTTAAAAATTTGTAATATGATCTTAATATCATCTAGAAAGCATGCATAAAGAAATTAACAATTTGGCTCTTGCCACATGCATGAAGAAGAGTGACTTATACTGATTACTTTTCAATTAATACTTTAACTCTTATAAACAGTGCTGATTTACTATATTGTTTCGAGTCTTACTTGACTTTTCAGGATAATAAAATCCACTTAATCTAAAGCTTGCTAGTTTTCTTTGAAAAATACTCTGTCCCAAGTCTCTCTTGCTCTTCTGGCAGTTATTTTCTGGCCATTTGGAGGCCATAATTAAAAAAATAAAATAAACAGCAGATAAAGAATCTGCTACATTCCTCAGCCACTCCATTAGCCCTGCCTTCAAGAAGAGAAAGATGACTAAAGATTTACCATGTTAACAGTTATTTTACTGGCCAATGTTTGAGAAGTGAAATTGATGGCCTGAAGATAAAGTGAGTGAGTGTTTGGTTACTGACTCCCTAGACCTAACTAAAGTGGTACAGAAAATGCTTTCCCAGAAGGGTGGGTTGGTAGTGCAGCGGGTTAAGTGCCCCTGGGGCAAAGCACAAGGACCAGCTGAAGGATCCTGGTTTGAGCCCCTGGCTCCCCACCTGCAGGGGAGTTCCTTCACAGCTGGTGAAGCAGGTCTGCAGGTGTCTGTCTTTCTCTCCCCCTCTCTGTCTTCCCCTCCTCTCTCCATTTCTCTCTGTCCTATCCAACAACAACAGCATCAATAACAACAACAATAATAACTACAACAATAAAAAACAACAAGGGCAACAAAAGGGAATAAATAAAAATAAAAATAATTAAAAATCATTTATAAAAAGAATGAAAATGCTTTCCTTAGGGTTGTCTACTGTTTTTTTATTGAAGAGAAGATAATTAGGTAACCTCATTCACCAAATTATGCTATTAACTTCCACTGATATTATTCTATAGACTTAAGGTCAAATAGTATTTGTAGACCCTCTCAGTGTTACTTGTTGGAAACTTTGAGGATTACTTTTTAATTAATTTATTAGTGACTTACAAAATCATAAGATAATAGGGGCAAAATTACACAGTTTGCACCACAAGAGTTCTGTGTCTCCATCCTCCATCAGTAGAAACTGTAATCGTTCTCTGAAGGTCACAGACCATAGGTTGACTCTATCTCTATCTATCTGTCCATCCCTATCTCTCTTTTTTTAAGAAATATTTTTGAAACTTTTTTTTATTATCTTTATCTTTATTGGATAGTGGCAGCCAGAAATTGAGAGGGAAGGGTGAGAGAGAAAGAGAGATAGAGAGACCTGCAAAGCTGCTTCACCACTTGCAAAGCTTTCCCTCTGTAGATAGGAACTGGAGACTCGAACCCATGTCCTTGAGCATTGTAACATATACTTTCAGCCAGGTGAGCCTTGCCCCTCCATCTCTCTCTCTCCATATATATATCCATCTTTATGTACTTCTTGAACAGAAAGGAGGGGGCAAGGCAAAATGGCCACCAGGATCAGTGGATTCTAAAAAATAACATTAAAATGTATGCTGAGCTCATGTGGCACTAAGCTCAAGGACTGGAGTAAGGATTCTGGTTCAAGCCCCCGGCTCCCCACCTGTAGGGAAGTCACTTCACAGGCAGTGAAGCAGGTCTGCAGGTGTCTATCTTTCTGTCCCCCCCTGTCTTCCCCTCCTCTCTCCATTTCTCTCTGTCCTATCTAACAGTGACGATATCAATAACAACAACAATAAAAAACAACAAGGGCAACAAAAGGGCAAATAAATAAATATAAATTTTTTTTTAAAAAGTATGATGAAACTCAAGCATAGGATAAATATTGAAATATTTATAATTGCAGTGCACAGGGACCCAGGTTCAAGACCCTGGTTCCCATCTGCAAAGGACAGGCTTCATGAGTGGTAAAGCAAGGCTATAGATGTCTGTCTCTCTCCCTCTCTATCTTCCCCTCCCCTCTCAATGTATGTCTCTATCCAATAATAAATTAATAAAAATATTTATGATTTTTTCGCAAATGCCTCCTTTAATAAATATGTATTTCTAACTTTATTACTTCTGATCATGTAACCAAATATAGGTAATTCTGTCCCACAAACTTTAACCATGGATACAGACAAAGATCTGTTAATACTCTATATGATATCTGTGGAGAAAGGAAATCTATAAGTATACTCCATGAGGAATTTTATCCATGCAGAAAGCCTATTGGCCAGAGAAGTCTAGTCTTCTTGGCTTAATTTGCATATAGTAACTCAATTGTATTGTGTCATGCCACTGAAATTCAGAAGTAAATTTATTGCAACACAAGATTACTATAACTAATATTTTATCTGAAAAAAATGTTGACATATTAATATTCAATGTACATTTAGTTTTAATATGATCAAAATATGAAAAAGTAGAAAGCAATTTCTAGCCTTATTGGTGCCAAGTCCATATATCAATTCAGCCATTTTCAGATGACATTTACTAAAATATAAATCAACTTCTCAAGAATATCTGAAGTTTAGAACCTCTGCGTAGGACTCGTGCTTTAATCCCCTGAAAAAAGTCTAAGAAGAAATTGTGAAGAGGGGAGCTAGCAGTGGCATACAAGCAGAACACGTGTTACTTAACATGTGCAAGGGCCAGGGTTCAAGCCTGGCCAATATTGTCCTGCGGAGGGTAAGTTTCAGGGATGGTGGAAGAGAAGGGGAGGGGAGGGAAGGGGAGGGGAGGGGAGGGGAGGGGAGGGGAGGGGAGGGGAGGGGAGGGGAGGGGAGGGGAGGGGAGGGGAGGGGAGGGGAGGGGAGGGGAGGGAAGGGAAGGGAAGGGAAGGGAAGGGAAGGGAAGGGAAGGGAAGGGAAGGGAAGGGAAGGGAAGGGAAGGGAAGGGAAGGGAAGGGAAGGGAAGGGAAGGGAAGGGAAGGGAAGGGAAGGGAAGGGAAGGGAAGGGAAAAGATAGACACAGACAAAAAAAAAAAAAGGAAAGAAGTGGTGACAGGTGGATTCAGCCTGCAGGCATGGAGCCCTTTTTGTCAGTTTAAATAGGAAGAAAGAAAGGGGGGAGGGAGGGAAGGAGAGAGAGAGAGAGAGAATGGAGGGAGGGAGGAAGGCAAGAAGGAAAAGAAATTGTGAAGAAATGCAGAAAGCAGATATATAGGTCTAAAAATAATCCACATTTAAGTGAGTGTTGTTTCTTATGGTCTCCTAAGATGCAAATTAAAACATTTCAAATCTGTTCTATTTTAGGATAACTAATGGAGATCACAAAAATTATTATTTTTTAATAATTCACTTTAAGCTAGTATGCAAATATATTTATGCCCTGCTGAGAAATATAATAGCCTTTCTCTCCTCAAAGTTACATACATAAATTTACACAACCACTTGACTAAATGATTAGTAGACAGATGTTTTTTTTTTCAACAATTGAGAGAGTTTTTACAGGAAGATTATTGTTTGAAAAGCATCTCCATCCTGTCATCAAGAGAAAATAAATTATGATATAATAATCCCTTTGGTGAAGCTAAATTTTGCAAACCCTTAGATTGGAATGAAATGCAGATGTTGGGTAATTGGTGAAGCCTTACTAAATATAGAGCATGGGAAGAAATTAAAATGCAGTTTATGAATTATTCATTGATTTATATACTCAATAACCAAAAGAACCCCGTGGGTTCTTAGGATCATATCAGCATACTTAGAGCTATAAAGAATGTGTGACCACATTTGCAGAACTTCAGTTTACTCAAATATATGTGGAAAATTAGCCATCTTTTAACAGAAAAATTGATTGGCACCTTTTACATTTGCTTTGGGTTATACTTTTAAGTTCTAATTTGATATAATTTTGTGGAAAGGTTTAAGATTTGTATTCTCTGCTGGCCTATTTGAACTTAGCTTTCAGGCTACTTTCTTTGATAGAATGTTAAATGTTGGCTGGAGAGACAGCATAATAGTTATGCAAAAGGCTTTCATTCCTGGGGCTTTCGGGGCCCAGGTCCAATCCCCAGCCCCACCATAAACCAGAAATGAATAGTTTTCCGGTCTTTCTCTCAGTATCTCTCTCATTAAGAAGACAAATAAAATATTTTTAAAAGGAATGTTAAATGTTTCAATTTTCCATGCTATTGATTCTACAATGTGTATTAAGTAAAAAAAAAAAAAAAAGGTATGAAATCACTGTTTTATACATTGTCCTGATTACAAATGGAAACTTTTTTTTTAACATTTCTATTAGAGGTTAATGGTTTATAGTGTAGTTGTTGACACACGGGTACCATTTTTCATCTCCCCATTAAATCTCTCTGCAGAATATCCTCACTCACAAACTTCAGACCTTCACATCATCATACAGCAGGACCCCAAGTTATCCTCACCCCTTCACCCCCCCTCCTTTGGAGTACACTCCACCCAGTCCAAGTTTTATTTTGTATTTCCTTCTCTGTTCTTATTTTTTATGTTCCACCAATAAGCGAGATAAATTAGTAATTTTACTTCTGTTTTTGGTTTATCTCACTCAATATGATATCTGCACATTTCATAAGGCAAAGGAAATCACTTCATCATTAACAACTGAGTAGTGTTTCACTGGTAAATACCCTTGTCCTATATAGTTTTGGTTTTCTGTTCTACTGGTAATATATGTTTTTGCTCCTTACCATTTTTCTATTTGAGTTTAAAATAACTCCAATGTGAATATTTAAGTAGGCATATGTAAAGGATTAGATAAAAGAAAAAAATGCCAATAAGATTTCCTAAGCTTGTGAAAAATGGAACTGATGAACTTCTCTTAATAATACATTTAAAATAGTAATGGGCACTTCTGTTTACTTGGCAGTCTTTTACTAACCTTTTTAAAATTAAAAAAAAAAAGTTTGATTTTATATGTAAAACAAATGGACAGGGCTATTTTATTTGTTTTTGTTTTGTTAGTCAAGGCACCATGCCACTCTAACTACTGGTGGTGCAAATGATCAACCTAAGATATTTGGCATACAAATATCCCACCTGCCTTCTTATTGATTAGTTTACTTCTTGACTGTTGTTAGAATGTGCTGTTTTATTTAAACACAGTATTAAGGTTTACATTTCCTAACTCGGAGATAGTTCACCAGGTAGGATGCCTCCTCTGCCATGCCTAAATGTGGAATGTATCTCCTCAGTTTCATCCATAGTGAGTCAGAGACATAGCTGGGTTCACCAATAATAATAATAATAATAGTAATAATAATAATAAAACAGATTCCTTGTTTACTTGTCCACCAAAACTATGCCCCTTATTATATCCAGACTGAAGAGGCTGAGCATATGCAAGAAAACTAGTTTTTTAAATGGGTATCTAGGTGATCTCATCCTCTGTTAAAAGAAATATTTTGTCACTGGGAATAGTGGAGTCCTGTAAGCACTGAATCACAGAGATAACCCTTTTGGAGAAAAAAGTAACCTAGAATATTTACAAATATTTAGTGTATTATGTGCATCAGTGGATATAATGTGTCAGTCAAAATAATTTAGTGACCATGTCATTTTCAAATGGCAAAATGAAGAGCATGATGGTGGCATCCAGCACATGGGAGAGGAGTATTTAAGAACAGGCTACTGAGAATGGAGAGGTAGATAATCCTATATTTTCAGGTTGTGTGATGTCTATATGGTTTAGTCAGCCAAAGGAAAAAAAAAAGCTTTGCTTCTTTTTTGTTGTTTTGTTATTACTTAACATGATGGTGACATAGTTAAAAGCTGTTTAAAATCTTTTCTGATTCATCAGTGACCTTAAAAGGAGTGATTCTTACAATATTGTCATAAGTACTGTTTAGTATTCTCTTCTTGTAAAAAGAGACAATATTCAATTGACAGCTCTTCATTAATTCTGCTGGCACCAAAAAAAAAAAAAAAAAAAAAGCAAAACAACAAATCAAGAAATGACTGAAAAACATACTGCAAAACATACTGCATAAACAATTTGTTTGGATTTATATGTTAACTCTTCTTTCAGCCACCAGGTTTCAGATGATACCATGATGCCAACCAGACTTCCCTAGGCAGAAGACCCACCGATGTGTCCTGGAGCTGTGCTTCCCCAGAGCCCTTCCCCACTAGGGAAAGAGAGAGGCAGACTGGGAGTATGAATCAACCAGTCAAGGGCCATGTTCAGCTCAGAAACAATTACAGAAGCCAGACCTTCCACCCTCTGCAACCCACAACGACCCTGGGTCCATGCTCCCAGAGGGATAGAGAATAGGAAAGCTATCAGGGGAGGGGATGGGATATGGAGATTGGGTGGTGGGAATTGTGTGGAGTTGTACCCCTCTTATCCTCTGGTTTAGTCAATGTTTCCTTTATATAAATAAAAAAGAAAAAACAAAAGAAAAGGTCAGACACGTAGGTGAACATAGAAGGTACTCCTAGAAAATATTTGCATTTACTGTCAAGTGATCATAAGATGACATACAGACTAGAAAGTTAACAGATGTTATCCTATATGTTTCCATGAGAGCAAATTATTTGTGTTCCAAAATATTTTTAAAATATCTTGAAATATTTTAAAGTATTTTGATAAGATTTGTTATAATCAATTAAAACTTAAGTTTCATATATAAAGTACAGCCTGAATTAGATTTCCCATTAAAAATAGAAACATGTCAAGCTGTCACATACCAACTAAAGTAAATAGGTTGAGATAGGGATTCCATTAATGTCTTCTATCTTTATTGATAACTTGATGCATTGAAAATTTATTAAAACTATTTTATGAAAAAATATATTGAATGCCAAATTTTATTCCAACTTCCAACATGACTGAAGTCCATGAATACAATGCCATAATTATGGGACTGGGGAGATAGTTCACCAGGTAGGGTGCCTGCCCTTCCATGCCTAAATGTGGAATGTATCTCCTCAGTTTCATCCATAATGAGTCAGAGACATAGCTGGGTTCACCCACAATGCCCCCCTGTGAGATAAAAAAAAAAAAAAAGAGAGAGAGAAACAGACAATGCTCCATGTTGCTTTCTAAGTCACACCTAAGCAAATCCCTTCCTCCAGTGCCATTTATTGTTCTTTTTGAAACCAGAATTATCACTGGAGCTTTCTTTCTGCATTGTGACTTTACTGTTGCTGTAAGCCATTTATTATGATAGGTGTCAGTCATTTTTATGATATATAGTTAGAGAGAAAGAGAGAGAGAGAAAGAGAGAGAAAAAGAGAAATACCTACAACCTACTCCATCACTCATGAAGCTTCTTCCTCCCTGAAGGTAGAGACTAAGGACTTGAACCCAGGATCCTAGTAGCTTTTACTGGTACTTATGGAACTAAGAAAGGCTAATTTGTCATCATATAAACAAGGCAAACCCTCAAACTAGTTATAGTTCCTGAACAATATTAATATAATGTGAGTAATATAACAATTGAAAAATGAGGCAAAAAGTAAGAAAAAATGAGAGATAATGAGATGAGTAGAAAACACAGAATAACAAAAATTATATACTCATGTGAATAGTACATAGAAATCACTTAAGGACACTGAGTCAGATGTCTGATGTATCTGCATTCAGAAATGTTTCAGTTATTATTATTTATAGCTCATGACAATACCTATCAATACTTTGATAAACACTGTCTCTGTGCCTCTATGAGGTGAATTTTGATTATTTCTTTTTCTTTGTTTTTTTCTTTCTCCCTTTCCTTCCTTCCTTCCTTCCTTTTTTTTTTTTTTTTTTTTTTTACTTCCAGGGTATCACCTGGAGGGCCTGCATTACCAATCCACTATCCACTGCTCCTGGAAGACATTTTCCCATTTTGTTGCTCTTGTTGTTGCTATTTTTGACATTGCTGTTGTTGTTGTCGGATAGGACAGAGAGAAATTGAGAGAGGAGAGGAAGACAAAGAAAGGGAGAACAAGCTAGATACCTGCAGACCTGCTTCTCTGCTTGTGAAGTGACCACCCTGCAGGTGGGGAGCCCAGTGCTCAAACCAGGATCTTTACACCAGTCCGTGTGCTTTGCACCATGTGCGCTTAGCCAACTGCACTACTGCCTGGCCCCCATTTCTTTCTTTTTCTATTATACTTTATAGGACAAAGTGAAATTGAGAGAAGAAAGGGAAATAGAAAAGGAGAGAGAAAAATAAACACTTGCAGACCTCCCTTCACCTCTCAGGAAGATCCCACCCCCCTGCAGTTAGGGAAATGGGGCTTGAACCCAGGTCTTTGTGCATGGAACTATGTTTGCTTAACTAGGTGCTCCAATGCCCAACCCTCTGATTATTTTTATAGCATAGATTACTAGAAGTCAAATTTCTAATCCAAGATGAAAGGCTTCTTTCACAACTTCACTGCCCAAAGGAAAGATAGTTTGAATAGTAATATATACCAAAAAATAAAGGGATTTTTGTTATTAAGCAGTGACATATGAGGGAAAAGCTAGAGGAGGAGAAATGGTATATACTGAGATTTCCAAACAGAGCAAACTGCAAATGAGGAGGAGAGGGACTTGACCTACTTGAAGAACAGAAAATAGGGCAGTGCTATTAAAATAGGGCAGACAGTATAATACAGGAAAGGAATACCAAGAATATTAGGGGGGAAATCTGCAATGTAATTGAAGTTCATGTTTGCAATTCTGTTGGTAGTGGCAACTCACAATGTATATTGACCAGCCTATGAGTTCTTTCTGGATATGCAAAGAACAGATTCTGACTTCTCTTCATGCCATTTCTTAAGATTGAATTTCCAGCAAATAACACTGGCATATGAGGTAATGTATTTCCCTGAGCCAAGAGGAGGCTTTCTTCCACTTACTGTAAAAGGAATGAGAGCTCCAGTTTAATGTTCTGCATTACAGTCCAATGAATGAATTAGACCATAACAGAATCAGGGTCATGCCTTCAGAACTTAGAGAACAGGAGAACTAACATAAATATGCAGTCCTGGCTTTATTGAAAGGAAATTTATACATAATGCTAAGGTTCTTTCAGCATATAAGATAGTGATTCAAGAATTACGTATACTGTGAAATGACCACAATAAGTAAATACCATCACCACACATTAACATAATTTGTGTGTTTATGTGTATAAAAAGATCTTTTAAGATATATTTTAATATAACATACATGGGTTCTGCACCACATATTTATGTAAAAATATAGACACAATGCTACACTCTATATTCCTAGAACTCATTTATTATTAGAAGCTTACACCTTTTAACCTCTTCCACTCAAAGTTCACTATACTCATTCAAAGTTCACACATTCACTATAAGTTTACCTTTTGATTATATATGAGAACACACTCTATCATACACCCTTGCTAGTACCTTGGCAGTGAGACCCCCCATATCTATTTCCTTTGCTTTGATATCTATGACTTACATCAAGCCTTACCTCTTTCTGTTTCATCTCATTCTACTGGTTTAGCCACTATGCTTTTCTTAATACCTTTGGGTAATTAACATGCCCGCACCATGGTGACTAATTGTTCTGACCTTTTGATATCACATCAATTCTTGTCATTCCTACCCCTCCCCACCATAGGGGTAAACTGACCTTTAAGAAACCTGTAATTTTACTGACATATGTGAAAAATGTCCTTTGTTCTGTTTGCTATAAAGCCTTATGTTCTACCCTAAATAAACTAGAAATTCATACTAGGATCTCTCCTGGCACTTCCTTTCTTTGTACGTGGTCCCTTGAACCAGTAATAGGAAGGCCAGTGGCTTACTTCCTAGTTGGAGGCACTCTACGGGAGCACCAGCACACCTGCAGGGGAATCATTTCAAAGGCAGTGAAGCAGGTCTGCCGGTGTCTATCTTTCTCTCCCCTTCTCTGTCTTCCCCTTCTCTTTATGTCCTATCCAACAACCATGGAAATAATAATAACTACAACAATAAAACAACAAGTGCAACAAAAGGGAATAAATAGATAAATAAATATTTTTTAAAAAAGAAGGGGAAGGGGAGGACAAAATTGACTCTTCTAGTACAATATGAGAATTAAGATGGTTATAGGGAGGCAGGGTGCAAGTTGGGAGAAGGGAGCATAGAACCTTGGTGGGGGATGTTATGACTTACATACATGGTTATGAAAATGCTTCCGAAGTCTGAAGATTGTGTAAAACAATGTCAAATCAGTAATAAAAATATTTAAAATCTACAGCAATTGAGTCCGACAATAGGCACAGATCCCAGAAGAAAAAAATAACACAAGGAATTAAAAAGTTATGCTTTCAGACACGGGTGAAGTAAAAAGATACATTATTAGTAAATAATTCCACATAGGCCAGCATGACATGACAGTGAATTTAGAGAAAATTTCTTGCAATAGGGATGATGAAAGAAAGAAAGAGAAAGAAAGAAAGAAAGGAAGAAAGGGAAAAGAAAGGAGGGCCAGGTGGTGATACACCCAGTTGAGCACAAACATTATTATCATGTCCAAGGACCCTGGTTCAAGCCCCTACTCCCCACTTGAAGTAGGGAAGCTTCATAAGAGATGAAGCAGGTCTTTAGTTGTCTCTCTTTCTCTCTACCTATTTATCTCCCCTTCCTCCTCTCAATTTCTCTCTGTCATATCAAAGAAAATAGGAAGAAGGAAAGAAAGAAAGAAAGAAAGAAAGAAAGAAAGAAAGAAAGAAAGAAAGGAAGGAAGGAAGGAAGGAAGAAAAAGAGTGTAAGGATGGAAGGAAGGAAGGAAGGAAGGAAGGAAGGAAGGAAGGAAGGAAGGAAGGAAGGAAGGAAGGAAGGAAGATGGCTATAGTGAACTGTGTTGGCACATAGTATTGGCATCAAGGGTCAAGTTTGGTAAGTGAAAAGTCATAAAGTTTGGTAGTGAAAGAAATGAAGATGGACGTATGAAGGCAGAGCTCTAAATTTTCTAACAGGTTAGACTTGTGAGTAAAAAAAAAAAAATCAAAAGGACATCTGAAAAGAGGGTGGGACTGATATTAATTTAATTGTTTTTAATTTGGGGGTCTATTTATTAGTTTATTGACTAGAGACAGAGAGATATTGAGAGGGAAGGGGTTGGTAGGAAGGGAAAGAGACAGAGACAGCTACAGCACTGCTTCACCACTTGTGAAGCTTTCTCCTGCAGGCAGGAAGCAGGTCCTTGAACCCAGGTTCTTACATACTGCAATATGTGCAGTTAACTAGGTGCGCCACCACCCGGCCTCCTAAATTAACTGAATTTCTATGGAAATGCTAAAATTCTGAAATCTATTTCCATTTGGGTAATGGTTTTTATTATGACTGGGTACTGATATGTATTGAACTTAACTGTAAAATCTAATAAGAGGATAATAAGCTTTATATCCTTTTCTCTATTTACATCATAAACTTTTGGTCTTTCCTAGTTTTCTAGAATAAACAATGCTAAGTTGTTATGTATTGTTTTTTCACATAGAATTAAGTTAGCTAATATTTTAAGAAATATGTGTGTGTGTTTAGGAAGAATATTATTCTGCAGTATTATTTAATTCTTGTCAGGTTTTGATATTGCAATGAATCACAGTTTAAACAAATTCAAATTCTATTATCCTGAACTATGTACAATATTTTATTTTCTTCTTTAAATATCTAAAATAGTTTAGAATGAATGTACCTCAGCCTAGAGATATTTATTTTTTTACCAGAGTACTGTTCAGCTCTAGGTGGTGGCAGGGAGGGTGGGGGGATTGAATATGTGACTTTGGAAACTGTGGCATGAAAGTCTTTTGCATAACCATTACGCTACCTCCCCTTACCTTAAGATTTCTTTATAGGGATATTTTTAAACATGAATTTGACTTCTTTAATGACCACATTTTTTAGGGCTTTCTCTTTATTTTTTCTCTCTCTTACTTTCTCTTTCTTCCTCTCTCTTTCTTTCTTTCTTCTCCTGAATCCATTTAAAGAAATTGACCTTATCTAGAAATTAATACATTTGATTAAAAATTCCACATTCAGTAAATCAAATTGCTGTTAATAAACTTATGATTTTTATAACAGATAGGATTCTACTGAAATATGGCATTTTACATGTTGATATTGAATATGGATCTTTTCAGTCTCTCATATTTATCGCTAGGAACAAATATCTTTTCTTTTTTATGTCTGCTTGTTTTCTTTTTTTCCTTTTCTTTTCTTTTTCTGCTAGAGCACTGCTCTGCTCTGGTTTATGGTAGTGTAAGGAATTGGACCTGGGGATTGTTGAGCCTCAAGCACGTGGGTCTCTTTGCATGATCATTATATTCTTTGTCCCACCCAAAAAGTGACCATTTAAAAATTATCTTAAAAAGCAAAATAAAACTATAAGCAATCCTTTTTAAGTGAGCTGATTTTCTCTATTGTATGTTTTATTTATATTTCAATAGTGACATCCTTCATACTTATTATGTCCCTACTTTTATATTTTTATCTCAATGTCTTTCCATATTCTAATATCTTGATTTAAATATTTAGAATATTGTCAGCTTCCTTTCCTGATGAATTCATACATATACATATTATTTCTTATTCACAGATATTTTAGTTACAACTAAAATTCTCATTTTGCTATGCTATTAAAATTAAGTCCAAATATTTTCAAACCTTAATTTTGAATTTTTTATTTGATAATTATGGATTATTTATAAGATTTACTTGGAGAGAGTGGTCTACAGACAATGAACTACTACTCATGTAGTAACACTGACAAAAATCACGTCCTTGGATTCATTGTGGATGGAACTTGAAAGAATCGTGTCAAGTGAATTCATATAGAAGAAGGGGTATGAAAACCACATGCTCACACTTAAAGGCAGAATTTAAGAAATAAAGAGTGAAAGTCTAGTCTTTGTAGCAAGAAAGGACATGAGGGCAGAAGAGCAGGTGGAGGAGAAACTTAGTTGAAAGTGGGAGAGGTGTGCAAACACCTATCATGGAACTTATCTTGAGAAAGTGTACCTTGTGATAACCATTGCCTTGTAAATCATTAGTTCCCTAATAAAACATAAAAAGAATATTGCTTTGTAGCCAAATAATTAGGGCTTTCCTAGTTAATTTTAGCTGAGTTTCATTACAATTATAGCATAAATGAGAATAATTAGTGCTTGCATGATGAAACCATACAGTCCCAGGAGCCATGTTTTACATCTCTCCATTACTTTCTTTCTTCCTTTCTCTAACAGTTCTAATAATGGAGGTGGTTATGTAAAATATCAAATATTTCTGACTAAGAGGAAGGGCACCACTACTTATTAAGTTCCTAGCATATGGCCAGTCAGGTGGAGAAAGACAGAGAGAGAAAAGGGTAACAGAGAGGAACTCATTAAATTGCCATACACATTCCTTGGGTATTACAATCCCTCTATATGGTAAGGATACAATCTCCATCGAGTTAAATGATACACCATATCAATTCCTAGTAAATGGTGTTATCTGTTTGTCTGCTTGTTTTTATTTCAAATCTATCCTCCAAATGCTTTAATACCATGAAAATGCATTGTAAGTGATAGTTTTGCTAGACGCAAGATGAATGAAAATAGATTATCACACCTTATTTGAAGAATGCAGTTAAGCATCATTTTTTCCTCATTCATCCTTTCAAAAACTATCTGATATGGAAAGTGAACTATGTAAAATATTAGAATAAAAGGGTCAGTGTAAACATGATAATATCAAAGCAATGAAACACAAGTATCAGGAAAATTCTTAAGGAAGTAAGATAGTAGAGAACAATTGTGAATTTCAGAATGTCAATTAAATGTAAAAACTATGACTTTGATAGTGCAATAAAGGATATACTGAGTTCTACAGTATAATGCCTGAGCTGGAATCTGAAAGAAGAATCAATTATCAATAAAATGTGCTTTAAGTGTGCTTGTGTTTATGGCTAAGGGTAAATCAGACACCTGTACAAAATTAAATGTCATTTAATGAGGTTTTGGTCTATGATAGATCACATATAAGATGCTGGTTTGAATTTGCCTCCATGTCTGCTTAGTAGGTTATTGATGTAGGTTATCGTGATTATAATCTATGATAATAATACAAAGAAAAAAAAATCTAAGGATGTATTTCCCAAAACATACCCCTGCTATAAACAGAACAAAATTATATACAGAGGTTCAATAAATGCTGAGTGAGTTGTACATTACTTTCACATAACCCTTTTTATCTTTTCACAAACAGATCAAAACCAGAAGCTTGATCAGACTATTTAAACAATAAGTTGTTGTTATGGTTTTATGTGTGTGTGTGTGTTTTACTACTACACAAGCAATCTTGTAATGATTTTCAGGAAAGAATGAATTATTCCTTCTGGTGATTTATTTAGCCATTTACAATCAAGATAGGAATCACCTGTGGAGTGTACATCCAAATTAACAATATTACATTTTCTCTTAGAACTGTCAGATAATCTGGGTTAGTTCCAGTCAACACAGTCTCACTCACCCATCCTCAAAACAAAGTAGTTGGCTAGCCTGCATGAGGGACTCCAGTTACCTCTGTGCCCAGGTAACAAGGACCCAGGATGAATGGATGACAGAGTCAGACCAAACAACATATGCATCATTTGAATGTAAAGAAAACTTCTCTATTTCCAAGGAAGGAATATATAATCACAGTCCATGAATTGGAGAAATAACTGGTCACAACTACAACTCAAAAACAAAATGAGTGTTTCTCTCTCTTGCTCTTTCTCTCTCAAAAATAAAATAAAAAATAAAAACAAAACAACAGCAAACTTTTCTGGTTTTGTATTGTAATTTTTGTCCTAGAATTAGCAAAAATGAAGCTCAGATAGACCTAGCTTACTATCTCCATGTTAAAACATAAAAATGTTTAAGAATGCCTATTTCACATATGCAGAAATGTTTCCTCTTTTAACTAATGGCAGCATAATTCTTGTCAGTCATAGTCTAAAAAAGGAACTACTACCAAGAAAGGATAAAACTTAAGTATTAGCCTTTCACCATTTCAGAATCAATGAGAATCATTGCCTGCTATTTCACATTCTCTCTTGTAGTGCCTTCTTCATTGTGGGCTAGGTTCATTGACTTGTTTCTATGAATATACAGACAAGAATAAAAGCAGCGATACTTTTACAAGAAGAGTAGGGTTCCTTGAGTGTTCATGTTCTCTGATGCTCTCTTGGGTCAATCATGCTAAGGTAGCAAGTTGCATGCAAATAGTCCTGAGGCTAGGTTTACACAGTACACAAACTAATTCCTTTATTTTCAAAACTGTTAGGTTACTGAAAGGCTGCCAAGAAACATGTTTGAGCTTGAAAGTAGTAGTTTTATTTTTAAAACCAAAAAGTAACTAAAAGGCTGCCAAGAAACATGTCTAAGTTTGAAAGTAGTAGGCCAAATTCTTAGGCAGAAAGAGACAGAGACAGAGGTAAAGGGAAAGATATCACTGGCATTAAAGTTTCTCCCACAGTGCAGTGAGTAGGGTTTAAACTGGATTTGTGCACATAGAGAAGTAGACCCCCTCCCTGATGAACTATTTTATTGGGCCTCCTCCCACCCCTCCCACCCCCCGCAGCAACTTTTGAAATGATTTTTAACTCTGGGCGACAATGTGACTACAACTTCATGAGACACCTTAAACCTGAGAATATTTTTCTATGTCACTAAGCTTTCCAGTATTTTGTTACCCAGTAAAGATTTCATGCGTATGAAATATTTTTAAAACATTTTATTGGTTTGAGTGGTAGGTAGCACACCAGGTTGAGAGCACATGTTATAATCACAAGGACCCAGGTTCAAGACTCCTGTCCTCAAATAGATCTACCCTATGACCCAGCAATTCCTTTCCTGTGGATACATCCTAAGGAAACAAGCATACCCATACAAAGAGGTTTGCGTATACCTATTCCCACAGAGCACAATTTGTAATAGTCCAAACCTAGAATCAATCTAAGTGCCCAACAATACATAAATGGCTAAGAAACCTGTGGTATATATACAGAATGGAATACTACTCAGCTATTAAGAATGATGATTTCACCTTCTCCACCTCATCATGGACAGAGGTAGAAGGAGTCATTTTAGGTGAGATAAGTCCGAAAGAGAAGAATGAATATGGTATTATTTCACTCATGGGAAGAACTTAAGAAACAAGAACAGAAAGGGGGAAACACAAAATAAATCCTTGTTTGGTGATATATTGCACCTAAGCAAAATATTCTGGGGAAAGAGGGCCAGAAGGGGGTGTGGGAGGCTTTCAGGTCCTGGTACATAATGGTGGACCTGGTTTGGGAGAAAGGATGTTTTGTAGGTACCAGCCTTGGTGAGATGAAAAATTTGATTCATATGCAACAACTATACTGTAAACCATGAACCTCCCAGTAGAAAAAGAAAGGAAACAGAAGAAGGAAAAAAGAAAGAAAGAAGAAGAAAGAGTAGGAGGAAGAGGTGGTAGAGAAAAGAAAATGGCTGCTGGAAGCAGCAGATCAGTCATGCAAGCACTGAGCCCTAGTGATAACCCTGGTGGAAAAAAATAAATAAATAAACAGGATGTTTTTGTAAGCATCTAAAACATCATTGCATCTATTCTAGGCTTTATAACAAAATAAATTTATGTTAAAACTCATAGCTTGGTTCCTCTTTTTAGGGAATGAACTACTAATGAAAAGAAAAGAGGTCATGCCCTCTGGAAATATTTAAGAGCCTTTTCCTCTTAAATCTCCTAATAATCATAAAGCACATATTTGTATGGATGAATGAGTACTATCCTGGTGAGAAAAAAATGGTATATAAATAAGTTACCAAACTCCAAAGCTCCAGGGCAGAAAAGATTAGACTAAGAATACCCCATGGAATTTGGTTTCAATACTTTGAAGTTACCACAGGTGTTGATATTTGCATGATACATTCAAGTAGAATTTATAGCAACTTAGCAGCTGTACTGTAAATAGTGTCTTATAAAAAGCCTATTAAGCAATAATTGCTATTCAATATTCAGGGCTTAATGAGCATGACTTGTTGCAATTTTAAGCCATTTTAGAATCATCATTATGTAAAACTTTTGACATGTGGAAACTGTTTATATAAGTTAGTTTGGAAGAAAATATGCTCACAAACTTTCCTTTTGCCATACTGAAGAAAGAAAATAATGATTGCATTCTATTTAAATAAATTGTATGGGGGTCAATTTATTTAAAAAATTACTTGATTTTTCTTTAAATCTGCTATTCAAGAGTATGGCATTAACACCTGAAAAAAAAACAATTTTCAGGGCTGGGTGGTGGCACACCTGGTTGAGTGCATATGTTTCGATGCATCAGGACCCAAGTTTGAGCCCTCAGTCTTCACCTACAGAGAGAAAGCTTTGCGAGTGATGAAGCAGTGCTGCAGGTGTCTCTCTTTCTCTGTCTCTGTGTCTCCCTTCACCCTCAATTTAAGAATATCTTTATCCAGTAAATAAAGATAATTAAAAAAAATTCCAGATCATTACTTCCACTGGTCACATGGACCTTCTATTTTAGAGGCATCCTTAAGGATAGAACCACTAGAAGAGAAACAATATTACAAGTTCAGAGCACAGAGAACCTCAATGATAATGTTTACTAAAAGACTATATACAAAAGCATCAAAAAGTAGATATAGCAAAAATACAAAAGAAAAAACCCTCAACTTGTCAATTCATTTTTAGGATTTCGATCAAAAGTGAATGGTTTAGGAGAAACACCACTAATACCAAATGAAGCCAAGCTTCTGCTTTGTGACCATACTACTATAATCATTTTGATACATTTTACCATATTGAAGGCATATATTTAACTTTTTCTGTCTTCTGATAATTATCATATATTATCGATCCTTTTACTTTTCTTTTTTTTTTGCCCTCAGGGTGCACTATGAATACACTGCTCCTGGAAGCCATCTTTGTTCCATCGTTGTTGTTATTGTTACTGCTGCTGCTGTTGCTGGATAGGACAAAAAGAAACTGAGAGAGGAAAGGAAGACAGATAGAGAGGGGGAGAGAAAGACAGACACCTGCAAACCTGCTTCAACACTTGTGAAGCTATCTCCCACCCACCACCCTCCAGGTTGGGAGCTAGGCGCTTGAACCTGGTTCCTTGCATAGTGTCCTTGTGTTTCTTACTATATGCGCTTAACCCAGTGTGCTACCACCCAACTCCCTAATTGTTTTGCATTTTAACTCCACTTTCTTATTTTGATGATTTTTTGCCTTGCTGAGATTTGGTGCATATGTATACAGTGTCACCATTCCCAGGTGGGCATGTTTTTTTTTTTTTTCTCTACTTCAAATACAGAGAGCAACACTATAGCACCAGAACGTGTCTAGACCCTCCCACCCATGCCATGGCACTCCCATGTTGTGTCTACAATTGAACCTGGGTTGTCCTCCTGGTGAGATGTGTGGGTCTTAATGAGTAAGTGATCCCCTTGTTTACTTTATGTGACACAAAGAAACAAATCCAGGGTGTCGAACATGCATGATGGCACAGAATGGCATCTTCAGTTCAGTTTGTTTGTTTCCTAGAGAAAGGAAAGAGAGAGAAAAACAGAAAGACAGACAGACAGACAGAGAGAAAAGACACTACGACAACACCACCATCTATTAAGCTCATCTGGTGCTATTCTTAGAGTATCTGTGTGGTGCTGAGGATCAAACCAGGGCCTCAAACACAGCAAGACATATACTCTACTGGGTGACATATCTCACATTCTCAAACACTTTCTTATTTTTAATGTTTGTTTTTGTAAACATCAATTTTAATATTCAGATTAACTAAGAAAGACAGTGATAGCACTAAATTTCAGTCAGGTTATTTTACTTATATTATAGAAAATTTTCTCTATTTAAATTTAAGTTTTATGTAGTTAAAAGATCAATAGTTTTCTTGTTTAATTTGATTTATTTACTATTGGTTAGAGATAGAGAGAAATTGACAGGAGAAGGGAAGACAGAGAGGGGAAAAGGGAAAGAGAGAAACATGCAGTTCTACTTTAATACTTGTGAAACTTCCCCCTACATGTGGGGACCAGGGGCTTGAACCAGGGTCCTTGCACACTATAGTATGTGCACTTAACCAGGTGCAATACTTATTGTCTCGGTTTTATTTTCTATCGTACAACTCACTACCAAAGTATAAACTTTGATAATTTATATAACTGTGCATTTACAATTGACTCAAAGGTAATTTCATTTTATGCTTTGTAATAGAAAGGGCTGTTTGCTCAAATTGTTAATACATCTCTAATAATGACATGTTCTTTGAAATACTAATTCAGCTATAAGCTTAGATCAGGGAGAACAGAAGCAACTGGTGGCGTCATTTTATAAGATACATCTATATGTAAAAATCATTAAAGGACATAAACTATGGTGAGGTCTTGTATAATACAGCAAATCCTAACAATGGGATTTTCAAAATAAACCCAATTGTCAAATAATTTGGTTACAGCAATAACTATAGATTGCCTTCTTAAACCCTAAGATAGCAGGAACCTTTCCATTTCTCTAAAAAAAAAACATTATTTCTCCCAGTCCTGGAACCTCTGGGGGTGGGGCTAACTCTCCTGCAGGCTTCTCTCAGTTCATACCAATTGATACTGCATCTGCTGACCCCACCCTATTCAATGCAACTAGTACCACCTTGACATGTTTCCCTTCAGATCATGTCCAGAGACATCAGGCATGGAATGTCAACCCACCAGCTTCATTATTCCAGTGAAACCTTTCCTAGTTCATAGCACTCCTTAATTCCACTTCAGGTGGTGTACTTCCTAACAAAGCCTCAGAACATAGATATAGTCCAGGGACGATGAGATAGGACTTATGTACACATGTATCCATAAGTTAGGGGAAAATATATACCTTAAAACAATAGCGCACAATAGTTTCAATGAGTCAATAAATGCAGTAAACAAGTAGAAAGACTTAAAAAAGACACCATACAGTACCTAATCAAATAGTTTCTGCTTAGACCTAGATACATTCTTCACCAACTTCCTATTTCACTTCTCTCAATAACTCCAAAGATAACCTTGTCAGACAAAAAGCTGGATAAGAGCAAGAGACTGTCATACTTAAATGATGACACTTTGGTCACTACCAGGCTACCATATCACTTGTGGCCCTAGTCAGGGAGTCCTGGGATTCCTACACATATCATGATGGGCCTAGACCTCTAACAAATCCCTCTCTACACTGCCACTGGTCACCTCCATGAGGAACAACATAATGGACCCCTTTTTAGGCCCCTAAAGAATCTTGCCCTCAATGTGGATCAACAATGGTAGAGACGGACTGTTCCATTCTCTGAAGGGAGGGTGGGCAACATACTTTACTACTGATGATATGGGTCCAGAAATTAGTGCAGCCTGGAATGTTCCTAGCCCTGACCACAGAACGTAAGCTCAGACCTATAGGGATGCAGAGGTTACACAGGCTCCTATACAGTCCCAAATCAAATCAATGGGATTTACAGTTAAGATACTTATATGCTTTTCTAAAATTTAGAAGCTACTTTCTTCCCTCATCCAACTTTCTAGTCCTTTTTCCAACTATGATACCACCTCCCCAGACAATAGCTTAGGTCCACCTGTATGTTAGCTGTCAGACTCAGGCAAAAACTAGTAAAGCCATGGGCCCCTTGGAATATATCTAAAATAGACCTACTAGCTTTTTCTGAATTTGAGACCCCCCAATCTTCATCTGCAATATTCTGGCCTTTAGGTTCATGATTAGCCAGCAACTTGTTCTGCTGTGTACCTTAACTCTTTTTCATCCACCAGGTTCCAGATGCTACCATGATGCCAGCCTTACTTCTCTGGGCAGACAACTTCACCAATGTGTCCTGAAACTCCACCTCCCCAGATCCCTGTCCAAGTAGAAAAAAAGAGGGACAGGCTGGGAGTATGGATTGACCTGCCCATGTTCAGTGGGGAAGCAATTACAGAAGTCAGACCTTCCACCTTCTGCACCCCGTAATGATCCTGGACCCTTACTTACTTCCAGAGGGATAAAGAATAGAAAAGCTTTCAAGGGAGAGAATGGTATATGCAGTTCTGGTGGTGGTAATTGTACCCTTCTTATCCTATAGTCTTGTCAATATTTCTTTTTCCAATTTATACATAAATTTTAAAAATGGCCACCAAGAGCAGTGAATTTGTATTGCTGGCACCAAGCCCAAGTGATAACCCTGGAGGCAAAATAATAAACAAGAATACAAACAAACAAATAAATAAATAAAGATATTAAGCTCAAGATGGTCAAAATTGAATTCTGTTATCCCTCCCAAATATTGTTCATTTTGCAGCTTCTCATCTGAAGTGAAGGTAACTCAAATGATTTAAGGGGAAATTCTTGGCATCATCTTCTCAATTAATACATTCAACCTATCAGTAAACTCTATTGCATATAATTCAACACATAACAAAAACTTAACCAGTTCTTCCGTAGTCACTGAAATGTACATCACCTCCTACTCCTACCTTTCTCAAAATCTCTTGTCTTGTTCTTCCCAAATTGATCAGTATATTTTTTAACACAATTGTCAGAATAATATTAAATATAACCTAGATCTGGACAGGGGAGAGAGTATAATGGTTATGCAAAAGACTCATGCTTAAGGGTCAAGATACCAGATTTAAAGTCTAGCACCACAAGTCAGAGCTGAGCAGTGCTCTGATCTCTCTATCTCTCTTTCTCTCTCTCTCTCTCTCTCGCCCTCCCTCCCTCTGTGTGTGTGTATATGTGTGTGTGTGTTTGTGTGTGTGTGTGTGTGTGTGTGAGAGAGAGAGAGGTTAAAACAATGAAAACTACTTTTGAAAGTAAATAATTAAATCTTTGTTAAAAATAAAGACAAAAGCACATCGGAATATACGTAAAACAGACTTCCTAGCTTCTTTCAACAGTGAGACCCCCAAATCTCATCTGCTATACTCTTACCTTTAGCTTCCTATTTATTAAACAATTGGTTCTGCTTTATATCCTAATGCTTTTCAGTCACCATGTTGCAGATGCTACCATGACACCAACCTTACTTCCCTGGGCTGATGACCTCACTAGTGTGACCTGGAACCTCACCCTTCCAGAGCCTTAACCTACCAGGGAAAGATAGAAACAGGCTGGTGGTATGGATCAAACTGTCAATGCCCATGTCCAGCAGGGAAGAAATTATAGAAGTCAGGCCTTCCACCTTTTACTCCCTATAAAGATCTTTGGTTCATACTTCCAGAAGGATAAAAACTAGGAAAAGTTTACTGGCAGGGGTAGATAGCATAATGATTATGCAAAAAGACTACCATGCCTGAGGCTCCAAAGTCCCAGGTTCAATCCCCTGCACCACCATAAACCAGAGCTGAGCAGTGCTCTGGTTAAAAATAAATTAATTAATTAATTAATGTCCTTTCTGTTATTCAGGTATGAGAAGTTTTCTTCTATAATTTCCTCTAGAATGTTTCCTTCCCCTTCCTCTCTTTCTTCCTCTGGCAGGCCAATTATACGAATGTTCCCTCTTTTGAGATCATCCCATATGTCTCTGTTGTTGCTTTCAGTGTCTCTCAATCTCTTTTTGAGCTCTTTCACCTCTTTCTTAGTTTTCTATAATTCATCCTCTGTCGGACTAATTCTGTTTTCTGCTTCTGTTAGTCTGCTTTCCCTTGCCTCAGCTTCTTTCTTCAGTTCAGCTATTTCAGCTTTCAGTTCTCTAATTGCCTCAAGATAATCAGTATTTTCCTTGAGGGTCTCAACTATTGTTTCCCTAATACTGCCATTCCTTCCCTCCAAAGTTGTTTTCATTTTTGTTATTAATAAGCTTATTATTGCTTGCATACTTTTCTTATTTATGGTTACTTCTGGCTGATTTGTAGTTTCTTCTGGGCTCTTGTCTTCATTCATTGGAGTAGCAGTTTTATTTGCTCTTGATCTATCAATTTTTTTTTATTAATATGTTTCTTATTTTTATGTTCTGTTGTTCCTCAGTTGTTGTGTTTTGAGTACAAGCAACACTGTACTAAATACCTTTATGACAAATGCAATCACCAACCTCAGAAATTACAATAGCAACTGAAGCAAGGATTGAAGCAGTTTAACCACTACCAGTTAGCCAATGTCTCCAGTGTGTGAAAAAATAGCAAACAAGTCCAAGTGAAGAAGAAAGAGAAAGGAAAAAAGGGATAACAAGAATAGACAATTATGCAAATCTACTATCCCTGTATATTCTAGGGGTAGCGAGAGGAGAAAGGAAAGTAGAGCAGAGATACACACATAGAGAATCCACTCTGAGTCAGATTTCTTCCCCAAAATAATTCACAAACGAGTATCAGTGAATTCAGAAAGCCGAAGAAGGAGGAAGGAAGAAAGGAAGACAAAAAAAAAAAAAAAAGAAAGAAAAACAAGAGAGAGAAGAGAAAAAAAAGATAAAAGAATTGTAATAAAGGAACAGTGAAAGGAAAGTTTTTAATTAATTAATTTTTTATTTCATTTTTAATTAGCTAGGAGGAGGGAGAAGGGGAGAGTGGGTAGAGAAGGTAGGAGTAGTGAAACAAGTTCCTCTCAAAATGGATAAGACACCTAATCCCCTGGCAATGGAAAATACACTAAGAGTTAATTCTGGTCAACCAAAAGGTGGGGGGGAAGAGATGCACCTTTATATAATATTAATAATAAAATAGAGCAGGGTCAAAAACTGTCCCAGATTGCCTCAAGCCGCCTGAGGAGAGGCAGCTGTTAAGAAAGTAAAACAAACAAACAAAAAACAAAAACAAACAAACCAAAAACAAACAAACAAAAAATACCTCAGGGAAGTCTTTCCCTTTTGTAGATCTAATTGGCCACTTAGAAAGAAAGAGGGCTAGGGGCTTCAGAAAGGAATAAACTTGGAATGGAACCCATGTTGGGCCAGGAATCTTGGTAAAGAAAGAATCTCAGCCGGTAAGCCTGCTAGGAGCAGCTCTTTGGCACCCAGGGTCTGGTTAAGGGGCTGGGAGCAGGGGTGTGCTTCGGGAATAATGAAAAAAAATTTCCTTTCTTTTTTCCTCTATATTCTAACCCAAACTGGGCTATATTCACCCCCTTGGTGTCATAGCTAGGACCCCGAATTCACTGTCTTGCTGAAGGCAAAAAATCCTACCGTTTCCAGCAGTTGTTGTCGAAACTCAGACCAGAAGCTACTTCTCAGTCCGCCATCTTGGCTCCCCTGACTGCAACCTAATCAATGCAACGAGTGCCACCCCAGCATGCTTCACTTCAGACTGTGTCTAGAGACTTCAGGTGTGGAACAACAACCCTTCAGCTTCATCACTTGGGTGAGACCTTTCCTTTCATATTATTCTCTAATTCCATCCCAGGTGGTTCACTTCCTAACAAAGTCCTAAAACCTAGATATAGACCAGGTTCCAGGAGATAGAGCATATGTTCACAGGTATCCATAAACTAGGGCAAATATATAGCTGAAAGCAGTAGTACACTAGAGTTTGCAGTAAATACCCCCCAACACTTTATCTCCACTATTCCAACCTTTGGGTCCATGACTGCTCAACAATTTGTTTGGCTTTGTATGTTAACTCTCTTTTCAGCCACCAGGTTCCAGATGCAATCAGGATGCCGGCCAGGCTTCCCTGGACTGAAGACCCCACCAATGTGTCCTGGAGCTCCACCTCCCCAGAGACTCACCCTACTAGGGAAAGCGAGAGGCAGACTGGGAGTATGGATCAATCAGTCAACACCCATGTTCAGCGGGGAAGCAATTACAGAAGCTAGTCCTTCCACCTTCTGCAACCCACAATGATCCTGGGTCCATGTTCCCAGAGGGACAGAGAATGGGAAAGCTGTTGGGGAGGGGATGGGATATGGAGATTGGGTGGCAGGAATTGTGTGGAGTTGTACCCCCCATCCTATGATTTTGTTAATGGCTCCTTTCTTAAATAAATAAATAAAAAAAGGAAAACTTCCAATGGAGGGGAGGGAATATAGAACTCTGGTAGTGAGAATTGTATGGAACTGTATTCCTTTTATCCCACAATTTTGTCAATCATTACTAAATCACTAATAAAATAAATAAATAAATAAAAATAGGACAGAAGGTTGCACAGTAGTGCACCTGGTTGAATGCACATGTTACAATGTGCAAGGATCCAGGTTAATTGCAGGTGGTATACTTTTCAAGTGGTATAGCAGTGCTGCATATATCTGTCTCTCTCCCTCTTATCTCCCCAATTCTCTCTCAAATTCTCTGTCTGTACCCAATAAAAAAAAATGCAAAATTTAAAATATTCAGTTAAAAGAACTAGGACATATTATTCTTTTACACTTGCGAGTTTGCATATATTACCATTTCATGCAGTATAAAAGCCAATGTCTGAACAATGTCAAATGAAGTCTTATATAATTAGATGCTTCACGAATTTATCCACTCTGATCCCCCAGACTCACTCAACTCTAGTCATTTACCATCATGATGTTTCATGAGCATACTGGCTGGCATGCACCTGCTAATGTGTGCTGCCAAAGTAAGTCCTTTGCTTTAATTCCCTTTGCTTAGCAAATAACTGACTGATTAGCATACTCTCTAATTCATCTGTTTACTCAAATATCTCTGCCACAATGAAGAATCCCTTTCTATCATCTTAAGGAATTGCAATGTGACCCTTTTACTCCTAAGCTTGCTAGATTCTTCTTACCATAATCTACATTTTTTTAAAGCACCTAACCCTTTAAATTCACTCTTTCACCTTATTATTTCAACTGTTAAAGAATTTCTCTCTCTACTATAATGTAGATTGCACATGGGCAGGAACAAGGTCTGTTGTGTTCACCTCTAATAGTACCTGGACCATAGTAGTAGAGATTGTTAAATAACCAAGTGAAACATTTAGTGCAAAGAAGTCAATGTTACCTGTGAAAAATTCAAAATGTTGTAAGATACATATATTTTTCAACCTATGATCAATAAAATTATGTTCCCTTAAAATCATGTGATAAATTACATTGTACATAGCACCTGCCATCCTATGATAAAGGCTCAGATATCTAAGAAATTGGAAGTACTCACATTTTCACTTCCCATTTGACTGAATGTATCCACTACTGCATATGTGTATTCTAAATCCTCAAAGTGATTATGTTACAAAATAATCCACATTAATAATTGCATAATTTAAATGTTAGTTCAATCATCACTGTACTTACAACATCTATATGTAATCCTCCCATATTGGTGGAAAAAAAAAACAACCTTATAAACATTGGCATGCACGTAGTTCTTGGCTCCTTTGAAACATTTTTCTAAGGAAACATTCTCAGAAATTAGATTATTGGATCAAAGGATATAATACATTATTATTCTTATCTCAAGTATCTTGTTGAAAAAATTTATAGAAGCTTTTCTTGAAAAATTCACCAGTTTTTAACACCAGTCTTGTTTTTTTTAATGCTCTATGTATTACTTTTTAGATTTCCTCCATAGACTATCACAGTAGTATTTCCTGGTGTGATGATTTGGACTAAGGTTTTTATCTGGGTAACTATTAAATAAAAAGGAAAAGTAATATTAATACTATATGAATTCATGAAACTGATACCTTATTCTAAAAAAATGTTTAAAATATTTTAGAGATGGGCATAAAAATTTTGTTAATATTTCTGGTTTACAAAAGCAGAGAAATTCTCTTGTTTGAAAAAGAATATAAATATTTTTAAAGAATATTGGACTAACATAACTCCTACATTTTTTTCAAGCATTCTTATTTCCTCCTTTAATTCTCTTCTGTTGACATGTCATTCCTACAGGAACTCAAAAGGTTTAATTGTTACACTATAGACAGGCCTCTGTGCATTTCAGCACATTCCAATAATGTAGAAACAGAATTCACAGCATACCCCAAAGCATGATGATATAAATTAGTAATGGATAGTTTACTTTTGCAAATACATAATTTATAATAGCACATTCACGTCTTTCACATTCTTTCTCTAAACAAACTTGATGTCCCCAAAGGCACTACTTCAACTGTGTCAAGTCTTTTTCATGTTCTTACATGACTTATACCATGAGCTGAGAAGCAGGATATATGAGGAGCTCCTTAATCTCTCACTCCCTCCCTAGACCCCAATTATTTCCCAATGACTTTTCCTTCTGGTACACTGGCACTCACTCCAACAGGATTCTTGCTGATGTTAATATTAATTTAGAGGATATTTTCAGTAGCTTTGATAACAATGATCCTCTCCTTCTCCAAGCTCAATCATGCACTGCTATGATAACATACTAAGTGACATATTACCAATTGTTGTAGCGATTCCATGACCTTACATTCAAGTTCAGTCCCTCTTATAACTACACATCCAATTTACTCCACTAGCTTTTTATTCCCACTTATCCCATTACATTTTCTTTTCCACTCACTCAACTTAGACTCTGAACTGTTACTAAAATCACCCCCTTTTCCTCACTACCTCATACACAGGAAACTTTCACCTATGATGATGAAAATACACACTCTTAAAGCTGACTCTCAGTTTAATGATAACCAAATTAGCAAAGGGCACCTAACACTAGATACAATTTGTCTAGAGTATTCACTCATCACCATTCCCTCTTACATGACAAACTCACATAAAAAAGCATGCTCCAATCTATACTTCTGTCAGATTCCTATGTATCTCTTATTTACTTTTCTCCATATAGTGAATTGCAGTGCAAAATGCAATTGATAAAGATAAACTATTACATCATTGGGAGGTTCCTATTTATTTCAGACAAAGATGGGAGAGAGTGGCTCCTTCTTCAAAATAGAGTCTAAATTCAGGTACTTATTAATCTTTTCCATTCCTTCCTTGCCACCAGACTGAACCATCTTGATCTCTCCTCTGAATTATTACATTTGTTCTTAAAAAGTTTCACTGTCTCTATCCTTGTTACTAACACCACTATGTGTTCCCTGGCCCCAAATGCAACCACAGTGATTCTTTTCCACTTACATAGCACAGCATGCTGAAGATATAGTCTACGGAGAATAATCGGAAAGTATGAAAGGGGGTAAATAGAGAACCATAGAGGGTAAGGGAAGGATACATTTTTAAAATATATATATATTTATTTATTTATTGGAGAGAAACAGCTAGAAATTGAGAGGGAAGGGGGTGATAGGAAGGGAGACAGAGAGATAACTGCAGACCTGCTTCACCACTCGCAAAGCTTTCCCCTTGCAGGTGGGGACTGGGGACTCAAACCCAGGTCCCTGCACACTGTAACATGTGCACTTAACCAGGTGTGCCAACACCCAGCCCCAGTCCCGATGATGTACTTTTTAAAAAAAAAAAATTATAAAAAGGAAACATTGTCTAAACCATAGGATAAGAGGGGTACAACCACACAATTCCCACCTCCAGAACTCTGTATCCCATCCCCTCCCCTGATAGATTTCCTGTTCTTTAACCCTCTGGGAGTATGGACCCAAAGTCATTGTGGGATGCAGAAGGCAGAAGGTCTGGCTTCTGTAATTGCTTCCCCGCTGAACATGGATGTTGAGAGGTCAGTCAATACTCCCAGCCTGTCTCTCTCTTTCCCTAGTGGGAAGGGCTCTGGGGAATCAGAGCTCCAGGACACATTGGTGGGGTTGTCTGTCCAGGGAATTCTGGTAGGCATCATGCTAGCATCTGGAACCTGGTTGCTGAAAAGAGAGTTAACATACAAAGCCAAACAAATTGATGGGGTTTACAGTCAACAATATTTATACCTCTTTCCCATATTAGGGAGCTACTCTCTTCCCTGATTCAGTTTTCTGGTCCTTTTCCAGACATGGCATCATCTCCCCAGACAATAACTTGGATCCATCTGCATACCAGATTTCAGGCTCAGGGAAAAAAAAAACTAGTATAGCTACAGGCCCATTGAAATATAACTAAAATATGCCTATTAGCTATCTACAAAATGGAGACTACCACCCCCAACTCTTCATCTGCACTATTCCAGCCTTTAGGTCCATGATTGGTCAACAATTTGTTTAGCTTTGTATGTTAATTTTCTTTTTCTTTTGTTTTTAATCTTTTTTTAATATTTATTTTATTTATTTATTCCCTTTTGTTGCCCTTGTTGTTTTATTGTTGTAGTTATTATTGTTGTTGTTGTTGTTGTCTAGGACAGAGAGAAATGGAGAGAGGAGGGGAAGACAGAGAGGAGGAGAGAAAGATAGAAACCTGTAGACCTGCTTCACCGCCTGTGAAGCGACTCCCCTGCAGGTGGGGAGCCGGGGTTCGAACCGGGATCCTTATGCCGGTCCTCGTGCTTTGCGCCGCCTGCGCTTAACCCGCTGCGCTACAGCCCAACTCCCTGTATGCTAATTTTCTTATCAACCACCAGGTTCCAGATGCTAACATGATGCAGACCAGACTTCCCTGGAGAGATATCCCCACCAGTGAGGATGCACTTTTCTAAGGAATCCAAATCAAGAGGTTAGGAGGTAGTGCACCTGCTGAGCACACACATTACAGTACATAGGTAGACCAAGGTTCAAGCCTCTGGTCCTCATTTGTGTGGAAAATATTCACAAGCCATCAAACAATGTTGTATCTCTCCCTCTCCCACTCTCTCTCTTTTTCTCCCCCCCTCAATTTATCTGTCTTTATTCCAAACAAAAATAAAATTTTTAAAAGAGTCCAAGTTTAAAAGGTCATATTTAAGTGGAGATGTATTTACTGTGTTCACTTCCTTGCTCTTTCTTTCAATTAGAATGAAAGGTTTAAGAAGCTAAAATATTTTTCCCCTACCACTCTATCTCTAGAACTGAGAAACACAGAATGGAAGGGGTGACACAGTTATGAAAATTCTCTCTCCTCTTTTCAACTCAAAACATTAAACTGAAAGAAAAAAAAAGTTAAATGTGTTGGAGGAGGGAGGAGAGTGATAAGCTTAAATAATATTAATTATTTAATAGCATATTTCATGTTGGCCTACTAGAAATTCATTTTTATTTGTATACGTCTCCAGGTATACAAATGATTATTTAAGTGTAGCATTATTTTTTTGGAATGTATGAAATGGTGAACTCTTTACAAATATGATTTATTTGATATTGTTATTTGTTTTTATTACCTAGTTCCTGTTAATGAAGAGAAAAATAGAAGCAGTGAGGTATGATGAAGGAAAATGCACAGTTTAATGTTTTCAGCTATTTAGTGCTTTTGAGAATTAGGAGAAAAATCATGTTACCTGAGGTTGCCAGTAAAGAGATTAAGTTATCAAAGAATATGAAAAGATAATAGTGATTCATAATTAGGCAAACACTTGAAATATCATGTTATCTTATTAATATGGTTATAATTTTAAACATTATAGAGCTAAATATAAAGTTTAGTAACACTAGGTAATTTATTAATAATTACCAATGTTATTATAAATACAGACTGTTTTATATGCTTGCAATAATGTATGAGACAAATTTTTTAAATGGGCAGAAGTGAGAAGTCCCTGTTAGTACTTCACTGATAGGGGCCAGGTGGTGGTGCACCTGGTTAAGCACTCACATGACACTGTGCAGGACCCAGGTTGAAACCTCTGGTCCCCACCTGCATGGGGGAAGCTTCACAAGTGGTGAAGTAGGTCCACAGGTGTCTCTCTATCTCTTTCCCCTCTCTCAATTTCTCTCTGGTTCTATCCAATAATAAATAACTAAAAATATTTTTTAAAAAAGAACTTCAGGGAGTCGGGTGGTAGCGCAGCAGGTTAAGCACAAGGACCAGCTTAAGGATCCTGGTTTGAGACCCCCCTCCCCACCTGCTGGGGAGTTGCTTCACAGGTGGTGAAGCAGGTCTGCAGGTGTCTGTCTTTCTCTCCCCCCTCTCTGTCTTCCCCTCCTCTCTCCATTTCTTTCTGTCCTATCCAACAACTAACGACATCAACAACAATAATAACCACAACAAGGGCAACCAAAGGGAATAAATAAATAAATAATTTTTAAAAGTTGTTTAAAAAAAAAAAAAGAACTTCACTGGTGCCTTCTGCCTGTAAAATTCCAGAACTCCCATTGGTGTCTTTATCTTATTATTTGTTTGTTTGCTTGTTTTATGTTGACAATGAGAACCAGAGAGGAAAAGAAACCAAGAAAAAATCAGAGACACCACAGTACTGTTCCACCACTCCTGAAATGTCCATTTTGTATTGTGCTCCCAAATGGAGGCTGGGGCTTAACCTGCTCCTTGTGCATGGCCCATGAATACAGACTATAATAAGGAAGTAGGCACAACATATTAATGAATTCATATTCCCTCTTTATAACTATTTAGAAATGAAGTAAAATGATGAACATTTTAGTGTACGTAGATTCAGTCAATTCTGAACTGTTTTGCAAACTAAGAATACAAATGTGGATGTGAGGGCAATCTGGCTGCAACATCTGTCACCCCATTGATCGCCAGGGTTGATTCGGCTGATCTGCCTGGCTAGGCGGGTGTCCCCTTCCTCCCTCACCGCTCCATGTGCATCCCTCCCAAAGCTGTGAGCTTGGTCGAAGAGGACAGCCTTCCCCGAATAGAGACCGATCAGTCTTAGGTCAAGGGTATATGAGTAGCTGCGCTCCCCTGCTAGACCCTCCAAACAAGCTCTCAAGAATACAAATGTAACACTTTAAATTTCCTTAAAATTTCTAATGATAAAGAAGTATACACACTAAATAATAAACAACAGAAATATTTAACTGCAAAGTTAAATCCCACAACTATCAAGGTTTAGTTTTTCATTAATTTTGCTTAATAACTCACCTTTACAGGTTGATAGCAAAGCAAGGTACAAGTTGATATGAAGAATGCAAAATATAAAATAAAATGTAGGGTATTATAGTCTCTTGGATGGAAGTACCACTAAAATACACAGTAATGGATATGCATTTCTATGAAATACACACAGAATACATAAAATAACCTCGGTCAAGAAACATTATAAAAAATTTACCAAATTCACTCAGGATGGATGGATGCATGTGTCTGCTTTCTTAGAATAGTCATTGCCCCAGAGTATGAAAGAATCAGTCTTAAGATTTTTGGCAGAGAATTTGATAAGGGAGGACAGCTACTCAAGCACTGTCATAGAAATAAAATAACTTCTTTGACAGGTCAACTGAGCATCACAATTCCATTTGAAATTGTAGAGACAAATGAGGTCCTGTCCAATTAGCTCAGTCAACTAAGTCGATGTTGGGGTTGTAGGGTGACAAATTGTGTTTGCATTCAGAATTAGAATGAACACTGAGAACTGGAAAGGTGTATGTGAATATTTATGTTTCAGTGACATAAGGAGTAAAACAATGAAACAAGGAGACAGAGTGATTAAGCTTTAGAAAATTCAGTCTTGTCACACTTACTACAATCTAAGAACAGAATTAATGATGTTACAATGAAAATGACTAGATGATAGATAGACTGACTCAAAAGTTTGATAGGTGAATCCTACATATATAAGGAAAAGAGAGACAACAATTGTTGTATAATTGGGATAGAAATGGGTATTCTGGTCCAGAGGTCATAGGTTAAACCTCCAGCACCACTACAGCTGATCAGCAGCTCTCCCTCCTCACTCTCCACTCCCTCTCTTTCTGTTTCTCTCTCTTTCTCTCTATTAATTAAATAATATATATATATATATATATATATATATATATATGTAAAGAAACTGAAATGCCCTAATATTTAAAGAAAAAACTGAATTAGATGTATAGATCCAGAGTTTTGGTGGCATAAGATTCCCTGACTGAAGCTTTGTAAGCTCTGGATCAATTTATGACAGTCACCTTTTGAAGTCAGCCCTTTCCTTGATTTCAATTTTGTCCTGTACCTTTTCAATAAAAAATAGTTAAATAGAACTACAGTATTAATTTTGAAAGTTTAGAAATCTAAATAAAATATGTTCTTTCTTATTTGATGTGATTATTTGAAAATTTTGTGCTAACTTACCAGAATGACAAATGTTTCTTTTGCATTCATTATAACAAGCTAGCATTATTTGTATAAGTAGGAATTTATCCTTAAATCATCATTTTGGTATTGAAATACCATCAGGAAGTATTTTCAACATCATTCTGAGATGTTCTAAGGCCTTCAAGCAGCCCAAAAGTTCCAGTATTAAAATTCATTAACATAAACCCCAGGAAATAATACTGAATAGTCAAGAGTCATGTAAAACTGACACTTTATTTCTTTTTGCTCAACTTTTTAAAATTAAATCAAAATATCCTACTAAATATTCTTCACAAAGAATATTGTAGATTTCCTTTTTATACAAAACCTTTGGCTAAGTCTTCATTTTTTAACAGAAGGACATGAATACTAATATGCTGGTGGCACAATTTGGAATTTACTATTTTTCCCAAATATTTATTTATTTATTTATTCCCTTTTGTTGCCCTTATTTTATTGTTGTAGTTATTATTGCTATTGTTGTTAGATAGGACAGAGAGAAATGGAGAGAGGAGGGGTAGACGAGGAGGCGGGGAGAAAGATAGACACCTGCAGACCTGCTTCACTGCTTGTGAAGTGAACCCCTTGCCATTGGGGAGCCAGGGACTCTAACAGGGATCCTTACACTAACAGGGTCCTTGCACTTTGTGCCACCTGCTTTTAACCGGCTGCACTACTGCCCGACTCCCAGAGTTTACTATTTTTATCCCAACATTAGATTGTATTTTCTCCTGATTTTCAAAAACACAAATGAAAAATTGTCATTATATTAGATTTTAACTGTAATGAACAATTAGATAAAATAACTGGATTAGTAATATTATTGAAAATACAAAATAGTCTTGTCATGAGAAGATAAGGATTGAAAATTATACCCTAATATCGTAGTCATGTCTGTTTCCACAACATCAGACTTACATTTATGTACTAACTCACCATTCCCGTATTTTTTAAGACCCATATTAAACTGTATGCTGTTTGAGAGCAAAGTTACTACCTTGTCTTGAAGTTAATATGTAGCAGGTAGTCAATTTTTTTGAATACATAAATTAAGGGACAAACAAAACCTTGCTTCTTAAACACATCATTGCTTAAATAATTAAGTCTTTTTCCTAAAAACTCATCTGTACATAATAAGAATTTTCTTTATTCACATCAATGTTCATTATTCAGTATTATTCAGTATTTTCAGAGGGAATATAAAACTGAAATGCAGCATATTAGTCTAATGCACAGAGGATAAATTTATAGTCATACAATTTAAAGGCATTTAGCCATCAGGGCTCTAAAGTCTCAAGCATATTGTTAGCATGTATTAGGACATCTATGGGTCCTTAGAAAACTGTCAACTTAGAATATAAATAAAATCACAATAATGTAAATTTCTTACAGCACAAAAACATCTTGACTTATGTCCTTACTGTGTGTATTTATGTTATCACACAGTACCCCTTAAACACAGACATATGTTAATATAATACACAAATATAAAGGTGATAATAATTTTTATAACACAAAGTGACTATTTTACCTTACATTTTTAATGTCTTTATTGGGGGATTAATGGTTTACAGTAGATATTAAAATACAATAGTTTGTACATGGGCAACATTTTTAGGTTTTCCACATAACAACTCAGCCCCCACTAGGTCCTTCTCTGCCATCATGTTCCAGGAACCCCCCCCCCCAAGTCTTTTACTTTGGTGTGATACACCCACTCGAGTCCAAGTTCTGCTCTGTGTTTCCTCTTTATATATATATGCAATTAACCCGCTGCACTACCGCCCAACCCCCCTTTCTTTCTTTACCAGAGCACTGCTCAGCTCTGGCTTATGGTGGTGCAGGGGATTGAACTTGGACCTTTGGAGCCTCAGGCATGACAATGACAGTCTGTTTGCATAACCATTACCCCTACCCCTGCCCCGTGTTTCCTTTTGTGTTCCTACTTTTCAACTTCTGTCTGTGAGTGAGATCATCCCATACATATCCTTCTCTTTCTGACTTAGCTCACTTTTAAAGTTATATGTCTTTTTGTGTAGTTATTACTAGTCATACCTGAAGCTTCAACTGCTCAAGTCAACTTTTCTAGTTAAAAAGAGTTAGGGGCTAGTGCAGTGGATTAAGTGCACATTGCACAAAGCTCAAGGACCAGTGTAAGGATCTCTGTTCCAGCATCCAGCTCCACACTTACAGGGGAGTCACTTCATAAGCAGTGAAGCAGGTCTGCAGATATCTATCTTTCTCTCCCCCTTCTGTCTTCCCCTCCTCTCTCTATTTCTCTCTGTCCTAACAATGACTACATCAGTAACAACAATAATAATAACTACAACAACAATAATAAAAAACAACAAGGGCAACAAAAGGGAAAATAAATGAATAACTAATAAAAAAAAGAGTCAGGGGCCAGGTTGTGGCACGCCTGATTAAGTGCACACATTACAGGGCTCAAAGCAGGTTCAAGTCCCTGTAGGTCACCACCTACAGAGGGAAAGCTTCATGAGTGGTGAAGCAGGGCTGCAGGTTTCTGTCTCTCTCCTTTATCTCTCCCTCCCCTCTCAATTTCTGTCTATATTCAATAATAAATAAAATACAAAGATCAAAAATATGTAAACAAATAGTAATAAATTCTTTAAAAGAAAAAAAGAGAGAGAAAGATCAGAGGGATCAAGGTAAAAAAACATCACAGCACTGAGGCTTCACCCTGTGTAGGTGGGACTGAGTTTCAATCTGGATGACAGGCATGGAAAAGTAGGAAAACTCTTTGAATAGCTTTTATGCTTTTTGTTGTTGTTTTCACCAGGATTGCACCAATCCATGGCGACTTTTTCAGAAGGAGGAAGACAGAGATAGAAATAGATAGAGAGAAGAGAAGAGACTAGAAGAGAAAGGGGGAGGGGGAGGGGGGAGGGAAACAGGAAGGAGAAGGGGGAGGGGGAGGGAAACGGGAAGGGGAAGGGGAAGGGGCAGGGGAAGGGAAGAGACTATAGCACCAGATCTGTGGTAGGTGCCAGACTTGAATCTAGAACACACATAGGACAAGTCAAGAACATTTCTCTGGTGAACTGTTTTACCAGCCTCCACCATAAGTCATATATATATATATATATATATGAGAGAGAGATATGGATATATATATCCATCTCTATATATATAAAGTTTCCAGGGTGCTCTTATATTCCTGTAAGCTTGATCTAATATGGTTTAATTCTTTTCAATTTAAGCATTCTTTCTTTTTATTTTTTGTAAATAATTGAATCTTTTTTAAAAAAATTATTATCTTTATTTTATAGAGACAGCCAGAAATCAAGAGGGCTGGGGTGGTAGAAAGGAAGAGAGACAGAGGGACATCTGTGACTCTGCTTCACCACTGGTGAAACTTGACCCCTGCAGGTGGTGACTGGAGGTCCTTGAACCTTGGTTGCCACCCTATAATTTGTGCACTCAGCCAGGTGCACCACCACCCAGCCCCAAGAACATTCTTTAGAGTTAATTGTAGGAATGAATATATTGGTAAACAATCTTCTTATTTTTCTGATAATGACTTTGTTTATTTTCAGTTTTTAATGATAATTTTATAACTGATTTATCATTTTTCATATGAATATTTTCATGTTGTTTTCACACCTTTATTGCTTCTGATGACAAGTTAATCTTTATTTGTATCATTGTTCCATTGTGTGGACTGTGCCATCTTTCTCTCACTGGACCTTTCCTTTTCTTTTTTTTTAAATTTCTTTATTGGAGAATTAATGTTTTATATTCGACAGTAAATACAATACAATAGTTTGTATATGCATAACATTTGGAGCTTTGCTTTTCTTAAGGATCCTCAAACATTGCTTTTCCCCAATTTTGAAACATGCCTATCACAAGTAATTCGAATAGTAATTCCTGTCAGCTTTTAGATATTTTCTTTGTAGTCATAAATTCACTTTAGTTCATCATTAAAAATGTTTGGGGGCTGGGTGGTAGTGCACAGGATTAAGCACACATAGTACAAAGTGCAAAGACCCACCCAAGGACCCTAGTTAGAGGCCCAGGTTCTCTGTATACCGGGGAGTAAGTTCGCAGGCGGTGAAGCAGGGGTGCTAGTATCTATTTTTTCTCTCCCAGTCTCTATCATCTCCTCCCCTCTCAATTTCTCTCTGACCTTTCCAATAAAAATGCAAAAGGGGGGGGGGGGACTGGTGGTGGCGCACCTGGTTGAGCACACATGTTTTAGTGCACAAGGATACAACTTTGAGCTCCAGGTCCTAGGGGGGAAAGCTTTGCGAGTGGTGAAGCAGTGCTGCCAAGTGTTTCTTTTTTCCCTCTCCCTCTCTATCACACCCTCCCCTCTCCATTTCTGGCTGTCTCTATCCAATAAATAAATAAAGATAATTTTAAAAAATGGAAAAAAGGTGGTCTGGGAGGTGGCACAGTGGATAAAATGTTGCTCTCTCAAGCATAAGGTCCTAAATTCAATCCCTGGCAGCACATGTACCAGAGTGATGTCTGGTTCTTTCTCTCTCTCTCCTATCCCTCTCATTAATAAACAAATAAAATATTTTTAAAAATGGAAAAAATAATGGTCTCCAGGAGTAGGGGATTTACAGTGCTGGCACTGAGTCCCAGCAATAGTCCTGGAAGAAGAAAAGAAGAAGGAGGAGAATGAGAGTTTTTTTTTTTTTCCAAATATTAATGTCAAAATAGTTATAACTGTATGTTAGTCAATATTTCACATACAACCAGTATTTTGGAGGGAGGGGGAGGGGTTTGGTTCTGTTTACAATGCACTTATTTAAGAGAATCCCTTTGAGAAACTCATTACAGAATGTCTACACTATCTCTCAATAGATAATATCTCAATATTAATGTGTTATCATGCTCGTAGATTTCTTGCCACACTCATTATACACACAGATCATTTTAAATCTTAGAAGCAAGATTTCAGAAAATAGAGCCAAATAAGACTAAAACACTTAACACACTGAGTCTATCAATGTCATTTGTATAATTTCAGCTCCAGATGTGACTTTCAGAAATAAGAGACAAATTGAAACAGAACATAAACAGAGGCATTTTTATGGTAACTAGTGTCAATGTGTACACAATTCAGAAGGTTGATCTAGAAGTGGTTACAAAATGTAACAGGAAAAAAATGTAAAGGATCCATAAATGTTTGTGCAGATAGTGTCCCTAGGTTTTTATAAATAGGACAAAAGTTATACTAATGTGACTTCACATTTTACTCTGTGTCCCTATACCTCATGGACATTTTGATACCTTATCAATTAATAAAACATTTTATTATAAGGGGTCAGATTATAAAAAATGGGTAGAATTGGCATTAACAGGTATTTGAGGATTGCATGTTATTTTAGTCTTTCGTGAAATCCTGTATAAGGTTATCTGTTTCCACAATTAGTAAAATAATAAGGAGGAGTCATATTTAAGGATGGACTAGGGAAGATACCTCAATGTGTCAGACTTGTATTTGTCACAAGGCTTGTACAATCCATGTACTAATTATGCTGTATAGCTGGTAAAGATATGTAACTCCTCAAACATAGACAGGTGTCAGTGGGGCCAAAGCTCCAGGCCACAGACAATTTAATACTTGATGTGAATAAAGGGGTAGTTGACCTACTGACATTGCAGCCATCAATCTGCTGAGACTCCTTTAGGCATGCTAGTTAAGAAAGCTTAAAATAAAAGAATGTTAGCTAGTAGAGGCTTAAGGGCATTGCCTTATGTAGATTTCTCTTTAAACACCATTTGTTCTCTTAAACAAAACATTGTACTTCTTGCTAATTTCAGATGTTTTAGAATTCCTTTGATGTATCTGGTAACTAACTAATAAAAGACAAGAGATCCCAGTGGTCAGTATTATAACATCATGGTTCTTTCTCAGGCTGTAGGTCTTTGTTAGTCACTGTGGGTTTCAGATTATGCTAAATCTTATAACAAATCACTCATTGTTTCTGGACCAAATGACTTCCTGTATCTTTCATAGAATCATAAGTTATCTCCTTTCACAACAGCAGTCTTTTTCATCTGATAATAATAAAAGCTATTTTAAAGCATTCAATGAAAATATGTATTTTTAATCCTCTTCTTCTGTGAATATTTCTTATTTGTTAAAATTTGTTAGATTTGAACCTGAGAAAAGGATATAACCAAAAACATGAACTGGTTAAGAATATAAATTCTGAGTCTGAATGGTGGTGCACCACTTAAGCACACCTATTGCAATGCACAAGCAAGGACTCAGGTTCAAGTTTATGGTTCCCACCTGCAGAGGGGGAAAATTCAAGAGCTGTAAAGCTGTTATGCAGATCTCCTCTCTGTCTCTCTCTTGCTCGATCTCTCTCTTCCCTTGCAATTTATCTCTGTTTCTACCCAATAAATAACAATAATAAACTAGTAAGAATATAACTTTCAGGGAAATATAAAATAGTGTTAAAATTTAACACTATTAAATTTTACAGTGTGAGGTAACAACTCTGTAGGTTCTTGAGGTGGCAAAGAGAGAATTATGACTAGAGAAGTACGCAGTACTTGTGCTAATTCAAGTTATATACCATTACTATCACGAAGGATGCAGCTCTACTCATTATTTCAATGCAAACCATTACTATAAATTCATCCTCTGTGGTGCATCACTTTCTGTACAAACAAACATTGATAAAACAACAAACTGGAAATTCTTCTAAAGTAGCAGATTGATGGGACAACTTACTCAGTGAAAGAAAGCCTTCAGCAGCTTCAGAAGTTTTTGATACATAAGAATGATTAAATGTTTCTATACAAAACCACAAATCACAATAATGAATCAGATGAAAATTCCCAATAAGAAACTCCAATGCACCAGCTGGCCTTCATCACACAGCAATGTTACAATGTAAAATGATGACATTCTAAATAGCAATGTTGGCAGCTTCAGAAAACGCTGTCCCAAGTTAGCTCCCTATGTGCCAAGTACATCATAAAGAAAAACTGACAAATCAAAAGAACATCAACCATTTTTAACACTTAAGGGGGAAAAACAGAAAGATGAGTAATGTTTCTCTACATTGATAGCTCTTAACTATAAAAAAAATCACTAAGATTAAAACTTCATAATTTTATATTAAAATACATAAATGCATACTTTACTTACTACATACTAAAACTTACCTTGTTAAGCCTCAACACTGGCTGGAAGATGTTTATTTTTAAGTGGGTGAATGTGATTATTATTTTAATTGTTGATGAACAATGAAACCAAATGATAATACACTACATTTAATTATATAAAATACTTAAGTATATAATAGATTGAAGTATAACATTATGTAGAAACTGAATGTCACATATTTATAAATGAAATGCCTTATGCTTGATTTTTCAATAACATTAAAAATTGGTAGTTTGAATACATTTATCTCCAAGAATATGATTTTCTTTCTTTCTTCTTTAGAATGGGGGTCACCAGGGTATTGCTAGGACTCTGTGACTCTGCGGCTGCATCCCACAACCAACCACTAAACCACTCCTGGTTTGGTTTATTTATTTTTTTTCCTTTTTTTTCATAGAGGTTGAGAAATACGGAGAGTGGCTGAGAAGGAAAGAGAAACAGATGGATTGGGTGGTAGCCTGCTAGGTTTAGTGCACATATTACCATGAACAAGCAACCAGATTCAAGTCCCTGGTCCCCATCTGCAGAGGGTAAGCTTTATAAATCATGAAGCAGTGTTGCAGGTATGCCTCTCTCTCCCTCTATATATCCTTTTCCATCTCAATTTCTCTCTGTCTCTATGCAATAAATGAAGATAAAGAAAAAGTGAGAGAAGAAAGAGGAGGAAGAGGAAGATGAAGAGTGCGGGAGGAAGGGAGGGAAGGAAGCAGGGAAGGAGGAAGAGAGACACAGCTGTGCTCCTTCACTAGTTGTGAAGCTTACTACTTTCATAGTAAGGGACCAGGAGCTTGAGCCTCGGTCCATGTGCATGGTAACATGTGCACTCAACCAAGTGCACACTAACACCTGGCCCCAGAGTATGCTTTTCTTATTTGAAATCATGAATAATAACTGAAGTCCCTCAAATATACATACATTCATTTACATGATTGATCCCCCTCATAAATGTCTATGTATTTAAAAAAAAAAACTGCTATCTGTACCTTGCACAACACACAGTAATAGTATAAATAATAAATTTGGTCAATTTAGTGACACTTCTGCAATACAGCTATGAATTATGGTGGTTAAGTATGCCACATTCAACTTTATTGACAGTCAGTTAAAACAACTGACTAAATGTAAGTCTAATTAAACCCATAAGAGAAATATAGTTTCCATGTGTACAATATTACTATGTCATTTTATTTTTTGGAGGTAGGGTTTCACACATATGCAGTTTCACTACTTCCAGATTACCTTTTTATTCAGATAGGTAGATGCCACAGCAACAGATGTGTCCCCAATACCATGATACCCACATGTAGTGCCAGGACTTGAATCAGAACCACATACATAGTAAGGCAGACATTCTACCTAGTGATCTGTTCCTTTGGCCTTAAAACTAATGTTTTGACAGCTAATGATAAACAGTACTGTCCTGATGATGTCTCCTTGTCTTTTTTTTTTTAATTGGCCTCCTGGGTTATTGCTGGGGGTCAGTGCCAGCACTAGAATCCAGTGCTCCCGGCAGTCCCCCCACCATTGTATTGGATAGGACAGAGAGAGATTGAGAGGAGGGGGAGACAGAGATGAACAGAGATAGATACCTACAGACCTGCTTCACCTCTTGTGAAGCATCCCCCTGCAGGTGGGGAGCTGAGGGTTTGAACCCAGATCCTTCTGTGGATCCTTGTACTTAGCACTATGTGCACTTAACTGATTGTGTCAACCCCCCCACTTGTCTTTTCCAACAAAATACAGTCTAATTTCTCTCAGCAAATTTTCTTGAACCTCATCACAAAAAGATACTCTTGCTGAGTTCATATATGATTTTTATATAGTAAAATTATATGGTAAAAATACATTCTCTACATTCTTATTTCTTTAGTGTTAGATACAATCAAATCACTTTACTCATTTTCACACATTCACTTGGATTCCATCACATCATGATCCTTGGGTTTTGTTTGTTCTAGTAGTTATTCCTTCTCAGAATCTTTCATTTGTCTTCAACTTTGTCTCTTTTAAATCTAAATTTTTATAGTGTTAATACCTTTCGCTTTTCTATACAAATTGTGTGATTATTATAATCATTCAATTATGTGATGATATGTATTCTTTTAATTTAAAAAATCTCTATGCTAATGTCAGACTCTTATGTCTAACTGCATAGGTATTTCAACTTTATATATCCTAATGTCTGTTCACTTTTGTCCAACCTCCACATACAACATTGCCTCCACCCCCAAACAAACAAAAGTAAGTAACAAAAGCACTAGCATAGAGAACTTTTCCCAAAGCTTGGAATAGTGGAGAGAAAGTGTTAGGGGGGTACTCACTGCAAACTCTAATGTACTTCTGCTTTCAGGTATATATTTTGCAGTAGACCCCACCAATGTGTCCTGGAGCTCCGCTTCCCCAGAGACTCACCCTACTAGGGAAAGAGAGAGGCAGCTTGGGAGTATGGACCGACCAGTCAACGCCCATATTCAGCGGGGAAGCAATTACAGAAGCCAGACCTTCTACCTTCTGCAACCCACAATGACCCTGGGTCCATGCTTCCAGAGGGATAGAGAATGGGAAAGCTTATCAGGGGAGGGGGTGGGATATGGAGATTGGGTGGTGGGAATTGTGTGGAATTGTACCCCTCCTACCCTATGGTTTTGTTAATTAACACTTTCTTAAATAAAAAAAAAGAAAGAAAAAAAGGAAAACTATTCCCATTGGGTTTAATCTCCTGCACCAACATGAGCCAGAGATGAACAATGCTCTGGTAAAACAAACAAACAAACAAGAACAAAAAACTAAAGTAAAGAATAAAAGAGACAGAGAGAGAGAGAGAGAGAGAGAGGAGAGAAAGGAAGGAAAGGAAGAGGGAAGGAAGGGAGGGAGGAAAACTTTCCAGTGTTCTACCTCACATAATGGAAATTCCATCTATCTAGTTTCTTATTTCAAAAAATTTGGTTGTATCATTGAATCTTTCCCTCATGACTCATGCTTAACCTTTTAGCTAACTCTATTGGTTTCATAATAGAGCTATTTCAAAGGTTTCAACCCTTTTAGCCATCTGCACTGCCTTAATCACAACTTCTAACCTATCATCCTCTCCCATCTGGATCATAGCAATTGTTCTCTATGCTTGTGACCTGGTTCGTTTTATTCCAATCTCTCCAAATTTAAGAGTTTAAATAAAGTTGAGTCTAATTTTGGTAGCGGATTTTGTTCCTTTCTGCCTTAAGTCTTGAAATTTGATAATCAGATTAGGATCTTAACACACAGTGATTTAACTTCACTTTTTTTCCCTCAGTGTAAACTCAATTTATTTAAATTTGGAATATCTCAGCCTTCACCTCACTAACACTTTAATATATATATATATATATATATATATATATATATATATATATATATATATATATGCCATTGGTGGGTTTCACTGCTCTAGGCTGACTTTTTTTTTTTTCAGAGAGAGAGAAACAAGAGCACCAAATCATTTCCCAGTGTAGAAGTACTCCTTCTCCCCCAACCCCCACTCCCCCAGCTCATATGGTGTAACTGGGATCAAACCTGGGTTTCATTCATGACAAAGAAGATGATGACTTACTAAGTGAGTTATCTCAACAGGTAGTTTATTTCTTTTCCTAAGAAAATGATATTTCTGTGCTTCAAATGATGAATGAGAAAGCATAAAACAAGACGTTTCTCATTGTCTAGTCACTAAACAAACAAAAGAATGAACAAATAAAAGGACATGCACTATTATTTCTAGTTTTTTAATTTTTTAAAAATTTTTATTGGGCCTAGTGGTGGCACACCTGGTTAAGCACACACATTACAGTGTGCAAGGACCTGGATTTGATCCCCCAGCACCCATTTGCAGGAGGAAAGCTTTGCAAGTGGTGAACCAGGGCTGCAGGTGTCTCTCTCCCTCTCTCTCCCTCTCTATAGCCACATTCCCTCTTGATTTCTGGGTTTCTCTACACAATCAATAAAGATAATAATAAAAAACAAACTTTAAAATAAAAAAGTACTATCTTCATTATTCAGATATTACCATAAATAACAATAATTAGACTATATAAATATTGGTGTGCTTTAAATATTAATATTCATGTGATATCCTCAAATTAACAATATATTGGTTGAAAATAAAATCTCATAAGTATCTAGTGTGCTTGTTACCTCCTAATTAAAATTATAGCTTTCATGAATCTGACAATATTTTACATTTTTTCTAAGATTTCTGTGAACAATGGTATTTATTTCTCTTATATTCATCTATAGCTATGCCTACTGTTTTGAAGTGCACCCCAACTATAATGTGACTTTACTAATACTACCCTGGTGAGAATGGTTGTTTGAATAGAATAGATAGTTAACTGGAATTTTCTTATAGAAGCATACAATTGGCTTAGGAGCCTACATGATCTCTGCATCCCTGTAGATCTGAGCTCACATTCTATGGTCATGAGTAGGAACGTTTCAAGCTGCCCCAATTTCAGAAGCCATCTTACTCAGGTGGAACACAGAGTATGTTGTCCAGCCTCCCTTCCTAGGATGGAACATTCACTACCATTGTTGATGATCTGTGTTGAGGGCAAGGTCCTTTGGTGGCCTACAGAGGGGGTCTATTGTGTTGTTCCTGATAGAAAGGACCAGTAACAATGGAGAGAGAAATTTATTCAAGGTCTAGGCCAAGCATGTCTGTTTGGGAATCTCAGGACTCCCTGACTAGGGCCCCAGGTAATGCGGTAGAATGATAGTGACTTGAAATTGGGGCAGCATGAAACATTCCTACTCATAACCACAGAAATGTGAGTTCAGATTTACAGGAATGCAGAGGTCACATAGGTTCCTAAGATGTATATGAGCCCCAGATCACATCAAATTGATGGTGTTTACAGTCAACAATATTTATACCCCTTTACCATATTTGGGAGCTACTCTCTTCCCTGATCCAGCTTTCTGATCCTTTTTCCAGCCATGACATCATCTCCCCATACAGTAACTTGGATCCACCTGCATATAAGATGTCAGGCTCAGAAAAAAACAAAACACAAGTACAGTCATGGCCCTTTGGACTGTATCTAAAATAGTTCTACTAACTATCTACAAAATGGAGACCCCCCCAACTCATCATCTGAACTATTCCAGCCTTTAGGTTCATGATTATAAACAGTTCGTTTGGCTTTATATGTTAACTCTTCTTTCAGTCACCAGATTTCAGATGCTACTGTGATACCAAGTGAACTTCCCTGGGCAGACAACCCCAATGTATACTGGAGCCCTGCTTCCCTAGAACCCCACCCCAGTAGGGAAGGAGAGAAACAGGTTGGGAGTATGGATCAACCTGTCAATGTTCATGTTCAGCAAGGAAGCAATTACAGAAATCAGCTTATGCACTCCATAATGTCCCTTGGTCCATACTCCCAGAGGGCTAAAGAATAGGAAAGCTCTCAAGGGAGGGGATGGGATATGGACTTCTGGTGATGAGAATTGTGTGAAGTTGTACCCCTCTTATCCTATGGTTTCTATCAGTGTTTCCTTTTTACAAACAATAATAAAAAAAATAGAACTCTATAGCCAACCAGACTTCACAGGGTAGACCATCCCACCATGTGTTCTGGAGCCCCAGTTCCCCAGATACCTGACCCACTAGGGAAAGAGAGAAACAGGCTGGGAGTATAGATTGACCTGTCAACACCCATGTTCAGTGGGGAAGTGATTACAGAAGCCAGACCTTCCACCTTCTTCACCCCATAATGATCCTGGGTTCATACTCCCATAGGGTTAAAGAACAGGAAAGTTATCAGGGGAGGGAATGGGATATGGAGTTCCAGTGGCAGAGGTGGGACTTATATCAAATTGTACCCCTCTTATCCTATGGTCTTGTCAGTGTTCCCTTTTTATAAATAAAGACTTAAAAAAAATATACTATCTCAAGTATGCAGGAAGGACATGACCTCTAAGAGCAAAGTTGACACATAATACAATAGCATACTTTTTAAATTTGCCAATAGACTAATAGTGGTTGTAAAAATATGACAGCATTTACTTGCTTATGATTTCACAAGTAACTATTTATTTTGACATCAAAATGTATTGAGTTGATCAAAAGTTCAATAAAATTTGACATCTTTATTAAATAAAGTTCATAAAGTTGGACAAAGGTGAAGAGAAGTAATTACATACTAATAAGCTTATGATCAGTATATAAGGAACCTGAAAATTGCTTTATAGACATCATTCTTAAATCATGTATTATGTGTATTCTGGTAATGTCTATGGGGATATCTACAAAGTACTTTCATCTGACTTACTAGAAAGCTAATATATTATAAATCTAGTACTCTTACTATATTGCTAACTTTGAGCATGTCTTGCAATTACTAGCTGAAATGTTTTATTCATCACAGTTGAAATAGTCCCATATTAAAAGTTTATATATGAATACATACTGATACTACTATCATGTAATTCATACAACCGTGTTTACTAGTGGGTTGTTTTCTATGTCTGTCTATGAAAAAATGCATCATATTCTTTCTAATAACCCAATATTTTGTTCTTGTCACTGAGGCTTCTATACTTCAGGCTTACGCTTTCAGAAAGAAAAACAGAGGGAGAGAAGGAAAGCACCAAAGCTTTTGTCAGTGGAGGAAGGCCTGACTCCAATCTGAATCATATATATGAAAAAAATAGATGTACTATCTAGGTGAATTATTTTCCCAAACAGTAAAATGTACTGTTCAAATAGTATCACTTTTCCAGAATCAGAACCAGACATTCTCTTTCTGACTTATATCACTAATCATGTTTCCCTCCAGTTCCATCCACATGATAGCAAAAAAGATCTTACTGTTTCATACAGCTGAATTGTATTTTATCCTGTGTATATACCACAACTTAACTACTCATTGTGGAGTTCCCAAATATTGACTATATACGTAGAGCTGCACTGAACATAGGTTTGCATAGATCATTTCTGGTAAGTAGTTTTTGATATCTGAATAGATACTTAGGTGAGAAATTGTTAGATCATATGGTATGTTTATTTTGTAAAACTCAGGGGAATTTTCAGATTGTTTTCCACAGAAGCTGGAACAATCTATATCACACTAACAATATAGACCAGTTCTTTTTTCACCATACCATTGCCAACATTTACTTTTTCTTTCTTTTCTTTAAATTTTATAATCTTCATTCATTGGATAGTGACAGCCAAAATTAAGAGGGAAGGGAATGATAGAGAGGGAGAAAGAGAGACATCTGCAGACCTGCTTCACCACTTGTGGAGCTTTCACCCTGCAGGTGGGAACAGAAACCGGAACCTGGGTCGTCATGCATGGAAACATGTGCAATGGACCAGGTGTCACCACTCGACCCCACAACAACATTTGCATTTTCTATCTATTTCAATGTTTAACATTCTCACAAAAGTGAGATGCCCTGGTTTGCATTTCTTTGTTAATCAGTGATGATTCACATTTTTTCATATATGTCAGTTGGTCATCTGAATATGTTCAGGCCTTCCCCTATAATGTGTTACTTCCCCTATAATGTGTTCCCTTATAATGTGTTACTTGTTATTTTTTAATATTGTTGTTGCTGAGTTTTGTTCAGTTATTTTGTACTTTGGTTGCTAGTCATTTATCTTTTAAATGACATGTTAATATATTCTCCTATTCACCTAGGTATTTTGCTTCCTGGTGAATGGAGCTTTTGCTGTGCCAAAGCTTTTCAGTATTATGTAATTCCATTGGTTTGTTTTTGATTGTCTTTTTCTTGCTGTTAAACTTAAGTATCTGAAGATATTTCCGAAAAAGACACTAAGGAGTGTTCTGATATTTTCTTCTATCATTTTATGGTTTCCAGTCTAACATTTAAGTTTTTGGTCCATTATAAATTAACATATGTGTGATGAGATTTGACAGTCCTGTTTCATTCTTCTATGTGCAGTTACCCAATTTTTCTAATACCATTTGATGATGAGACTCTAGTTTGATCTAGAAGAAGCATAGCCATGGAGTATCAGCAACCCCAGTACTGCTCCCTTCCATCCAGTAGATTAGGCAATGAAAAATCACTTGAAACCTCACCATATTATAACTGGGACTTCTAAAGAAATTCACATAGCCACAAGCAGGTGCAGGTACGAGTGGCCAGGTGGGAAAGGGGTAAAGGAGAGATTCTCAGGACAAAAGAAGTAGTTCATGATGGCAGTCATCTTGGTAGCTCTACAACAGAGCACATTCTTGGCTGTAGGAAAGCAGGGAATTTCTGAATGATTAACTTCCTTTCTCAATTTAGTGTTCTGGGACAATTTATCATAATTAATTGTCCATATCTGTGTGAGATTATTTCTGGATTCTCAATCCAATTGCATTGATCTGTGGGTCTTACAGTTTTTCTAGTACCACACAGTTTTTCTTCATCCTTATTCCTTTCCATTTTAAATAGTTGTGTCTTTGTGTTTTAAGTCTGGGTTAATTCTGTTTGGGACCCTCTGGGATTCTTGAGTCTTTACGTATTTGATGTTTACTAGACTAGAGAAGTTCTCAGCTATTATGTCCTGAAGAATGCTTTCTTCCCCTTTCCTCTCTTTCTTCCTCTGGTAAGCCAATAATGAGTACTTTATTTCTTTTGAAGTCATCCCATAGGTCTCTGTTGTTGTTTTCAGTATCTCTTAATATCTATTTGAGATATCTTACTTCTTTTTTAGTTGTCTCTATTTCGTCCTTGATCTTGATAATTCTGTCTTTAGCCTCATTGATTCTATTCTCTCTCCCCTCTACTGTTTTCTGGAGTTCATCTATTTTGTTACCCTGTTCTGATACTGTTTCAGTTTGTCCAGTTAGTTGTGTTCTTATTCTTGTTCAGCTATTTCAGTTTTCTTATTCTTATTCTTGTTCAGCTATTTCAGTTTTCAGCTCTCTCATAACCTTGAGATAATTAGTGTTTTCTTCCCGGGTCTCATTTGTTATTTCTGCATTTCTGATCACAATTCTTTTAAACTCTTTAATCACCTCTGTGATTATTTCCTTAACTTGTGTTTGGATGTTGACCTCATTATTTTGTGCTTAAACCTTTAGGGGCTTTTAGCTGGACTCTTGTCCTGGCTAATTTCTCCAGTATTTCTTCTTGTTGGTTTAACCATTTTATATAGTATTTTATGAGGTCCCTCTCTCAGTAATTTTGAAAGTACTGATTACTCTTGCCCGGATTGACTTGTGTAAGGTAATTAAAGGGTTCCCAGTTGTGGAAATTGATAGTTGTTTCAATAGTATTTTAAACTCTGAGTTGGAGCTCAGTGGCTTAAAAACCTCTTTTGTTCTTTTTCTTCCCTGTAGGCTATGGGAGCCTGAGGGCTTTTAAACTATAAGTAGGCTTCTTAGCTTAATTACTGACTCCTGACCAAGAGATAAAGAGGGAGGTGCAGAGATAATCCAGTGGTTATGCAATGAGACTTTCACAGCCCCACCGCTAGGCCACCAATGTATAGATCTCCAGAGTTTCCTCGTTAGTTCTCTGTCCCCTGGTGTCAGCACAGGGCCTCACTACTGCTGCTCCAGATTCTGAGGGCAGTAGCAATAGAGACTCACAGTTGCATTTGGTGAGTCTCAGGGGAGTCTTCTCCTCCCTTCACCTATCCCCTTGTTGGTGAAACAGACTGCAGGTGGTGTCTCAAGTAGTAAACTGACAGACTGTTACCAGCCACTTAACCTCTCCCTAGGATCCTCTCTGTCCACGAGCCACACGGGTTTCCACTCACTCGTGATTTGGTGGGTTCCTGAAGTCCTTCTACCCCTGTCTTGTTGCGGTCTCAGGTGGTCTCCTTTGGTATTCCTAGTTGACCAGTAGAGGAGAGGAGAGAAACACAGCTGTTGCTGCTATGTAGCCCCATCTCCTATTTTCTTTTTCTTTAATGAGCATATATATGACTTTTCCTGATTTCAGATATTTAACACAAGGAATTATATGTTTTCTTAAATATATATTTTGTTTATACTATTGTCCTTGATTTAATTATAATATGTATTCAGTAGAGGGGTACAAGGTTGATTAATTTGTTTTAAAGAACCTTATGTGTAGTCAATTAAACTAACCCATTAACCTCAGTTATGAAAATTTGCATAGAATAATAAAAGAGAAAAATTATACTTTAAATATCAATGTTTTAAGATAGTCATCATAACAAAAAAAAGCAAAGCAAAAAAATCTCATACAATTCATCAGCATAGTGTTTTGATAATATTGCAATTTTTGTTTGACAATCTTTAAAATGCCAGTTAGACAACAGAAATTCAAAGACTGCTTTTGTCTATTACTTTTATAGCAATATGTAGTAAGTTGTTGCTTAATCCTTAGCTTCTCTTCTTCAGAATACATGTTTCAAGGATATTTGGAGGGTGTTAGTATCAGATAATCCTGGAAGAACATTCTAGATTAGGGCACTTAAGCCTAATGCTTCCTAAGTGATTGCCCCATTGATAGTGAAGCCAGAATCTGATAGTCACTGACTTTTTCTCTGGAAATCTTCCATTAGTTGGGGAAGCTGCCAAAACTGTCCTCTTTTAAAGAGAAGGATGTAAAACAGATTTGAGTCAGTATAGCATCACATCAATTTTCTCTCTCTTGGCAAAACTACAACTGCATATACACAAAGATTTTAGATTCCTATTAACAGCAAAAGCTTCTGACTCAAAGTCTAGTCATGATTCAAAGTTACTGGTACAAATCTGCTTCAAAGTCTCCATTGATTCTTTTGAAACAAAGGATGAGTCTTCCATAATAGAGGAAGCAGATATTGATTCAGTGTTTCTGATTTTGTCTATCATTAAGTTTGCCATAAGACTGCTAGACCAAGAATCACATTAGTAATGTTAGGAAAGTCCATTTCTCAAGTTAAGAGTTGAATTCTTAAATTCCTCAAGTCTGAATTGTCTTTATTACTTCCTTTTTATTTTATTTAATTTTTATATACTAACTGGGAGAATTTTGGATCCTACCATAAGCCAGTACTCCTGCCTGAGATAGCAAGATAGTAGAAATGACCCCAAGTTGAGTGAGAAACAAAGCATAATGAAAAGCAATAAAAGCAAATCTTATGTGCCAAACAGGGAGGGAGTTAATACAAATAGGAAAAGATTTGGTTTGGGAAACAATATATAATCTCAGTTGTCAGAACAACACATAGAGGTCATAACTAAATGAACATGATGGGTGGATTTCTGTCAGGAGAGATATTTCCTCAGTCTTATCAGAATAAAACAGAAAATGAATGCAGATGCATATGAATCTATAAACTTTAAAATTCCAAATGGCAATTCCCAAAGGAACAAATTTCCTAGAGGCAATCCAAATACATCATCATTGTCCCTTGCACACAGCATTTTAACAATAATTCTTTTTCTAAATCAAAACCATTTCCAGTCACCAATACAGAGAGCAAGTTTTTTTTTAACCTTTCACTCTATAGAAGGGCCTTGAGTCTCCTGCACCACAAATCTCTCCTACTTTAGTGAACTTTAATCAGGACTCAACAGTCTCTGATGGTAAACTCTTAACTCTAAAGTAACAAAACAGTACAGACAGCCTTTGTCTTTGATACTTTTACATTATTATCTCTCCAGAACACACTTTCTATTTCCTAATCACATAACTTTTCTGCCATTAATTTTATCTTAAAATTGCTAAATTCAGCAGTTAATTTCATGTAAATATATCCTTCAACCTTTCTGTGTAATGGCCATAGTCGAAAACTTCCTCCACCATGAAATTTATCTCTTGACTCTGGCTTCATCATGATATACTGATTTTCTTCCACTTTCAGCAGTTGCTCCTTTTAGACCATCTTTCTAGGTCATTTTCTCAATGCCTCTCGGGGTGAAATTTCCCAGAAACTTATTCTGTTCTTTTTGTCTTCAGTCTCTAAGAGTCCCTGTCCATTTCTATAATGTCACTTATGTGGGAAAATTTTACTTTAGATTAGATTAAATCTCTCTAATTCTGTAGACATCACTGCTTGTCCCACACTTATACTGAATATCTCATTGATTTCTTTATCTTAGCATGTTTAAACTGGAGCTCTTGAGTACAGTTCCTTTTCCCTTTAAAGTTTAAGTGACATTTTATATAGTGACACATTCTGGCCAGATCACAGACACATAAATTGGAAACCACTTCTGATTTTTACATCTCTTTCACTTTCTATGTGCAATTAAACACTAAGCCCTGGAGTTTCTCTCTTAAAAATGTACCAATGATAGACATTCAAGCCTGATGGTCTGAGGTCCCAAATTCAGCCCCCAGAACCACTATAAGTCAGAGCTGAGCAGCACTCTCCTCCCCAACTTGATGTCTCTTTCTCCCTCCATAATATATATATCACTCACATATCCACTTCTCTCCATCTATGACTAATTTTTACCCTATTACTGCCCCAGCACATGATACACTTTTCAGTTCTACCATCCTCTTTTGTTCCTTAAAGATATCACATTCTTTACAGTACAGGGATCTTTGCATATGCCATTGTTCTCTCTAGTTTTAACCTTCTCTTTTATTTTCTCACATTGATCTCCATTTAGTCCTCTACATTCTTATCATGATGTTATACCTTTAATATATCTGACAACTTTATCAATTAGGCTGTCATGTCCTTATCATTATGATCATACTAGTAGTAACATTATATTTATATACCTATGTTTTTATATGAATCATGATAGATTTTAACCTCTTTAAGAGAAAAATATTTGTCAATTTTTTCACTAATGTATATTACACACCTAAAATTAATGCCATGTTACAGATAATAAATGATAGATGAGAAAATTAATGGATCAGTGCATAAGTAAATACAGTGATGCATTTCTTTTTTTAGTTTTCCTCTATCAACATCACTAAAATGGTTGCTCATATTAATTGAGAGCTCACTATAGTGGAAGATATCTTATGTCCTTTAAGGTTTAAGGTTTAAGATATCTTATGTGCTTTAAGGTTTGTATTTTCTCTGTCATTTATCAGGAACAACAGAAACATAAAAATAAACACAACAATTCATAACCCTCTTGATAAAAACAAAATGTATTTGCATGCTAGGAACATGCAAATATTTTTACATAAATTTATTTTATTAGTCAAAATAAAAGCAATTGAAACTTGAACTGATACCCACATAGTCATATATAATTTGGAACAAGTAAATGTTAGACTCACTAAACTGACAAAGTACAACTAGTAGAGATACAATATATTATAGTATATATTATAGTAAAGCCATATTTAATTTTAATTTAATTTAATTTTTTTAATTTTTTTAAATTTAACAAAGGAGACATTAACAAAACCATAGAATAAGAGGGGTACAATTCCGCACAATTCCCATAACCCAATCTCCATATCCCATCCCCTCCCCTGATAGCCTTCCCATTCTCTATCTCTCTGGGAGTATGGATCCAGGGTCGTTGTGGGTTGCAGAGGGTGGAAGGTCTGGCTTCTGTAATTGCTTCCCCGCTGAACATGGGCGTTGACTGGTCGATCCATACTCCCAGCCTGTCTCTCTCTTTCCCAAGTAGGGAAAAAGCCATATTTAATTTTTAAGCATTTTGAAAAGCATAATGTCCCTATGCTGAGAGCCTAACTCTGCAAATATTACATTCCAAGAAACTAAGATAGTAGTCATTATTAATAAAGATTGGCAAAAAAAAAAAAAAGATGAAATTGTATCATTTGGCAGAGAACTGAAGTTATTAAACTAAGTTAACTAAGTAAAGAAGTGCAGGGCAATTATTGATTTGTATCACTCTTATATGGAGTAAATATGACTAAAGTAAATGTGCTTGGAAATTGTTTCTTGAACTCTGTGAGAACTATGGTGGCTACTGGTGGGGATGGGGGAGGAGTGTTTTGGCAGAGGGTGCAGTAACTTACATGCACCATATGTGGGTGTGAAGCTATACTCTTAAAATCTGGTTTTGTAGAACACTGTTTAACCACTAGTGATCCCATCTATGATTTATTAACCCTTCTTGCTCAAGTTCTTTCCTAAGGAAATTGACCAATGAGAGTAAAGTTCTTATTAATGAAGATAATTGTACATATTTAAAATGAATTGGAATTCCATTAATCACTAATTCTTCTTTTTTTTTTCATGTAGCATATAGCATAAACTATACCAATGGAACAATAGAGACAGTTTTAATGATCTTTAATTCTATTCCTTCCAGTTTCTGCTTTTGTATCTCTTCCTGGCTTAGTGCACAGGATAGCACAATAGTATGAAACTAAAGCATATAATTTAACTTTCTCAGAGATTTCTTACATGTATATTTAAATGAATACTGACTCTATGGAGCAAGATATTTACATAACTAGTAAATCAGTGCTGCTTAAAAAATAAGATTATAGTATATTTTATTATTAATTTGGATTTTGAGCATAATGGTCAAAACATCATGCTTTACCCACAGTATGCGCTTAATAAGTATACAAAATTGGTTATACATTTACCCCTTTTTCCTGAATATAGTGAAGTAAGAGGAAAAAACAGCATATGCAAAAGAGATATTTATAATGCAAAAGCGTTTTCAGGAAAATTGTAGAAAATCTAAAACTCATATCTTCTTTCAGCAGTATGCTAATCAGTCTTCAGACAATTATGTTTTAAAGGAATAATTCAATTCAACTGAAGCAGCTGTACTTTTGCCTAGGAAATTATACTTTTCCTATATCTAATTTCAAAAGTATGTTTACATGTTTTTTACCTATCATACCATTATATTTTGCAATACGTTGCAACCCTTTCTCTTGATTATTTACTAGGTTAAAAAACAAGATTAGTGTCAGGAAGATAATTCACCTGCGAGGGAGACTGCTTTTCAGTGCACAAGATCCAGGTTGAAGCCTGACACCCACTACACCGGAAGAAGCTCCTAGGTGCTGTGAAGTGGATTTATCTCTCCCTCTCTTGTTCTCTTTAAACCTAAAAAAGTCAACCTATAGCAGTGAGTTTCCAGTGATAAAGAAAAAATGATTCTATGAATTCTCAGAATAACTAAAATATGAGAAAATGTTAGTTTCTGGTGTCTAAAACATCTGAAGAAATATAGAAAACTTTGCAGAAGATCTAGATAAATGATATTATGCTCAAACTTTACTTCCATTGTTTTTTAGTATTTGTTTTTTATGTTCACTTTAAGAGCATATATATATATTTTTTTTTAATTTAGGACAGAGACAGTGAGAAACTGAGAGAGAAGAGGCAAGTAGAGAGGGCAAGTGACAGACACCTGCAACACTGCTTCATCACTCACAAAACTCCTCTTTCAGGAGGGACTGGGGGCTTGAACTTGGGTCACTGTCCATGGTAGTATATTGACTCAACCAGGTGTACTACTATTTTATGTTTACTATTTATTTTATGCGAAACAGATTATGGAACCACTTACCTCTAGCATATACAGCAACAGGATCAAATGAGCAAACCAATCCATGTATTTTGATTTTATGATATATAATATATGCTATAAATTGGATCTCCAAAATATTTCTTCACATAATTAGCTACTTTAACCATGCTATAGTTCCACAAACTCGAGAATATCTCTGAGTGATAAAATGTGAAGTAAATTGGCCTTGGTTCAAGATCATTGGTCATGTCACTCTGTCCATTTTGACACTCATCATGTGGAGCTGGGAAATTGTACCAATGCATCAGCAACTGTATTATAAACCATTAATCCCCCTAATAAAATAGGATATATATATATATATATATATATATATATATATATATCCACTCAATATATGATAAAGAGGCCAAGACCTCTCAGTGGGGAAAAGAAGGATTCCTTAACAAATGATGCTGGGGTAATTGGACAGCCACATGTAGTGGCTGTCAGATCAAAGTAGACCAAAGACTAGACTAGAAACTCTAAATTCCCAATATCTGGCCCATCTTGGATGGAACTTGAAGGAACAGTGTTAGGTGGAATGAGTCAGGGAGAGAGGGATGAAAACCTGATGACCTCACTTATAGGTATAACTTGGAAGACAGGGGCAGAAAGAGAAAACACGAAATAAAACTTGGACTGGTGGTGGGGTACAGCATCAAAGCAAAGGACTCTGGGAATGGAGCCAGAGTTATTTACTCTATAACACTAAGAAGAGAAATAAGATAGTTCATATCTCCCTGTGAAACTTTTATTTATTTATTTTTTATTTATTTTATTTTTAAAAAATATTTATTTTATTTATTTATTCCCTTTTGTTGCCCTTGTTGTTTTATTGTTGTAGTTATTATCGTTGTTGTCGTTGTTGGATAGGACAGAGAGAAATGGAGAGAGGAGGGGAAGACAGAGAGGAGGAGAGAAAGATAGACACCTGCAGACCTGCTTCACCGCCTGTGAAGCAACTCCTCTTCAGGTGGGGAGCCAGGGTTCGAACTGGGATCCTTATGCCGGTCCTTGTGCTTTGCGCCACCTGCGCTTAACCCGCTGCGCTACAGCCCGACTCCCCCTGTGAAACTTTTAATATCACAGCATCGAAAAAAAAAAAAAAAACTACCTTGCTTTAGCAGATAAATGAAAGCTAGCCTTTATCCATTTGAACTCTAAATTTTCAATATATCTTTTCCTCTTTTGTATCAGAGTATGGAAATTAAGCAATTTCACTTTGATCTTAATTCTTTCAAAATTCCCAACACTTTTATTTCTATTTATCCTCATGTGTTCAATGCTAAAAACAAAAATGCAAAGAAGCAAAACATTTCAAATTCAAAAAATTTACTATATTCATTTGCTCAACACTTTCCTTTAATCAAATTTCAAATAATAATTTTTGCTTATAGAAAAATTTCTGGATATTATTGACCCCTCCCCAACAATACAGTCTTTCTAATTGTCATCCCTGCATTCCATGTAATTCCTGTGGAACACACAAATAGAACGCCAGGCATTCTGACTCCTAGAGATTAACATCTTAAAATGGTCTACCAACTGATTCACAGTGACTGGCATAGAAATCTGCATCTTCCCAGGATGAGGATTTGATTTTTCCAAGTTATTTTTAGCATTCATAACTTTATAGCTTATCAGTAAAAAAATAGTAACCTACTCTATGCTACACCTGAGGAAGATGGGTCAATATTGGGGCAGCTTGGAATGTTCCTAGTCATGACCACAGAATATGAGCTCAGATCTACAGGGATGCAGAGACATAGGCTCCTAAGCTGAATATGGGCTCCAGACCAAATCAAATAACCAAATCAATGATGTTTATAGTCAACAATATTTATACCCATATTAGGGAGCTACTCTCTTCCTTGATCCAGCTTTCTGTCCCTTTTCTAGCCATGACCCATGACATCACCTCCTCAGACAATAACTTGGATCTGCCTGCATATCAGATATCAGGCTCAGGTATAAAAAAATAATAACCTAGTATAGCTACAGGCCCTTTGAAATATAACTAAAATATGCCTACTAGCTATCTACAAAATGGAGGACCCCCCCCCCCCAACACTTCATCTGCACTATTCCAACCTTTACAACCATGATTGTTCAACAATTTGTTTGGCTTTGTATGTTAACTCTCTTTTCAGCCACCAGGTTCTAGATGCTAGCATAATGCTGACCAGATTTCCCTGGACAGATGACCCCACCAATGTGTCCTGGAGCTCTGCTTCCCCAGAGACCCACCTTACTATGGAAAGAGAGAGGCAGACTGGGAATATGGATTGACCTGTCAATGCCCATGTTCAGCGGGGAAGCAATTACAGAAGCCAGACCTTCCACCTTCTGCAAACCACAATGACCTTGACTCCCAGAGGGATAAAAAGTAGGAAAGCTATCAGGGGAGGGTATGGGATACGGAGATCTGGTGGTGGGAATTGTGTGGAGTTGTACCCCTCTTATCCTATGGGTTTGTTAATGTCTCCTTTTTTAAATAAATAAATTTTAAAAAATAAAATATTTGAAAAAAATAGTAATGGTCTACAGGGTGCCTATTGTCAAGAGAGAGTCACTGCTATCAACTAATGTGGAGAAACTGAAAGAGAACTCTAACTTATATATATGATCATTCAACTGATTCAGGACAGCCATGACAATAAATCCAAGACTATTTGTAATTACATATCACAAATTCACATCTTCTGCAAAATACACATATACTTCAAGATATGAAAGGCATCCATTTCATTCACAGAGTCTTCTGGTTTGTTTCCAGATATACTATGAGCACTACTGCCTCTCATGTCTCCACTATACCACCAGCATCTTTCCTCAGGAATAAATGGACTTGGGCCAGGCGGTGCTACACCTGGTTAAGCACACACACTACAGTGCACAAGGATGCAGGTTCAGGCCCCTGGTCCCCATCTTCAGGGGAAAAGTTTCACAAGTGGTGAAGTAGGGCTGCAGGTGTCTCTCTGTCTCTTTTCCCCCCTCTATTCACCCTTTCAATTTCTATTTAATAATAAATAAATAAATAAAAATACTTTTTAAAACAATAAATGGACTCCTTTTCTTTTTTTCTTTCTTTCTTTCTTCCTTTTTTTTTTTTTTTTTGTCACCACAGAGGGGGCAGTTATCATTGGAGCTCTGTGTCTACTCTAGGAATCTACCACTCCAAGTGACCATTTTTCTTTTCTTTCTATTTTTATTTGACAGGACAGAGAGAAATTTAGAGGGGAGAACAGACAGAGAGGGAAAGAGAAAGACATGCAGTGTTCCTCCCACAAGTAGGGAGTGGGGGCTCAAACCCAGATCTTGTGCATGGTGCTATGTGTGCTGCAGCAGGTGTGCCACTACCTGGTCCGCTGGACTCATTTTCTTTTTTTTTTTCTTTTATTTAAGAAAGGATTAATTAACAAAACCATAGGGTAGGAGGGGTACAACTCCACACAATTCCCACCACCCAATCTCCATAACCCACCCCTTCCCCTGATAGCTTTCCCATTCTCTATCCCTCTGGGAGCATGGATCCAGGGTCATTGTGGGTTGCAGAAGGTGGAAGGTCTGGCTTCTGTAATTGCTTCCCCGCTGAACATAGACTCATTTTTTAAGAAGCTAGAAGATATTTACCTCATGGCATCTGTAGTAGTCCTTTGGAAAGCAAACTCATAATCCTCTCTTGATCCTGTCCTATCCTTGGTCTATTAGTCTTAAGATAAAATCTGAAGATTATATGACTCATAAGGCCCTATAAAATCTGAGACCTGTCCCCTCATTAGAGTTGCTATTTTACATCCCCTAAAGTCACATTGGCCTCATTGCCACTTGGGGTGTAAAGGCAAAATCTGTTTGTAGTACAAGACCTATCATTCAGAGTCTGGTGCCTAAATCACTCTTCCTGGTATCTGAAAATCAAAAGCTACTTAGGTTATATTTGAAATATTATGCTATTGGGGAGTCGGGAGGTAGCACAGCAGTTAAGCACAGGTAGCGCAAAGCACAAGGACCGGGCATTAAGGATCCCATTTCAAGCCCCTGGCTCCCCACCTGAAGTGGAGTTGCTTCACAGGCGATGAAGCAGGTTTGCAAGTGTCTATCTTTCTCTCCCCCTCTCTGTCCCCCGTCCTCTCTCCATTTCTCTCTGTCCTATCCAGCAATGAAGACATCAATAACAACAACAATAATAAGTACAACAATAAAACAAGGGCAACAAAAAGGGAAATTAATAAATAAATATTTTTAAAAATTTAAAAAAAGAAAAATTATGCTACCCAAAAAGGTTGAATTAGTCAACTGTACTTTTACTTTGTCAGTTGTCATCATGTTCAATGACAAAATAAGAGGATTTTTTTTCATTCTTAGAACACTGTAAGCCAAGCGACTATATGAATAAAAGGTTTATGATAGGTGTTGAATATATGTATGTTCAATGAAGAGTAAATTCTGGTTGCTTTTTTTATTATTATCTTTACTTATTGCATAGAGACAGCCAGAAATTGAGAGAGAAGGCGATAATAGAGAGGGAGACAGAAAGATACCTGCAGCTCTCTACTTTATCACTTGTGAAGCTTTCCCTCTGCAGGTGGGGACTGGAGGCTCGAACTGGGGTTCCTTAGCACTGTAACTTGTGCAGCCAACCAGGTGTGCCACCACCCAGCCCCCAAAGAATAAATTTTGAATAAATTAATACTTTGGAGATATAAAATAAGAATAGATGGATTTTCAAGCTTATAATTTACACCTTCTGCATCCTATAATGATCCCAGGTCCATGCTTCCAGAAGGATAAAGAATAGGAAAGGTTCCAGTGGAGGGGGTGGGATACAGAACTCTGGTGGTGGGAATTGTCTAGAATTGTACTCCTCTTATCCTATGATCTTATTGATCATTATTAAATCAATAGTAAAAAAAAAGAAGTTATCAATGACCTATGGGAATAAAATACCATTGCTTTAGTTGTATAGAATTTTTAAATTAAAATTGTTAAGCATTTTCAAGTTAGCTAAGATAGGTGTCTATAGAAATACTAGTAGCCAGAACAAACATGTCTAATCATGTGGTACACAGAGAAAATAGATAAAATCCCTCATGATGGGTAACCTCTAACTTTACTGGGGCCCTATAGTTTGGAATCATTTTATATAATCTGGAAATTTCAACTAACAGTTTTACTTGTCTCCAGTTCTCATAATTTCATCTATAAGAGTAAATGAAGGTCTTGAATTTGGGAATGAAACAAGTGTATTTTTTTTTTTTACCAGAACACTGATCAGCTCTGGTTTTATGGTAGTGCAGGGGATTGAACCTGGGACTTTGGATCCTTAGGCATGAGAGTCTCTTTGCATAACCATTATGCTATCTCTACCCCCACCCGCATGTGTACTTTTATGGAGTATGTTCTGAGATGTCAATGGCAACCATGTGGTAGAAAAATCTGCATTATGTCCCAATGAGTTTCCCAGTAGGTAAGTTCTTTAAACTGCTTACCTGTTATACTCCATGTACTTAACTAATGATCAGGAAACCATTTCCTGGGATCGGAATGGTGGCACACCAGGTTAAGTGAAGAAAGCACAAGAACCCAAGCAAAGATCCCAAGCCCCCAGTTCCTCACCTGTGGGAAGGGATCGCTTCACAAGCAGTGAAGCAGATCTGCAGGTGTCTATCTTTCTATCCCCCCTCCCCATCCCCCATCCCCTCTCTATTTCTCTCTTTCCTATCCAATAAAATGGTAAAAATGGCCGCCAGTAGCAGTGAATTTCTAGTGCAGGCACTTGGCCTGAGCAATAACCCTGGAGGTTAAAAAAAAAAAAAAGAAAAGAAAAGAAAAGAAACTACTACTCCATCACATCTTTACATAATTTTCTCATCATTAATGTCATCTTCAAATATTCTTGACTGTAAATTCCAAATAGGAATATTAATTAGTATAAAGCAGACTACTGCCACACATCATACAATTTTAGTTATTTACTGTAACAAATTTCTTATCTCCTTAATATAATGGGTCATATCTTTCATATGATAATTCTATAAGCAAGTTTCTTAAATCTTGTGGACCTACTAGTGACCGTGTCTCAGCATCGTCTACTGTGGTTGCAGGGGCAGAAAATGAGAGAAGAAGTGGCCATACCTATTTCTTAGCAATCTGGATTCTGAAGTGAAAAATATCACTGCTACCCTAGTTTAACCCAGAATAACTAATGTAACCTGACATATATGTAAAGAAAGCGCTAGGAACTGCTGGAAAAATGTAGGACCTAGGCTGGCAGCCACTCTTTTTTTTAAATTCCTTTATTGGGAGAATTAGTGGTTTACAGTCAGCAGTAAAATGGCAGCCACTCTTAAACAATAAGCACCTTGTAGGAGGGGAGCACTTCCCCTGTAAGAGTAGTTATGCTTAACCTAGAGGAGTATCAGTGAATATAAAGTGAACATTCAAAATCATGACATGGACAGCGAAATAACTAGGAAGTACTCAATTCGAAATTCTGGCACTGTATAGTCCCAATTTTAAAAAAAAAAATCAGTGGGCAGGGTGAGATAGTTCACTTGTCAGCTGCATGAGCCAGATTTGAGCTTGGTCCCCACTGCACTGGAACTGATGCTATGTTATCTCTCCCTGTCTGGGTCTCTCTCTCAATTTCTATCTGAAAAAGTTGATCCAGAGTGGTGGAGACTCAGCATTAAATATATATCCTCTTTCACCTGAAGTATAAGTTTTTCTGAAGAGGAAGAGTCTTTTGAGAAAGCACAACCTGAAGACTGTATAAATTGACTAAGAGTTGCCTAATGAAGGATTTACCGAAAAAAATTCTGAATAGCTGAGTGCTGAGATAAATCACAATGAAAGTAATACTTATATTGCTGAAATGGCATTTCCTAGACTGTGTGAATCGCAGTTAATCTTGGTCATGAAATCACTTCAATAATTTTCACTCTTGCTATATCTCTTGGTAACATTTTGAAAGGTGTGAGCCAATTATTTAAAAGGAATTAGAATATGAGTAAATGCAAGTAAATAAATGAAAATGGTTTGAAATACTTTAAAATGGTACCTAATGAATGCTATAAAATGGTATATAAAGAAATGAATGTAATAAAGGAGGGATTTTTAAAAAATAATTATCATTCACTGAAATACAGCAGCACATGATAGCAGGTTTCTCAATTACTTATTGACATTAGTTAGCTAAAATAAAAGGCTTTATACAAAGTCTAAAAATTAATATGCACAGCCATTAAAGTCTATTGCCCAGAAATACTACTGTCTTTCTGTCAACACCTGACTAGCAGGAGATTCAGTTGTAATTTATCCAAAATGTTGAATTATTTGATGAAAACCCAGTAATGGAATGTTTGCGATTTTTGGAGGATGTTATTTTTATGTAGGAAATGCTATTTTGCAAGGCTGTGCTGTCTCAGAAGGACAATGTCACATCTCCCCAATATATATGTTGACATACTTTGCCTCAAGCAAAGTGCCATTTTTTCTTCACTGTAGTAGGCAGTGCCCCTTCTACTTTTAATGCTCTCTCCTTTCCTACTTTATTATTTTAAGTGTCCTAGTTAAAATTAAATAAATTCAAAGAAGCACCGGAAATCATATTAAGAATAATAACAGACTATTATCTAGAATGCTCAGGAATAAACTGGATTACCTGGAATGGAAAGTTCTTAAATTAAGAAACAATTATCTAATGAAAAGGTTACCAAAACAAAGATGCAAAACTAAGTCAGATTTCTCATAGTCCCTTTCCATTATATACCAACTGATTTACAAATAGCAGATCTCAACATTAATGAGAACAAGTTATGCACATTCTACTACAGTTTTAAAAACTCAAAACTATTTTTTAAACCACTGTTGGGACCTTTCTATTAAACATCCACATTTTGTGACAGAACTGTCCTTTCTTTGAAAAAGAAAAGCTAACGCTCAAGAAGTCACTGATACAAATTTCTTTACATTGTTAATATGCTTTTAAATCACATTTCGCCATTTTGAAACTTGGAAGGAATGAGTGGTATCAAACCACCACACCACAATATATGATCTAGCCATTATAAGTCATTATACACTTATTCATAATATTGAAAATAGGTAATAAGACTTTAGACTATTTTTTTTCTTTTTGCCACTAGATTATTGCTGGAGCTTAGTGCCTATACTAAGCATCCTCTGCTCTCCATACCTTTTTCCTAATTTTTTTCCCTATTTTATTGGGTAGGACAAAAAATAGGTTGAGAAAGGACAAGGTTACAGAGAGAAGAGAGAAAGATAGACACTGACAAACCTGCTTCAGAGCCTGTGAATTGTCCCTCCTGCAGCTGAGAAGTTGTCCTTGGTGCATGGTAATATATGTGCTTAACCAGGTGCACCCCCCCCACCATTTCTTTATTAAAGAGAAAAAACAAAGTTGACAGAAAAAAATGAGAGGATAATGATTTCCCATATTACCCTACCTGCTCCCAATAACCAGAATCACAGACTTACAGATACATCCTCCATGAGAGTGAAACATTTGTATTTTATTATTTTATCTCTATGCATTCTATCATTAAAATAAAACAAATAGCAGTATCTTTTAAAAAGAGGGGAAGAGAGGAAAGAAACCTGCAGCATTGCTTCACCTCTTGTGAAGCTAATGCCCCACAGGTGGGGGACTAAGGGCTTGAACCCAGGTCTTTGCACATGGTATTGTGCTTTCTACCTGTCTCCTTCCTTCATTTTCAGTTCCAGGTAAATCCATTTGTATTTACCTCTGTATATATTACTTTACTAGAAAATATCTTGGCTCCTTCTAAGTTTGGATGATTGAGAATCAACCTGTTTATGTAGATCTTTTTGAGCGGAGATGTTTTCAGTCAATCAGGAATGGGTGCATTTAACTATGTAAGACAACAAACTGTCTTCCACTATGCCTGTACCATTTTGTGTTCCCACCAGCATTAAATGAGAATCTGTATTTCTCCAAATCCTCCCCGGATCCTCACTGGAATGTCATGGTGCTAGTGATGTGAATTTTTGCTGTGTCGTTGTGAAGTGCTATCTCATTATTGCTTTACCTTGAATTTCCCCCGGTGGTACATGATGCTGAGCACATTCTATATTACTGAAAATTTTACAACTTCATTGCTGTAGGGTCTATTAAGGTTTACAGCGCTTAAAAAAAAAATAAGAAAGGAAAAGCTTTGTTATTTCTGTGTTTTAAGTGTTGTTTTCTTTTAATTTTACTTTTAAATTTCCCTCACATATGTATGTATAATTTTACTGCTTTGGGCATTTTTTTTTCATTCTGGTAGATGAGAGAGGAAGAGGAATAGATACCACAGCACTGAAACTTCCTCTGTCACCAAAGTACCTTCATGTTGTACCAGATTTCAAACTTGGGCCTGAATACATGATGATGCTGGGGCCCTACATAGTAAGATATTCCTCTGGTGAGTTTTTCTGTACATTTTAATGACCTTTATCAGATGTATCTTTAATGGATCAGGAGAAGTAACATTATAAGAGTGGTATTATGTTTTTAATTTCAGAGACCATGTTTTCCATTGTTTAAATATTAAAGTGGTGATGGTCTTTGTACATTAACCTTATATCCTGCAATCTAAATGTAGTTACTCATCAGTTTCAGAAGGCCTTTTGCTTATTTTTAGAGGCTTTCATAAATGACCATGTCATATGTGAACAAAGGTATATTTTTTTCTTTCCCTACCTATATACTATTTGTTTGCTTATTCATTCATCCCTCCATCCAATCATTTTATTGCCACCATGGTTATCACTGGGCATCACTGCCTTCACAATGAAACCTGCAGCACTGTTTCTCGCCTGTAGCTGAAGGCTAGAGAATTGAATACAGGTCTTTGTGTATTGTAATATGTGCACTCTACCAGGTATGCCACCATCTACCCCTTGTTCTGCACTGCATACTCTTCTTGTTGTGTTATGTTAAACAGAACCAGTGAATAATACTTTCTCTCATGAGTTTTGGACTTCTTGATCTGAAATATCTTTTCTCTGTGTGGAGGAATGGAATATAAGCTAGAAACCCATTCACAACAACAACAAAAAAAGTTTAAATTACATAACCCTAGTAACCTCAGGAAACCAAAGACCTTGCTTCTTAACTGTAAAAAGCACATAACTTCTGTTACTTAGAGCATAAAAGAATCTTAAATTCTACTGACTATTATCATGGCAGGAGACAACTAACTTTTCCAAGTAATTAAATACAAATAAATAACTATAATGCTGATAGACAAAAGTGTTTCTAATGTGATACTGGAACAATGATGCGAGATAATTGAAGTCTACCTCAGATTGGGGGATGTGTGGGAGACAGCTGAATAGAGATTTCTCAATAATTAATGTTTATTGAGTGCTTACATTGGGAAAAGTGCTTTACACAAATTGTGTCTTTAATTCACACAAAACAGAGGAAGATAGATTGTATAATTATCATCACTATTTTATAAACAAGAAAACGAAATCTTGGCAGTTTAATTTGCTCAAACACAGTCTACTACCAAGAGATGGAGACAGACTTCAAAGCCAGTCTGTCTAGCTTTGAATTACGTACTATTAACCATTATGCTAAAAGCCTCTTCAGAAATGGAGTATTTGCCAGAACAAGGGAATAAATGAGCAGGGTATTTTCCTGGTGGTAGTGTGGGGTGGGGGTGGAATGGAGAGGGGATCATCAGATATATAAAATAAGCAGCATGTTAGTGGAAAAAAATAGTAGCTGCTAACTGTGATATATTGCCTACTATGATTCAGATACTGTTATATTAGTCCTTGTATAATAACTCATTAGTACTTAAAATAGCTTCACTAGAAAGTATTGTGTTTATGCTTCCTACTTTATAGAAGGAAGTAACTAAAGCATAGACAGCTTGAATAACCTTCTGAAGATCACATAGTTAAGGAGAATAGGGGTTGGCAATGAAGTCAGTAATCTGGCTGTGGCTTCTGTTTTCTGAAGCCCCAGACTAAACAGCTTCCTGTTGAGTAAATCTATGATGTCCCATGGGAGAACATTGCCAATGAGGTTGTAAAGCTACTGTGGTCAGGTTATAGTACTATGCTGGGGATTTGGGGGTTTGATGAACAAGTTCCTGATTTTCAACTGGAGTAAGGATAATAACATAATAAAATAAAATGTGCAGGGTACTTAAAAAACTCAGTCATCTGTGGGGCTGGGTGGTGTGCACCTGGTTGAGGGCATGTGTCACAATGCACAAAGACCCAGTTTCTGTATGCAGGGGGGTAAGTTTGGCAAGTGGTGAAACAGTGCTACAGATATGTGTCTGTCTCTCTCCCCATTATTCTTATTCTTAATTTCTGGCTGTCTCTATCCAATAAATAATAATTATAATAAAAACAATCACTCAGATGCCAGAGAAGTATTTCAGCAGTAGAGCAAAGGTCTTGATAGTTAAAGTTCCAGGTTTGATTCCTGAGACGGCATATGTCGGAGTGATGCTCTAGTCTTTGTTTTTAAATCAACAAATAGGGGCCAGACTTAAATCTGGGTTGCACACAAAGCAAAGCAGCACACTATCCAAGTGAGCTATTTTGCCAACCTAAAATAAATCTTTCTTTAAAAAAAATAGAGGTTTACAAATATAAAATGTGTAATAAATGCTGGATTTCAATAATTCTAAGGACAAGCACTTTTTTCTTCCACAAAGGTTAGATCTCACATGATTACAAGAAGCATTATTTTAAATAGTTATTGAAAGTTCAGTTTGGCTGAACAAATGTTTTAGGAATAGTACATTAATTTATAACGTACAAAAGAATCAACTCTCATAGTATTTAAATATAAATGCAATAAAAAGAAAAATAGAAATCATGCTTTTCAATAATTATATAAATCAGGATCTCTTAAATAATATGAAAACCTGAAGTCTAAAATTTAATTAAAATAGAGGAGCTTTATAACTCATTTTTTATATTTTTGATAAGTAGTTAATTTCTAATTTTAAGTTAATTTCACAATTCTCTAATATAATGCCATATTAAGAGGATGAAAGCTTTTCTTTATTGATTTCTTTCATTCTTTGGTGTAAATAAAGCCGTAATTAACATGGCCAGTTTTGTATTATGTCAACTTCTTCAACCTTACTCTCTTATGTCAAACCATTTTTGTTTGTAATACCAGGAGCATTGATTGGCACTTGAAACTCTGATCTAGAAATAGTGTTAATTATCTGCAGCTGCACAAGCAACAAGGCAGCACAAAACAGTTTCTTGCTCACAGTTAAGAAAAATAATGAAAAACAACAACAACAAAACGCTGCAAATCTCTTCCCAGGAACAATATAAAAACTGCATCATATACTCAGTACAACAAGCCTATCATATATACATATATTATATTAAAACTTCAGAATAATAGGAATTCCATCATTTCATGGGGGGGGGATAGTACATTTAGCTCTTTGCTTTCCTCTTGAAATGGGTTGCTACTTTTTCTTAAGAAATCTCCCGTGCTACATCTCAGAGGCAACTTGAGTGGGTCATATTAAGTGAGATAAGCAAGGAACAGAAAAAGGATTACTGGATGATTTCACTTTTAAATGGCATTTAAGAAACAGACAAAGAAAGGGAAAACTGTGTGTAACTAGGCATGGTCTGAGGCAGCAAGTCAAGAATTCTAGGGGATTAGGTAGCAACTATAGACAGGTAGGTCATCAGGGACCCAGGGCACCATGATGGAGGAAGACTTAAGTTGATGATAGAGTGGTGTGAGGGGCCCTATCATAGGGAGATAAGAAACTGTTCACATGACAATACTCTTGTAAATTATTTACCTAATAAAATTATGTTGCAATTAAAGTTTTTCATAATTTGTAAGTCTATTTGATTTTAACTAGCAATCATAATATCCATAAAATGCTGAAAACCTGCCAAAGGACACAAAGATAATACTTATTCAAAGATAATTCTTGAGGGGCCAGGTGGTAACACAACTGTTTAAGCACACACATCCCAGTGCACAAAAGACCTGGACTCAAGTCCCTGGTCTCCACCTGCAGGGGAAAAGTTTCATAAATGGTGAAGCAAGGCTGCAGGTGTTTCTGTCTCTTTCTATCCTCCCTCCCCTCTCAATTTCTCTCAGTCTCTATCCAATAATAAATAAACAAAATAAAAAAGATAAAAAAAATTAAAAGATGATTTTTGATAGACAAATACCCAAGCATAGAGCATGATATGTTTATTATTTGTGACAGTGTTCAGTGCTCATATAAAATAAGCTATGTCTCTTAATGATCCTATTTTTATAATTTCGGAAGACATATATTTGAAGGATCAAGTAAGGAGATATTTAGTAATTATTGGAAAGTATTAAAAATTTAATGCAAGAATCTACCATTTTACATGAAAGGGTTGTTATGGACTTAACTACCCCTCATATTTTTATACCTTATGATTGTCTTTCTCTTTCAGCAAAAATTTATTTGTCCATCCACTCAGTAAATTTACTTATGGGGCAATAAAACACAGAAAATTAGTTATAAAAAAGATGCTGGGGAGTTGGGTGGTAGCGCAGCAGGTTAAGCGCACATGGTGCAAAGCACAAGGACCGGCTTAAGAATCCCAGTTTTAGCCCACGGCTCCCCACCTGCAGTGGGTCCCTTCACAGGCAGTAAAGCAGATCTGCAGGTGTCTGAATTTCTTTCCCTCACTCTGTCTTCCCCTCCTCTCTCCATTTATCTTGGTCCTATCCAACAACAGTAACAACGACAACAATAATAATAACCACAACAATGATAAAACAACAAGGGCAACAAAAGGGGAAAAACTGGTCTCCAGGAGCAGTGGATTCATGGTGCAGGCACTGAGCCCCAGCAATAACACTGGAGGGAAAAAAAAATGCTGATGCCTGTCGCTCATAGGTGCCAATTTCAATCCCTGACATCACCTTGAGCTAGAGTATTTCTCTGATAAAAAGAAAATGACATATAACAATAAATTTATTTGAAAATATTTGTTACTTGACACATATATATGTGTCCTCCTTAATGTGCTTCCAACAAATAAATGTGTAACATACAGGAAAAGATGCTTTTAGAGTTAGACTACCTAGATAGAGCACTTCAGCTGATCTAGCATATTTTTCCCTAAACATTCTACAAATAGCAACTATTAAAAAATCTCTTGCAAGAAAATACTAACCAACATTAAAATTTCTGAGTAAAATAAAAACAATACTTTCATGAAGTTTCCAGTCAATTTAAGTAGATATTAAATAGTTCATTGTAGATGTGGCAAGTAGTATAAGATGATAAGTTTTAGGTTCTAAAATAATGAAGAAATGATGTGACATAAAGTTTAAGGGGAGAAAAGTGACAAGAAGAGACCTATTTGAAAAACAGGGAGGGGGCTGCAAAAGCAACAGCTTTTACTTATTTTCCATTTAACAAGATCAAAGAAAAAAAATGCAAAACTAAACTAAACTAAGTTGTTCTTTTAAAAGAAACAGTGGAGGCTGGTTGGTGGTACAACCGGTCAAGTGCACATGTTATAATGTACAAGGACCTGCATTTGAGCCCCCAATTGTCACCTGCAAAAGGAAAGCTTTGTGAGTGGTGAGCCATTGTTGCAGGTGTCTCTCTGTCTCTCTCCCTGTCTACCACTCCCTGCTTTCTCGGTTTCTGGCTGTCTCCATCCAATAGATAAAGAAAAATTAAATGTTTAAAAAAAAGAACAGTAGAAATTTCTAATCTAAACTATCTAAATTATCAAAATAAAAAAAACATTAATTAAGCTCTTTGTTTTCCATACACAATTCTAAAAATAGACATAAAGTTCCCCAATTTAAAACCTAAAACTTATTGTAATCATTTTTATTGATTAATAAAGTATTGATTATGCACTTGCTATGTGCTGGCATGCTTAAAGCAAATACAGTGTATCAAATATTAATATTAATACAAATATCAACTATTTGGAAATCATTTATTTATTGAACATAGAGTGCATCTAGTGCAAATGGTAAGAGAGTCTCGGTCAGAAATAGAAAGAAACTGAAATATCAACAGCACTTTAATGTTCACCAAGTTAAAGGTTGGCAGTGAGGGGTTGGGTGATGATGTATCAGATTGAGGGCACACATTACCATGCACCAGGTTCTAGCCCCTAGGCCTCATCTGCGGGGGGAAGCTTCATTAGCAATGAAACAGCGCTATAGCTGTCTTTTTCTTCCATTCTCTATCTCCATATCCCTCTAAATTTCTCTCTGCTCTATCAAATAAAATAAATAAATAAAATAAACAAAAGATTGGCATCCTCCCCCGCCATTCTAGCAGAACACATCAACAGCACAAGAGAGGCAAGGCTGCCCATAAATGCCATTCAGCTTAATCTCCAATTTATACTATAAATACCATAGGTATTGAGTTTTGATCATCGTCATCACATAAAAGTAGTTCTGTTTTGTCTATAGTTAGGGTCATGGCTTAATAACATGTTAGAGAAACAGTGAGACAACATAGCTGTAAAAAGTATGGACTCTGGGCCTAGTACAATAGCTCACCTAGATAGCGTGCCTGTGTCACCATGGGCAAAACCCAGGCTAAAACTTGAATCCCACTGCAGCAGAGAAACCATCATCATCTTCCCCCCTCTACCCTTTTCTCTTTGTTTCTGTCTGAATCTGAACAATTTTGCTTACAGCACTGGAACTGACATAAAAGAAAAAAAAAAAAAAAGGACTCTGATCCATATACATGTAGACTAAATTCAAGGCTTTGAAACTCTTAGCTCTGTGAACTTGAGTAGTCACTTTAACCTCTTTTAGCAACACTGTTCAGTAAATGTCAGATGCAGACAGCTTTGCCCTGGGTAAAATGTTAACTAGGAGTTGTTCTTTGGCTTGAGTTTGTGAAGACTGGATGAAATGTCAAAATTTTCTCTAAAGTGTTAATTGAGAATAAATGGTGAACATGAAGCCTCGGGGTAGATGTTCAGTTTCACTGGGTGGGGGGGGGAAGAGGAAGGACAAAGACCTTTGGTGGTGGGAATGGTATTAATATACACTACACTCCTATTAATTTGCAGTCTCATATATCACTATTTAATTAATATAAGGGGGGGAAATGGATTGACTGTCTCAAACTTTTTGATGCATAGACCATAGGTCTGAGTATACAGTCCTTCAGTCTAAGCACTTAAAACTTCAAATGGATAATCAGATTGAATTTTTCTTTTGCCTCCAGGGATATGTCTGGGGTTCCATGCCTGCACTAAAAATCCACTGCTCCTGGAGACCATTTTTTTCCCTTTTGTTGTCCTTGTTGTTTGACCATTGTTGTTGTCATTATTGTTGTCGTTGTTGGATAGAACAGACAGAGAGAAGTCTAGAGAAGAGGGAAAGATGGAGAGGAGGAGAGAAAGATAGACACCTGCAGACCTGCTTCACCACTTGTAAAGCGACCTCCTGCAAGTGGGGAGCCAGGGGCTCAAACCGGGATCCTTATGCTGGTCCTTGTGCTTTGCACCATGTGTGCTTAACCCACTGCACTACCGCCCAGCTCCCATCAGATTGAATTTTAACAGACGGCTCAAATTGTTAATACATTTCTAATAATGACATGTTCTTTGAAATATTAAATCTCCTAAAAGCTCAGACCAGGGAGGACAGAAGTAGCTGGTGGTGTTACTTTATAAGATACAGCTGTGTGTAAATAGCAAAAAAGGACATAAATTATGGTGAGGTCTTGTATGAATGATACAGAAAATTCTAACAATAGGATTTTCAAAGTTAACCCAATTGCCAAAAAATTTGGTTATAGCAATAACTATCTATTGCTTTCCTTAACCCTTAGACAGCAGGAACCTTCTTCCTCTTTCTCTATAAAGCCCATATTTCTCCCAGGCCTGGAAACTCTAGGGTGGGGCTCACTTTCCCGTGTGCTTCTCTGAAGTCATACCAACTGAAACTGCATCTGTGGATCCTGACCTGTTCAATGCAACCAGTACCACCTTGGCATGTTACATTTCGGACTGTGTCCAGAGATGGCAGTTGTGGAATGTTAACCCTTCAGCTTCTTTACTCTGGTGAGACCTTTCCTAGCTCATAGGATTTCTTAATTCGATTTCGGGTAGCACACTTCTTAACAAAACCTCAAAACCTAGATACACACCAGGGTCCATGAGATAGGGCATATATACCTGTATCCATAACTTAGGGGAAAATATATACCTTAAAGCAAAAAGTGCACAATAGTTGGCAGCAAATCAATAAATGCAGCAAATAAGTAGAAAGACCTAAAAACACCATAAAGTACCTAGTAAAATAGTTTCTACTTAGACCTAGATACCCTCCTCACCTCCCTTTTATTATATGTTCCTCAATCACTCCAAAGCTAACCTTTTCAGACAAAGTAAGGACTACAAAAGTTGAATAAGGGCAAGAAACCAGCATACTTTAATGATGATTCTTTAGTCACTACCAGGCCACCCCATCACCTGGGGCCCTAGTCAGCGAGTCCTGGGATTCCCATATGGACATGATGGGCCTAAACCTCTAACAGATACCTCTCACCACTATCACTAGTCATCTCCATCAGGAATGACATAATGGACCCCTTTGTGGACTCATATAGGACCTTGCCCTCAGCGTGGATCAAAAGTGGTAGGGAATGTTCCATTCTCTGAAGAGAGGTTGGATAACATACTCTACCTACCACCCAAGGATGATGGCTCCTAAAATTAGTTCATCCTAGAATATTCCTAGCCATAACCACAGAATGTGAGCTCATGTAGGGAAATTGTGATGACACAGTTGAGGATGGTGTGGAACCTCCTATTGAAATTGGGAGCCTGAGGGTCACGGCCAATCCTATCAGTCTCCCTCTACTAAGAGGTCGAGCAAGGAAGGACACAGCCTCCAGGATCTGCTCCGCCTATCAGCCTCCCTGCCTCACAACAGCCCACTCCCTTGTTATCTACATAATCACTGTTTTGCCTGAAAGTCCCCTCCCTACTTCCCCACCCATTCCATTCCTTTGATCATAACTGATCTATCTTCTCTCTGCCCTTAGGACCTCCCTCTGGCTGCTGGTTACTGATAACCTTGCTTTCTCGTTCTTTTAACAGATTAAACCTTTTGCTCAACAATTACTGAAAAAGTCCTGACCCTCACCCAGACCCTCTGCCTACCTACAATATATGGTATACACATGTCACTTCCTCCTGCGACCCCTTATAAACCCTGCTTTGCTGTGCAATAAATGGATTTTGTGCACGACACATTCCCCTGGTGGTCTCTGGTGGCGCCTCTTGCTACATAGGGAAAGATCCAGTTGCTCACCCCTACTGCCCCTGCATCTGGTATGCAACAGAACAGGTAAGCCCTAAAGTTTTTGCCCAGGAAGAGGCCTCCCCACCGAAAAGTCTGACAAGCTCAGACCTACAGGGATGCAGAGGTTACATAGGCTGCTATGCTGAATAAAGGCCCCAGATCAAATCGATGGGGTTTCCAGTTAACAATATTTATATAATTTTCCCATATTTAGGAGCTACTCTCTTCCCTGATCCAGCTTTCTAGTCCTTTTTCCAACTCTGACACCATCTCCCCAGACAATACCTTGAATACACCTACATGTTAGATGTCAGGTGTAGGCAAAAACTAGTATAGTCATGGGCCCCTTGGAATATACCCAAAATAAACGTACTAGCGTTTTTTAAAAATATAGATCCCAAATCTTCATCTGCAATATTCTTGCCTTTAGGTTCATGATTAGTCAACAATTTGTTCTGATATATATATATATATATATATATATATATATATATATATTTTTTTTTTTTTTTCATTTCAGATGCTACCATGATGCCAACCTGATTTCCCTGGGCAAGTAACCCCACAAATGTGTCCTGGAGCCCTGCATCCCCAGACCCCTTCCCCACAAGAGAATAATAGAAACAGGCTTGGGCTGGAGAGACAGCATATGTTAATAATTCAAACAGCTTAAAACACAAGTTCTTTGGATTCCTAAAGGAATAAATAGTGAGTTAAAATTCTGAACCAGAGCTCTGCTCTTTTACTATAAAATTTATCACACAGGTTAATCATGAATGAGGCTTCAGTAGTGATATGTTTGCTTCACCCTTTGATCCTCCATAGTGCGCAGACTTTAGAAGCATTCTCTTTCCAGTAGATTGACATGTTATATCTCCAAACTTTCTTTTCTCTCTCTCTTACTCCTGCAGGTACAGAATCAGTATGCCATGACTCTTTGCCCTGAGTGAACCCATTCCCACTTGTTCTTGATTGCATTAGCTAATGCACTTGAAATCTTGCTATAAATTTGGTTGTAGACTGCCTGCAACCCATTCAGTGTGTGATAAACGGCTTAATGCATATGTATTTTTATATTAATAGGGAATATCAAAGAAACACACATATTTGCAATTTTTTTAGAAGTGCTACTTTAATTCTTATTCAGAATACTAGGACATAGTATACTAAAAACAAAATCTAACTGGCTTCTGAATATTCCAATGTAGGAAAATCACCCTGTTCTTTTTATGTAAAAGATACACATGAATTATATACATCCATTATCATAGAAAAGTGTTCACATAAACAGTTCCTTTAAAACCTGCAAAATAGCTCACTTGGTTAGTGTGCCACCTTTGTTTGATCCTAGTCCCCACTAGAATGGAGAAAACTTCAGTTCTATAATAACTTTTCCTCTCTCCATCTATCTTTGTCTTTCTCTTAAAAAAAAAAAAATCAACATGGAGTAAACTCTCAGTGACAGTGACAGGAAGGAGGTCCTTTAGATGTATAACTGGATATGGATATAACTACATGCTTCAGTTAACTACTAAATGATTTTTTTTTGCCTTCAAACCACTTAATTGAGCAGTTACTATTAACAAGACGGTTCTCACATGAATCTTCTTCTTCTTAACTCTCCACCCACCACTTCCATTAATTGAAGTCTTCCTCTTATGTCTTCCACTGGGTCCGCAATGCCCTCTCAACTCTTTCCCCTGCCCCTCCTTTAATGTCTTGGCTCTGTGACAGTGGATTAGAGCTAATCTAAGTTTTGTCCTATTTTCCCTTTCTTTGTTTCTGAAGTTTCACTTGTGAGTGAGGTCATCAGTAGTCCTCTTCCTTCTTATGATTTATATCACTTAACATGACTTCTTCAGGTTCCATCTTTAATGTAGTAAAATATATTACATTATTTCCTACAGCTGAGTAGTATTCCACTGTATATATCAAAGGAACCATTCTAGACTACTGGTGGGAATGTAAATACGATCAGCAGACCCTGTGGAAAATTGCCTGGAGACTCCCAAGAACATCAGAAATGCAAATAGTATACAATTCTATAATTCAGCAATTTGTCTTCTAGATATCTAACCAAAGAAGATAAACACATATCTAATGAGATCCATACACCTATGCTCATATTAGCAGTATTTTAAATAGCCAAAAGTTGAAAATAACCCAAATGTCCAGAACAGATAAGTGGCTTTACTTTTCTGGGTTGGGTAAATTCCAGCCTTTAAGATCCAGCAGCAGACTACACATACAATTTTCAAATTACTGATCCTTCTCAAATATAATCTATCTTAGACAAGCAGTGATGATCATTATGAAAGCTATTTAAACTTTTCCTTCTTAGAATTGTGGGGTAAGAGCCTCCATAGAGGAAGATGTCCTGAAATCTCTAACCTGCATCTCTATTTTCTGACATCCGACAATTTTTATAAATGACAATCTTTCATTTCTTGTCCTTTAACTTTGTTTCCAATTCTATCATGAAGGAATTTGAAAATTTGAGTAGGCAACAGCTGAAACATCTGGAGGTTCCCAAAATGCCCTTGTTAAATTTGAAAATATGTAAGTGTGCAGACATAACACAATAATACTATCTTTGTTAAACCTTCTTTACTTATTAATAAATGCCTAAATTCTATGATCCATAGTAATTCTAATTGACACAACATTTAACCCATTTGGATCATAACTGCATTACCCAAACTTCTGGAGCTGTTTCAATAAAAGTTTTGATAAAAGCTTAGTAGACATTGCCAAATATTTATACTCTGCAATTATTCACTGGATGAAGCATTATTCAATCAGTGGGACTGAATTTAACAATGTTTACCTGTGTGCAAGCCTCCGGTGACTAACACAGACAGCTGTGTGAGAATCTTGAGCGATGCATACTTTATGGCGACTACATTTCATCTTTAAGCATGGATCTTTAGCTGGATCTAAAGCTTAAAGGGAAAATTTGAAGAAAATATTAAAATAATCTTCTGTGAAAATATAGTTTGATCAAGATATATGCATAGTATTTAGCTTTACATTTCTTTACATTCTTCCTCCATGAGAGATATTTCTGCTTCTACTTATATAAATCAGAGATAATGGTTGAGATTAGCCTCATCCATTGCTCTCAGAAACTGAAAGGAACCCATATATATGATTAATGTGTGATCAAATGAAAACTTAAAAATAAAATCTGCAGTTTTTAGATACTTCTATGCATTAATAACTAGATAAATTAAAATGATGTGTATTACTGAAATGTTTCTATCTATGAGTAACTATAACTACGCAAGTAGGTGGAGAAAAAGGACGAAACCTCACAGTGTGTAGTGGACTTTAGTGAGTTATTAGTTATCTAGTAAAAAAGTATACAGCTGTACTTGAGATAAAAATTGAAGTGTAAGGGGCCAGGTAGTGGCACACCTGGTTGAGTACACATGTTACAGGAATTGAAGTGCTGTATTTTCAAAGGGTATGGAACACATAAAAAACCTTTTTATCTGGGTTGGGGGGTGGGGATCAATGGTAGCAGTCAACTCAAAACTGAATTTAGTGTTGGTTTTAGAAAAAGTTTTGTTGAGATGTAATTCACATATCATATAATTTTTTCCTTTAAAGTTTAAAATTCAATAGTTTTTAGTCTGTTTCATAGCTGTGAAGCTATTACTAAGTTCAATTTTAGAATATTTTTCACCTCAAAACAATAACAATATCCTTTTTCATCATTCATAACCTGCTAACCAACAATACTTACTCCAACAGTAAATGCTCACAAGTCTATTTTCTGTCTGTATAGATTATCTGTTAGATAGTTCATGCAAATGACATCATACAATGTGTCATCTCCTGTGACTGTTTTCCTTTTGGAGAAAATATTCTCAAGTATAACATTGTGGTATGATGCATCATTCCCCTCTTCCTGCCCTCTATCTATCTATCTATCTATCTATCTATCTATCTATCTATCTATCTGGTTAGGGTATATATATATATATATATATATATATATATATATATATATATATATATATATATATATATTTTAACCCATTAAATAAACAGAATAAAGTTATCAATTATTTATTTGATGAACAGTTTGTTGGTCTATCTTTTTCTATTTTTGTTAAGTTATTATAAAATATCAGTAATGATGCTCAGTGATATTATGTCTTACTTATGGGGTAGGAAGGTGATATAAATACTTTTAAAATGCATTAAGTACCCAAATTGGGTACATGTTAAAATCATAGAAAGAGCATGAGAAATAACATACTAAGAACAAAATCAAATGTTTATAAATAAATGGAGCCACTGTGAACAAAAGAATGAACAGGGGACTATGCAGAAGTATATGAAGGACTCTGGGCTTTTGACTTGACATGAAATATGGATTGTACCAGTCTTCATTAGCTCTTAAACCTAGTATAAATGACAACTAACATCCAGTATGGAAATAAGATCTGTGTAGATTCTTAAGTATATTTAGTTAATAAGCTAAATGAGTTCTCTTGATAATCAATAAAATCTAGTAGTATAGAGGCATAAAGTATATATAGATGCAAATACAAACATATTTTCTTGAAAACAGTATATTTCCACTAAATTTCTATATGAGATTTCAAATGAATATTAACACATGTAATTGCTTAAGCATTAACTAGTAGACGTATTATGCCATGATAAAGAGAATGACATAACCACTTTCCTTTGTAACAGATGTTTCAAATTTCATCATACGAACGGGAACATTTTGAAAAGCAATAGGTCTGTTGTAACTTCTTTTTAAAATATAACTTCTGGGAGTTGGGCGGTAGCCCAGCGGGTTAAACGCAGGTGGCACAAAACGCAAGGACAGGTGCAAGGATCCTGGTTCGAGCCCCTGGCCCACCACTTGCAGGGGAGTTACTTCACAGATTATGAAGTAGGTCTGCAGGTGTCTATCTTTCTCTCCCCCTCTCTGTCTTACCCTCCTCTCTCCATTTCTCTCTGTCCTATCCAACAATGACAACATCAATAACAACAATAGTAATAACTACAACAATAAAACAACAAGGGCAACAAAAGGGAATAAATAAATAAATAAATTTAAAAAATAAAATATAACTTCTTTTAATTCCTTGGTAGTTTCAAAAATTGAGATAAGTTATATCAATTAGAAGGTGGAAGGTCTTTCTTCTGCAATTGGTTCTGCATTGCACATGGATACTGGTAGGTCAGTTCATGCCCCCTGCCTGTTTCTGTCTTTCAAGAATGAGGTAGGGCTCCTTCCAGTTTCTTTACCTTATAAAGAATACAGTAGAAATTTTCTAGTTTTTCTGATACCAATTTGATCTACTTAACAAGAGAAATAAAACATCAAAAACTGATCTATAATAGCAAGACCATAAATAAGTCCAGTTCAACACACAACATGAAAAATACATGATGCAAATTCTACAAAACGCTGCATAAATGATTAAATGCTAGAGTTCCAATGTTTTTCAGGAGATATAAACTATAATGGAAACATAAAAAGGAAAGACAACTTTCTAGGCATGAGATTTTAGCCATCTGTATTTTCTAGCAGAATTCACATTGTTGGCAGCTTATAAACTACAAAACATCACACACTGTAAATACAGATGCCTGAGATTTTATTCTTGAAAACACAACAGTAATGCAACCATCTTCTTAGCTGAAGACCACAGCACAAATCAGTTTTTGTATCTTAAAGAACCTTGGCAGAAATCCACCACCTCTGACATGACTATAGTCTTCTTTCCATTGTTCTTTTTTAAATTACCATATCTTCCCTTATTCTTTTATTATAATTTATTTTGTCTCAAATATCCAGTATAACTTTACATAGAATGATTTTAGGCAGCACATTTTAATTTATATGTCTGTGACCATTTCTTTATCCCAGTAATCTAATTATAATACAGATAGATGGTCCTCAATTTTCAATGGTTCCACTTAGTATTTTTTTATGAATACCAAACTCTATTTTTAGTTGAGGAAGATTTGAAATCTAGTAATTTAATAATGTTGCTGATTTATGTGAATCGACCTAGAGATCTATCTTTTAAAAAATTTTTTAATATATTTTTTTAAATATTTATTTTATTTATTTACTCCCTTTTGTTGCCCTTGTTGTTTTATTGTTGTAGTTATTATTGTTGTTGTCATTGTTGGATAGGACAGAGAGAAATGGAGAGAGGAGGGGAAGACAGAGAGGAGGAGAGAAAGATAGACACCTGCAGACCTGCTTCACCGCCTGTGAAGCGACTACCCTGCAGGTGGGGAGCCAGGGTTCGAACCGGGATCCTTATGCCGGTCCTTGTGCTTTGCGCCACCTGTGCTTAACCCGCTGCGCTGCCACCTGTGCTTAACCCGCTGCGCTACAGCCCAACTCCCCATTGTTTTTTTTAGTTACAGAAATAAAGGAATTGAATTTCAGTTTCCTCATCTTTCAAACTCATTTCACTTATAATGTAGTCTCTTCCCTCACCCTTTTATCAAAGTACTAATGTTTAAGTCCAGAATTTTTCATTTATTGTAAGATCACATTGAGCAGTATGACATATACCACGTAGTCGAGCTTCCAGCAGGAGCCAGCAGAGGCTAAAACCAAATGCAAGTTTTGACACGTATGTCAATAATCTCCAATGTTTAAAGAGAAGTCCAGTTAAGAGGAACTAAGAAGTAAGGATATACAATTCAGATAACGGAACAGGAAGATAAACATGGGCAGTGATTTAAAGGTGCTGAGTTCCCAATAGTGTTCAGAATCGACCTCTGTATTCAGATTTAGTGCAGGTAGTTTTGAGAGGTGGAAAAGCAAAACAGAATCAGTTAGATACAAACTAGCTATCATTGTACCAATAACAAATAGTAAACTAAAAAAGGAGAGGAAGATTTGCTCTTCTAATCTGTACAAATTCTTTGCTGTATTTTAATAGTATCTGTCTTTTAAATAAAATCATAATTTGGTTCTGAATTAGAACATATATTTAATAATAATTCTAAGCAAAAAAAATGCTGCTTGTTATTTTGGTGAAGTTAATGATAAAATGTTTATTTTTGTCAAAGATAAATAAATAAATAAATAAATAAGAGAGGAAAATTAAAAAAAAACCCTTAGATATTTACAAAAGCAACAGGAGCTTACGCCAGAAAATGTTTATTCAGATTTTTGAAAAAACTTATTACAAACCATTAATTTCTATTAACTTTCTGTGCTTATCTACAACAAAAATAATTTGGGATAGATGATCTCAAATTCACCTGCTGCTCTCAGGTAATTTTTTTCACTTTTTCACTTTAACATATGGCACCAGATATTTCCATGGGATAGGCCATATCTGGGGAAAAAAACCAACATTATAACCAAAAGAAACATTTATTAGGGGCCAGGTGGTAGCACACACTACAGTGCACAAGGACGCAGGTTCAAGCCCCTGGTAAAGCAGGGCTGCAGGTCTCTCTCTGTCTCTCTCCCTCTCTATCTATCCTACTCTTTCAATTTCTGTCTCTACACAAATAGTAAATAAATAATTGATTATTAAAAATAAAAGAGAAGGGAGTCAGGCAGTAGCACAGCAGGCAGCAGTTTAACTGCACATGGCACTAAGCACAAGGATCCTGGTTCCAGCCCCTGGCTTCCCACCTGCAGGGGAGTCACTTCATAGGTGGTGAAGCAGGTCTGCAGGTGTCTGCCTTTCTCTCCCCCCTTTGTCTTCCGCTCCTCTCTCCATTTTTGTCCTAACAACGACATCAATAACAACAACAATAATTACAACAAAAATAAAAAACAAGGACAATAAAAGGGAAAATAAATAGAAAAACATAATTAAAAAAATAAGAGAAACAGTTATTTAAAAACTTTCCCATATGCGTCTCCCAATCCATACCAAATAATATTGCATCCGCCGATCACAACCTAACCAACGCAACGATTGCCTCCTCAACATGCTTCACCTCAGACTGTGACCAGAGACTTCACGAGTGGAATGACAACCCTTCAGCTTCATTACTCGGGTGAGACCTTTCCTTTTATAGTATACTCTAATTTCATCTCAGGTGGTTCACTTTCTAACAAAGTCCCATAACCTAGATATACACCAGTTTCTGTGAGAGAGAGCTTATGTTCACACGTATCCATAAACTACTGCAAAATATATACCTGAAAGCAGAAGTACACTAGAGTTTGCAGTGAGTACCTCCCTAACACTTCCTCTCCACTATTCCAACCTTTGGGTCCATAATTGCTCAACAATTTGTTTGGCTTCGTATGTTAACTCTCTTTTCAATCACCAGGTTCCAGATGCCACCAGGATGCTGGCCAGGCTTCCCTGGATTGAAGACCCCACCAATGTGTCCTGGAGCTCAGCTTCCCCAGAGACACACCCTACTAGGGAAAGAGAGAGGCAGACTAGGAGTATGGACCGACCAGTCAACGCCCATGTTCAGCGGGGAAGCAATTACAGAAGCCAGACCTTCTACCTTCTGCAACCCTCAATGACCCTGGGTCCATGCTCCCAGAGGGAAAGAGAATGGGAAAGCTATCAGGGGAGGGGGTGGGCTATGGAGATTGGGTGATGGGAATTGTGTGGAGTTGTACCCCTCCTACCTTATGGTTTTGTTAATTAATCCTTTCTTTAATAAAAAAAATAATAAAATAAAATTGTAAAAAAAACCCACAATGAGGGTACTTGTTAAATAGAAATCATATGCACACATATAGATTTGTATATGCATTATGTCTATTTAGTTCCTGGAATATATGAAGAAATACAAGGAGAAATTCAAGGATACTATGAAGAAGATAATTAGAAAGAGTGAAATCTCAAGTTTTGAAGGATATGAAAAGAAACTCTAGTATAAGAAGGAAGTAGATGTCACATAAGAGTATGAAAATGGATGCCCTTTTCAAGGAACGACAGATAATTCAAAATCAGTAATGTGCACTCTGCCTGCAAATATTGTGGAGAAACACTGAAGAGGCAAATGGAAACTTCTGACAGCTTGGAGTTTTACCCTAAGGTAATGCCATGTCACTGAGCGATTGGATAATAGTACCATCAGGTTTGTATTTTAGAAAGACCGCATATGCAAAGTTGGAGAGTCTCTGAAAATGATGTGATGAAGATAGGAAAAATAAATAAATCCTCAGGAGAGAAAGATAAGAACCTATTCTGAGGGCACTGAGTTTGAAGATGGGCCTGGGGAGCTGAAAAGAAGAGATTCAAGCAATGTAGCTTGTTTGAATAGGCATGCTGAGACAGCAATAAATGAATAAAATGAAAACCTTCCTCATCTAATTTCTACCATTTATGGATCTTTTTCTATGATAACATCACTAACTGCTTAGTATTTGACTAGTATTTGACTGGTAAATTCTCCTGCCCAATCATTTATTTTTAATTTTTAATTCTGTATTTGAGGGGTTACTACCAAGAGAACTTTAGGCGAATTTATAAATCACACCTAAAATTATCTTTTTTACATTTCATTGATTGGGTTTTGCATAGGCAAACTGTTTTATTACTTTATCTTGTGCTTTTTGTTTCACTGGTTTTTTTTTTTTTCTTTCCTTCCTTCCCCTTCATCACGGTGTATTGATTCTGTTTTATTTTGTATAGTTTTTCTTCCTACTGGTCTGGGAGTGACCACCTATTGGCAATTTTTTTTTTTTATGTTTACATGCACAGTTGGGATAGCTGGATTAATGTAACCATATAAAAATATTTCATTCTCTTGACATCTTAACAGAAAATCTTGGAAATTTCATTTCCTTGCCATTTTCCATGTGTTACACCCAATTTACCACTGCACCAGTATAAACACATCATTATTTCTATCATCATTATGTTTACTAACATAGATAATTTAAGATTATCAGTTCCACCAAATTATGTGCCTATTATTTCTACTTGCATTCATTCTTTCTTTTGGATTTTCTGGCATGAATTCTTTCTATGTGTCCAAGTATAGCATTTTGCAGTTTTTTTTTTCAATACGTACAATTTACAGAGTCTGTGACATGTTTTTATTATTATAATAAATATATCATTAGAAAATATATTTCTACTATATCTGATTAGATAAATTTAAGCATATGATTCTACTTGATATGCTTCTTTAGCACAGCATATTATGTACATTTTTCTATTAAATTCTATAAATTTACTTTATTTGAGCTTTGGTCTCAGTAAGCAGTTAGCATCTTCCTAAATAGCACAGTATTCTCTTATTATCACAATGTGTTGTGTAACATTTAACTATAACTATTCTTGCAAACTTGTAAGCAGATATGCCCTTTCAACATTACTTGGTAGTACAAAGCATACTGAAATGATGTAATAATACCTTAGCAATTAAAAAATTTTTAAAAAGCAGACTACTTAGGACATTCAAAATGAATTAAGAGTGAATAGAACTGTGCTATTGAGAGATTGCATGTTTTAATCTTTCTGCAAAAAATCATCACTGAGTAATGAAATAAAAATATATATTAGCATTCAATTAGTAAGATGTTTCTGAACCATAATCATGTGTTCCCATAAAGTGAAGTAACCCCTGAAAGCAGGGAGAAGTCTGAGTGGTAGAACACAGGTCTTGCATACAGGAAGCCCTGGGTTTGATTCCAACACTACACAAAATCAAGAAAGAAAAATAAATAGAACAGCATAAATGATTAAACAGTGTTTTATTTTCTCCATCTTCTTCTCAGTCTCTCCCTCGCTCCTCTCCTCTTCTCCTCTCTCCCCCCCCCCACAGACACAATTAAAAAACTGAAATTGTCACTTGAAGTTACACTCAAAGATGATACTGAAAAGCTGATATTGTCAATCATAAAATATGATGACAAATATGTTGCTACAATATCATGTCATTTCACTGTAATTCTGCACTGCAAAACTATCAGAAGAAATGGTTTTCAAGGTTATTTTTTTTTAATTACCAGATGTTATAATGAAAGACTGTGCAAGTGAGCAGCATGAAAAATACAGCAATGCTTGATAGTTAATTAGACTTTTGACAGCCCATTTTGTGGTGCTATCTGTAACTAAATGTAGCCTACAAGTCTTTGAAGTGACTTTCTTAGTTTTAAGCCTTCATATCACTTCAGTTGTAAAAACATATTACTCTAGATTTGGTCTCCCTAATATAAACATGCAGTGAAGAGATATATACAACTATTAGATTCAAATATGGTTGCTGTTTTAATGTACTTTTTAAAAATTTATATATGCATATATTATCATAGTGATTATTTCAATGACATTCTACCTTATGTTAAATACAATATATTGTTAAAGGCAACTTCCTTCTGCATTGATAAAAATTAAAAAAAAAATTTTCATGCTATTCTAGGTACTGTTACATGCTACAGTTGTTCTATAGTTAAAAAAGTTTACAATAACTTTCTTGTAATTCATTCATTTATTTATTTATATAATGGGAAGATATCTATTGAGGCCTGAAGGAAAAAGGGTTTCAACCAAGGATAATATATCCTGCTAGACTTTCATTCAAACTAGATGGAGGCATCAAAACCTTCTCAGACAGACAACAGTTAAAGGAGGCAACCATCACCAAACCTGCCCTGAAAGAGGTTCTAAAAGGCCTCTTATAAACAAGAACATCACCAAAATACTTGCCATATATCAGAGCAAATAAAAATTGTTGAATAATGGAACAGCCATACATTAAATCCATAATATCAATAAATGTCAATGCCTTAAACTCAACCATTCAAAGGCACAGAGAGGGAGGATGGATCAGAAAATACAGCCCAACCATATGCTGCTTGCAAGAATCCTATCTGACACAACAAGACAAACACAGACTTAAAGTGAAATGATGGAAAACTGTCATATAGGCTAATGGACCACAAAAAAAGGCAGGAACAGCCATTCTCATCTCTGACACAATACACTTTAAAGTAAATAAAGTAATAAAAGATAGGCAAGGTCATTACATAATGATTACAGGATCAATCAACCAAGAAGATTTAACAATTATTAACATCTATGCACCCAATGAGGGGGCTATCAGATCCATCAAACACCTACTGAAAGAACTATCAAAATAAATCAATAGTAATACAAGAGTAGTGGGAGACTTTAACACCCCACTCTCACACTTAGATCAACAAAGCATAGAATCAACAAAGAAACAAGAGAATTAAATGAAGAGATGGACAGAGAAGACATCCTGGACATTTTCAGAGTCCTTCACCCCCCAAAAACTGGAATACACATTCTTTAAAAATCCACACAAAACATACTCAAGGAAAAGCCACATGTGAGGCCACATAGACAACATCAACAAATTCAAGAGCATTGAAATCATCCCAAGTATCTTCTCAGACCACAGTAGAGTAAAGTTAATATTTAACAACAAAAAGAAAATTACTAAAAGACACAAATTTGGAACCTCAACAACATACTGCTTAACAACCAACCACTGGGTCGGAGAGACACTCAAGCAAGAAATTCAAATGTTCCTGGAAACTAATGAAAATGAAGACACAAGCTATCAAAATACTTGGGACACAGCTAAAGCAGTAGTACATACAATCACATATTAAAGAACAAGAAAAATCTCAAATAAACAACCTTACTGCACATTTTAAGGACTTAGAAGAAGAGGAACAAAGGAACCCTAAAGCAACCAGAAGGACAGAAATCACTAAAGTTAGAGCAGAAATAAACAACATCGAAAATAAGAGAACAATATAAAAATCAATAAAGCCAAATGTTGTTTCTTTGAAAAATTAAACAAGATTGACAAACCCCTAGCCAGACTCAATAAAAAAGAGGAGAAGACTCAAATAAATAGAATTGTAAATGATAGAGGAGATATCACAACTGACACCACAGAAATCCAGGAAATCATGCAAAATTTCTATGAAGAACTATATGCCACCAAGTTAGAGAATCTGGAAGAAATGGAACAATTCCTAGAAACATATGCCCTTCCAAAACTGAAACAAGAAAAACTACAAAACCTAAATGCTCTAATCACAGAAAAAGAAATCGAAACAGTTATTAAGAATCTCCCCAAAAACAAAATCCTGGACCAAATGGCTTCACAAAGGAATTCTATAAAACCTTCAGGAAAAAGTTAATGCCTATACTTTTAAAGCTCTTCCACAAGTTTGAAGAAACAGGAACACTCCTTTCCACCTTTTTTGAAGCCAACATCACCCTGACACAAAAAGCAGATATGGACACAACAAAAAAATAAAACTACAGACCAATATCTCTGATGAACATAGATGCCAAAATATTAAGCATGATCTTGGCCAACTAGATAAAGCATTTTATCAAAGATTGTTCATCATGACCAAGTGAGATTTATCCCAGGAATGAAAGGCTGGTTCAACATACATAAGTCAATCAATGTCAATCACCACATCAATAAAAGAAAAACAAAACCACATGATTATCTCAAAGATGCAGAGAAAGCCTTTGACAAAGTCCAACACCCATTCATGCTCAAAACACTAAAAAAAAAAGGAAATAGATGGGAAATTACTCAAGATAGTGGAGTCCATATATAGCAAACCTACAACCAACATGAATGGACAGAAGCTAAAAGCATTCCCCCTCAGATCGGGGACAAGAAAAGGCTGTTCACTGTCACCATTACTGTTCAACATGGTATTGGAAGTTCTTGCCATAGCAATCAGGCAAGAGAAAAAAATCAAAGGAATACAGATTGGAAGGGAAGAAGTCAAACTCTCACTATTTGCAGATGATATGATAGTATACATAGAGAAACCTAAAGAATCCAGCAGAAAACTACTGGAACTTGTTAGGCAATATAGGAAGGTGTCAGGCTACAAAATCAATGTACAAAAATCAGTGGAATTTCTTTATGCAAATATTAAATCTGAAGAAGAAGACATCCAGAAATCACTCCCATTCACTGTTGCAGAAAAATCAATAAAATACCTAGGAATAAAGCTGACCAAAGAAGTGAAAGAGTTGTATATTGAAAACTATGAGTCACTATGCAAGGAAATAGAAAATGATACCAATAAACAGAAAGACATTCCATGATCATTGAATGGAAGAATAAATATCATCAAAATGAATACTCTCCCCAGATCCAAATTTAATGTGATGCCCATCAAAGTTCCTCCAAGATTCTTTAAGAGAATAGAGGGGGTTCCCGGAAGATGGAGGACTGAGAAGCTCCTAGTGGCTTGAGCTCTGATCACATCTTCTGGAAATGGTAGGATTTTCTGCCTTTGGTAGGCCAGTCAATAAGGGGTCCTAGCAGTGACACCAAGGAGGTGACTATAACTTAATATGGGTTAAGAATTAGAGTAGAAAAAAAGGGAACAAAAATTTTTTTTCCTTTTAATTATTAAGCACACTGCACCCCCCCCCCGCCCCTAACCATTCCTGGGGACCAGCTCCTAGCAGAATCCCCTGCTGAGCTTCTGTCTTTACCAAATTCCTGTCCCACCAGGGCGTATCATTAACTCTAAGTCTATACCCTTCTGAAACCTCTGGCCTTTTTTCTTTCTAAGTAGCCAACCCCCCCACCTCACCCCACATAGCTAATTAATTAAAAGTAAATAAATTAACAAAAAACTCCTTTCACTGCTCTTTTATGACTGTTCTTTTTCTTATATTTTTCATTTTTCTCTCTCTCTTTCTTTTTTTATTCTTTTTCCCATTATTGTCATCCTTTCTTCCTTAATCCTAGAGCTCCCAAAGCCACAGGCCCCAGCCCCCACACCACCAAACAGTGTGCTTCTTTGAATTCACTGATACACATTTGGGAATTATTTTGGGGAAGAATTCTGACTCAGAGTGGACTCTCTATGTGTGTATCTCTGCTCTAGTTCCCTTTCCCCTCTAGTTACCCCTAGAATATACAGTGGATAGTAGACTTGCATAACTGTCTATTTTTGCTATCCCTTTTTTTTTTTTTCTCTTTCTTCTTCACTGGGATTTGGTTACTATTTTTTCACGGACTGGAGAAACTGTTTGGCTAACTGGTAATGATTAAACTACTTCAATACTTGCTTCAGTTGCTACTGTAATTCCTGAGGTTGGTGAGTGTAATTGTCATAAAGGTATTTAGTACAGTGTTGCTTGTACTCAAGACACAACAACTGAGGAACAACAGAGCATAAAAAAAGAAACACATAAATCAAAAAAATGGGTAGATCAAAAACAAATAAAACTGCTACTCCAATGAATGGAGACAAGAGCCCAGAAGAAACTACAAATCAGCCAGAAGTAACCATAGATAAGAAAAGTATGCAAGCAATAATAAACTTATTAATCACAGAAATGAAATCAACATTGGAGGAAAGGAATGGCAGTATTAGGGAAACAACAGTTGAGACCCCCAAGGAAAATACGGATTATCTTGAGGCAATTAGAGAACTGAAAGCTGAAATAGCTGTAATAAAGAAAGAAGCTGAGGCAAGGGAAAGCAGACTAACAGAAGCAGAAAACAGAATTAGTCAGACAGAGGATGAGTTAGAGAAAATGAAGAAAGAGGTGAAAGAGATTAAAAGGAGATTGAGAGACACTGAAAACAACAACAGAGACATATGGGATGATCTCAAAAGAAGTAACATTCACGTAATTGGCCTGCCAGAGGAAGAAAGAGAGGAAGGGGAAGCAAACATTCTAGAGGAAATCATAGAAGAAAATTTCCCAGACCTGAATAACAGAAAGGACATCAAGATTCAAGCGGCCCAGAGAGTACCAAACACAATCAACCCAGACCTGAAGACACCAAGACACATCATAGTCACAATGAGAAGAAGTAAGGATAAAGAAAGGATCCTAAAGGCTGCAAGAGAGAAACAAAAAGTCACATACAAGGGAAAACCCATAAGATTATCTGCAGACTTCTCCACTCAAACTCTAAAAGCCAGAAAGGAGTGGCAAGATATCTATCGAGCCCTGAATGAAAAAGGGTTTCAACCAAGGATAATATATCCTGCTAGACTTTTATTCAAGCTAGATGGAGGGATCAAAAACTTCTTAGACAAACAACAGTTAAAGGAGGCAACCATCACCAAACCGGCCCTGAAAGAGGTTCTAAAAGACCTCTTATAAACAAGAATATCACTATAATACTGGCAATATATCAGAGCAAACAAAAAAAATTTTTTTTGAACAATGGCACTACAATACATTAAATCCATAATATCAATAAGTATCAATGGCCTAAACTCACCCATCAAAAGGCACAGAGTTGGGGGATGGATCAGAAAACATAATCCAACCATATGCTGCTTGCAAGAATCCCATCTGTCACAACAAGATAAACACAGACTTAAAGTGAAAGGATGGAAAACTATCATACAGGCTAACGGACCACAAAAAAGGGCAGGAACAGCCATTCTCACCTCAGACACGATAGATTTTAAGTTAAATAAAGTAATAAAAGATAGCCAAGGACATTACATAATGATTAGAGGATCAATCAGTCAAGAAGACTTAACAATTACTAACATCTATGCACCCAATGAGGGACCATCTAAATACATTAAGCACCTACTGAAAGAATTTCAAAAATACATCAATAGTAATACAATAATAGTGTGAGACTTCAATGCCTCACTCTCCCACTTAGACAGATCAACAAAGCAGAGAACCAACAAAGATAGAAGAGAATTGAATGAAGAGATTGACAGACTAGACCTTTTGGACATTTTAAGACTCCTCCACCCCAAAAAACTGGAATACACCTTCTTTTCAAATCCACATAACACATACTCAAGGATAGACCACATGTTAGGCCACAAAGACAGCATCAATAAATTCAAGAGCATTGAAATCATCCCAAGTATCTTCTCAGACCACAGTGGAGTAAAACTAACATTTAACAACAAATAGAAAATTATTAAAAGACACAGAATTTGGAAACTAAACAACATACTCCTTAAGAACCACTGGGTCAGAGATTCTCTCAAGCATGAAATTCAAATGTTCCTGGAAACAAATGAAAATGAAGACACAACCTATCAAAATATTTGGGACACACCTAAAGCAGTACTGAGAGGGAAACTTATAGCCACACAATCACATGTTAAACACCAAGAAGAAGCTCAAATGAACGACCTTACTGCACACCTCAAGGACTTAGAGGAAGAGGAACAAAGGAACCCTAAAGCATCCAGAAGGACAGAAATCACTAAAGTTAGAGCAGAAATAAACAACATCGAAAATAAAAGAACCATACAAAAGATCAATGAAGCCAAATGTTGGTTCTTTGAAAGATTAAACAAAATTGACAAACCCCTAAGCAGACTCACCAAACAAAAAAGAGAGAAGACTCAAATTAATAGAATTGTAAATGATGGAGGAGATATCACAACTGAGACCATAGAAATCCAGAGAATCCTGCGAAACATCTATAAAGAACTATACGCCACCAAGCTAGAGAATCTGGAAGAAATGGAACAATTCCTAGAAACATATGCCCTTCCAAAGCTGCACCAAGAAGAACTACAAAATCTAAATGCACCAATCACAGACAAAGAAATTGAAACCGTTATTAAGAACCTCCCCAAAAACAAAAGTCCTGGACCAGATGGCTTCACAAATGAATTCTACAAAACTTTCAGGAAACAGTTAGTACCCATACTTCTTAAGCTTTTCCATAAGATTGAAGAAACAGGAATACTCCCTTCCACCTTCTATGAAGCCAACATCACCCTGATACCAAAAGCTGATAGGGACAGAACAAAAAAGGAAAACTACAGACCAATATCTCTGATGAACATAGATGCCAAAATATTAAACAAGGTCTTGGCCAACTGGATACAGCAACATATCAAAAAGATTGTTCATCACGACCAAGTGGGATTCATCCAAGGAATGCAAGGCTGTTCAACATCCGTAAGTCAATCAATGGCATTCACCATGTCAATAAAAGCAAAGCCAAAAACCACATGATTATTTCAATAGATGCAGAGAAAGCCTTTGACAAAATCCAACATCCATTCATGCTCAAAACTCTACAAAAAATGGGAATAGATGGGAAATTCCTCAAGATAGTGGAGTCTATATATAGCAAACCTACAGCCAACATCATACTCAATGGACAGAAGCTGAAAGCATACCCCTTCAGATCGGGGACTAGACAGGGCTGTCCACTGTCACCGTTACTCTTCAACCTAGTATTGGAAGTTCTTGCCATAGCAATCAGGCAAGAGAAAGAAATCAAAGGAATACAGATTGGAAGGGAAGAGGTCAAGCTCTAACTATTTGCAGATGATATGATACTATACATAGAAAAACCTAAAGAATCCAGTAGAAAATTACTGGAAGTTATTAGGCAATATAGCAAGGTATCAGGCTACAAAATCAATGTACAAAAATCAGTGGTATTTCTTTATACAAACACTAAATCTGAAGAAGAAGACATCCAGAAATCACTCCCATTTACTGTTTCAGCAAAATCAATCAAATACCTAGGAATAAAGTTGACCAAAGAAGTGAAAGACTTGTTTACTGAAAACTATGAGTCACTACACAAGGAAATAGAAACTGATGCCAAGAAATGCAAAGACATCCCATCCTCATGGAATGGAAGAATACATATTACAAAATAAATATTCTTCCCAGATCCATATACAAATATAATGCAATACCCATCAAAGTTCCACCAAGCTTCTTTAACAGAATAGAACAAACAGTACAATCATTTATCTGGAACCTGAAAACACCTAGAATTGCCAAAACCATCTTAAGCAAAAGAAACAGAAATGAAGGCATCACACTCCCAGATCTCAAACTATATTATAAAGCCATCATCATCAAAACAGCATGGTACTAGAACAAAAATAGGCACACAGACCAGTGGAACAGAATTGAAAGCCCAGAAATAAATCCCCACACCTACGGACATCTAATCTTTGATAAGGGGGCCCAAAGGATTAAATGGAAAAAGGAGGCTCTCTTCAATAAATGGTGCTGGGAAAACTGGGTTGAAACATGCAGAAGAATGAAATTGAACCACTTTATCTCACCAGAAACAAAAATCAACTCCAAATGGATCAAAGACCTAGATGTCAGACCTGAAACAATCAAATACTTAGAGGAAAACATTGGTAAATCAGTTTCCCACCTACACCTCAAGGACATCTTTGATGAATCAAACCCAATTGCAAGGAAGACTAAAGCAGAAACAAACCAATGGGACTACATCAAATTGAAAAGCTTCTGCACATCCAAAGAAACTATTAAACAAACAGAGAGACCCCTCACAGAATGGGAGAAGATCTTCACATGCCATACATCAGACAAGAAACTAATCACCAAAATATATAAAGAGCTCAGCAAATTTAGTACCAAAAAAGCAAATGACCCCATCCAAAAATGGGCAGAGGATATGAACAAAACATTCACTACAGAGGAGATCCAAAAGGCTAACAAACATATGAAAAACTGCTGTAGGTCACTGATTGTGAGAGAAATGCAAATTAAGACAACACTAAGATACTACCTCACTCCTGTAAGAATGGCATACATCAAAAAGGATAGTAGCAACAAATGCTGGCGAGGTTGTGGGGACAGAGGAACCCTTTTACATTGCTGGAGGGAATGTAAATTGGTATAGCCTCTGTGGAGAGCAGTCTGGAAAACGCTCACAAGGCTAGACATGGACCTTCCATATGATCCAGTAATTCCTCTCCTGGGGTTATACCCCAACGACTCCATAACACCCAGCCAAAAAGAAGTGTGGACTCCTATGTTCATAGCAGCACAATTCATAATAGCTAAAACCTGGAAGCAACGCAGGTGCCCAACAACAGATGAGTGGCTGAGAAAGCTGTGGCATATATACACAATGGAATACTATGCAGCTATCAAGTACAATGAACCCACCTTCCCTGACCCATCTTGGACGGAGCTAGAAGGAATTATGTTAAGTGAGCTAAGTCAGAAAGATAAAGATGAGTATGGCATATTCCCACTCATCAATAGAAGTTGATGAAGAAGATCTGAAAGGGAAACTAAAAGCAGGACCTGACCAAATTGTAAGTAGGGCACCAAAGTAAAAACCCTGTGGTGAGGGGTAGACATGCAGCTTCCTGGGACAGTGGGGGGTGGGAGTGGGTGGAAGGGATGGGTCACAGTCTTTTGGTGGTGGGAATGGTGTTTATGTACACTCCTAGTAAAATGTAGTCAAATACATCACTAGTTAATTAATACGAGAGGGGGAAAATTAATTGTATGTCTCGAATTTTTTCAAAACACAAACTGAATCTTTTCTCAATATATGCAGTGTAATTGATATGCAGACTCTCTCAAAAGCCTAGACCAAGTGGATCAGAAGCAACCAATAGCACAGCTATATACAAGATACTGGATAATGTACAGCAAACCCTAACAAAAGGACTTTTCAAAGTTAACCCAATTACCAAATAATGTGATGATAACATTAACTATGGATTGTCTTTTTGAACCCTAAGACAGCAGGAACTCACATCTCCACTATGGAGCCTCTACTTCCCCCAGTCCTGGAACCATTGGATAGGGCCCACTCTCCCATATGCCTCTCCCAATCCATACCAAATAATATTGCATCTGCCGATCACAACCTAACCAACACAACGATTGCCTCCTCAACATGCTTCACTTCAGACTGTGTCCAGAGACTACACGTGTGGAATGACAACCCTTCAGCTTCATTACTCAGTGAGACCTTTCCTTTCATAGTATACTCTAATTCCATCTCAGGTGGTTCACTTTCTAACAAAGTCCCAAAACCTAGATATACACCAGTTTCTGTGAGAGAGAGCATATGTTCACACGTATCCATAAACTACTGCAAAATATATACCTGAAAGCAGAAGTACACTAGAGTTTGCAGTGAGTATCCCCCTAACACTTCCTCTCCACTATTCCAAGCTTTGGGTCCATGATTGCTCAACAGTTTGTTTGCCTTCGTATGTTAACTCTCTTTTCAGTCACTAGATGTCATCAGGATGCCCGCCAGGCTTCCCTGGACTGAAGACCCCACCAATGTGTCCTGGAGCTCTGCTTCCCCAGAGACCCACCCTACTAGGGAAAGAGAGAGGCAGACTGGGAGTATGGACCGACCAGTCAACGCCCATGTTCAGCGGGGAAGCAATTACAGAAGCCAGACCTTCTACCTTCTGCAACCCTCAATGACCCTGGGTCCATGCTCCCAGAGGGCTAGAGAATGGGAAAGCTATCAGGGGAGGGGGTGGGCTATGGAGATTGGGTGGTGGGAATTGTGTGGAGTTGTACCCCTCCTACCCTATGGTTTTGTTAATTAATCCTTTCTTAAATAAAAAAGAAAAAAAAAAAGAGAATAGAACAAACACTACAATCATTTATCTGGAACCAGAAAACACATAGAAATCACCAAAACAATCTTGAGGAAAAGAATCAGAAATGGAGGCATCACACTCCCAGATCTCAAACTATATTATAAGGCCATCATCATCAAAAGAGCCTGGTACTGGAACAAAAATAGGCACACACAGCAGTGAAACAGAATTGAAAGCCCAGAAATAAACCCCCACACCTATGGACATCTAATCTTTGATAAGGGGGCCCAAAGTATTAAATGGAGAAAGGAGGCTCTCTTCAATAAATGGTGCTGGGAAAACTGGGTTGAAACATGCAGAAGAATGAAACTGAACCACTTTATCTCACCAGAAACAAAAATCAACTCCAAATGGATCTAGATGTTAGACCAGAAACTATCAAATACTGAGTGGAAAACATTGGTGGAACCCTTTCCCTCCTAAACCTCAAGGACATCTTTGATGAATCAAAGTCAACTGCAAGGAAGACTAAAGCAGAAACAAACCAGTGGGACTACAACAAATTGAAAAACTTCTGCACAGCCAAAGAAACTATCACACCAAGAGACCCCTCACAAAATGGGAGAAGATCTTCACATGCCATACATCAGACATAAGTCTAATAACCAAAATATACAAAGAGCGCAGCAAACTTACCAACAAAAAAGTAAATGACCCCATCCAAAAATAGGCAGAGGAAGTGAACAAAACATTCAGAGGAGATCCAAAAGGCTAACAAACACATGAAAAACTGCTCCAGGTCGCTGGTTGTCAAAGAAACGCAAATAAAGACAACACTGAGATATCACCTCACTCCTGTGAGAATGGCATACATCAGAAAGGACAGTAGTAACAAATGCTGGAGAGGCTGTGGGGACAGAGGAATCCTTCTGCACTGCTGGTGGGGATGTAAATTATTCCAGCCTCTGTGGAAAGCAGTCTGGAGAACTCTCACAATGCTAGACAAGGACTTACCATATGACCCAGTAATTCCAAGTAGACCCCAAGGATTCCATAATGCTCAATCAAAAAGATATGTGCACACCTATGTTCATAGCAGCAGAATTCGTAATAGCTAAAACCCGGAAGCAACCCAGATGCCCAAGAACTGATGAGTGGCTGAGAATGCTGTGTTATATATACACAATGAAATACTATGCAGCTATTAAGAACAATGAGCCCACCTTCTCTGAGCCATCTTGGATGGAACTAGAGGGAATTACATTAAATAAGCTAAGTCAGAAAGATAAAGACAACTATGGTATGATCCCACTCATAAAGATAAGTTGAGAATGAATAACAGAAAGGGAAACACAAAGCACTATCTGACTAAATTTGTAGTAGGGTACCAAAGTAAAAACCCTGAGTTGAGGGTGAGGATGGATGTTCAGTTTCGTGGGGTGAGGGGATGGGATGGGACACAGTCTTTTGGTGGTGGGAATGGTGTTTATGTACACACCTATTAATTTGTATCCATATGAATCACTATTTAAATAATATTAGAGGGGAAAAATTGAATGTCTCAAACTTTTTAAAGCACAAACTGAGTCTTTTTAATACATAGGCTGAGTCTTTGATATGTTGACTCCCTTAAAAGCTTAGTTCAGGCAGAACAAAAGCAACTGATGGCATAGTTATATGCAAATAATAAAATATGGTGAGGTTGTGTATGATACAGCAAATTCTAACAAAGGGATTCTTCAAAGTTAACCCAATTGCCAAACAATGTGATTATTGCAATAACTATCTATTGTCTTCTTAAACCCTAAGACAACAGGAATCTTCCACTTTGTCTATAGAGCCTATGTTTCTCCCAATCCTGGAACCTCTAGGGTGGGCTCACTTCCCTGCATGCTTCTCTCAAGTCAGGCCAAATGATATTGCATCTGCTGATTCCAACCTAATCAATGTAATGAGTACCATCTCAGCATGCTTCACCTCAGACTGTGTGCTGAGACGTCGGGCATGGAATGTCAACCCTTCACCCTCAACACTTGGGTGAAACCTTTCCTTAAATGGTAGTCTCTAATTCCATTCCAGGAGGTTCAATTCCTAACAATGTCCCAAAACCTAGATATAGGCCAGGTCCTGTAAAAAGAGCATATGTTCATATGTATCCATAAATTAGGGTAAAAGATATACTTGAAAGCAAAACTACACAATAGTCTGTAGTGAGTCAGTATCAAGTTCATAATGAAATAGTTTCCACTTAGACTTACACTCCTCACCTACTTCCTATTACAGTTCTCTCACTCACTCCAAATCTAACCTTATCAAAGCAAGGACTGCAAAAGCTGAATAAGGGGAAGATACTGGCATATTTTAACGATGACTCTTTAGTCACTATCAGGCCATTCCACCAGCTGGGGCCCGACCTTCAACCTTCTGCATCCCACAATGATCCTGGGTCCATACTACAAGAGGGTTAAAGAATAGGAAAGCTATCAGGGGAGGGATGGGATATGGAAGTCTGGTGGTGGGAATTGTTAGATTTGTACCTCTCTTATCCTATGGTTTTGTCAATGTTTCCTTATTATAAATTTAAAAATAATTAAAGTTTACAATACCTTTTTGTAATTAATTAATTACAATTATGAGAATTTAAATTAATTTATTAAATTAATTTATTTATGAGAAAGATAGGAGAAGAGAGAAAGAACCAGACATCACTCTGGCACATGTGCTGCTAGGGATTGAACTCGGGATCTCATACTTGAGAGTCCAAATCTTTATCACTGTACAACCTCCTGGACCACTGTATTTCTTTTCATTGTTAACACATCATATTGTCTTCCAACTTTCTTGACATGTTTGTCAAAATACATCAACACAATTTACTATGTATAAAAACTTTAAAAATTTTTTTATTTATAAGAAGGAAACACTGAAAAGAACCATAGGATAGGAGGGATACAACTCCACACAATTCCCAACACCATTACTCCATATCCCATGTCCCCCCTGGTAGCTTAACTATTGTTTATCCCTCTGGGAGTATGGACCAAGGGACATTATGGAGCACAGAAGGTGCAAGGTCTGGCTTCTGTAATTGCTTCCCTGATGAACATGGGCATTGACAGGTCAATCCATACTTCCAGCCACTCCCTCTCTTTCTCTAGGAGGGGCAAGGGCTCTGGGGATGTAGAGCTAGAGAACACATTGTTGGGACCGTCTGCTCAGGGAAGTCCAGTTGGCATCATAGTAGCATCTGGAACCTGGTGGCTGAAAAAGAATTAACATATAAAGCCATATAAATTGTTGACTAATCATGAACCTAAAGCCTGGAATAGTTCATATGAAGATTTGGGGGGTCTCCATTTTGTAGATAGTAGACTTTTTCAGATGGAGAGAGAGATATATATATACAGAGAGAGAGAGAGAAAGGGGAAGAAAATAGAGCACTGAAACATCCCCAAGTGTAGTGGAAACAAGTTTCTGTTTTGGTTCACAAAAATAGTAGAGAAGGCATACTATCTTGGTGAGCTGTCTTGTGAGCCATCAATACCTATTATTCCCAAAGCTCCGTATCTTGTCATGTAGCTCTTCAAAACACACTATCAAGGTTCCTTGGACCTCCTTTACTGACATTCTGCCCTTTTCAGTAGTTTCTTAGAGCACAATTACCTTTGTACAATACAATCCATAGGTTATAATCTATCTTGCCTAAATAAACTGTATTTCTATTTTTGACAATTTAGCAATAAAAGTAACTATTTCAACATGAACTTCTTCTAAATAACAATGAAGTTAATTCTTGAAAGAATAAACCATGGCTTCTAGTAGAAGTAAGAGCAAACAGAAACTTCCTGGAATCAGAGAGGAAACTTGCACTCTGCAATTCTATCACATAGCACCCCACCTGGTGAGCTATCTCGCTGGCTCTCAAATCTCCTTTCAAATACTCTGAATATCTATAAAACACTTTTGAATCAACTATGAGTCTGAATGTCCTAAAATTAAAAGAGATTTGATATATATTCTGACCTTGAACATTTAGGTATATATGCTAAAATAACAAAATAATTCATAACTAAGAATGCTTTTTAATATACATAACAATCTTCAGAGTACAATTTATGTATTAGTTTTTATTCAACTATACCTCTTCCATAGATTAATGCTGTTTAACTGAACAACAATTACAGACTATGATGGTAAAGGCTTAACAGTTATCAGTCTGGCTGGTTAAGTGAGCCTTAAGGATACTTTTTAGTATCCATTTGTCATTTATAATGAATATCATTGCTTATAAAAACAATCATTGGGAGGGGGCAGACCAAGATGGTGACTTGGAAACAACACTTGCAGGGAGATCCAAACAGAAGCAGCTTACAACCTGGGATTCTCTGGACAGGGTAGGATACTGGGCCCTCTGTAGGAGGGTGAACAAGGGGTGGTCAGGGTGACATCAAAAAAAGAGTCCTATAACCCACTCTTGAGCTGGCAAACAGAGGCCAAAAAAATGAAGAAAGGAAAATCTTTCAGGCTTGATTATTTCTGAACTCACCCCTCTCCGCCCCCACCTACTCCAGAACCAGCCCCCAGGGGCTGGACAGCTGCTCCTAACAGGTTTCCTGATGAGTGATTTTCTTTACCAAGATTCCTGGCTCACCAGGGGTGTCATTCCAAGCCTTTTTCTTTTTGTTTTCCTTCTCTTTCTTTTTAGGTGGCTGGAGATCTATTTGAGTGGCAAAATACCTGACCAATCAGAGTCTCAGTCCTGTCTGGGGAAGTCTACCTTGAGTTTTTTTTTTTTTTTGTCTACTTCTTATAATTGGCTGTCTTCCCTGTAAGCTGTAAACTGACTGTTAGCAAGGGGGGAAATTCTGAATCATAGTGATAAAATTAAATTCCATTAGAGTTGAGAAAATACATCATACTACCCATTTTACATGGTAGGAGAGATGATCTGTGACTAACATGTTGGTTGTCTATTCACAGCTATGGAAAGAATATAACTGGATAAATAAAGACAAGAAGTTCATATAAATCTTCCTTCAGGAATAAACACAGAATAAGTAAGTGCTGGTGTTTCATATGAGTGTCACCCAGAGGTAACCCTCGATCCAAATATGTCAGTCATTTCATTGTGATGTGGTCTCACGTTCAGTCATTCTATTTGCCTATCTATCTTTCAGAAGAAAACAAAAAGAAGAAAGAAAAAGAAAAAGAAAGAAAAATGAAAATATCATAAAATAAAAATTTAGGGTCTTTTTAATCATTATTATCTGCTGGAATACATAAAGTAAAAAATAAAGGGTATAGTTTTACATGTTTAATTCATCAGTGTAGAAACATACAATTATCAGTTTGGGCTCTTAAAAAAAACAAACATGTTAGTGAGATTACTGGACATAGAAATTCATCTATCAGTGGATAAAGGAAACAAGAAACTGTAGAAAAATTTGAGGGCTCCCTGCAATTGGAGAAGATGGTACTCAGTAATAGAAATCAATCAGTTTCACAGATTACAATGTTACTGAATTTTTGTGTTTTCATAAGCAAAACCATGCAACCCATTAGTGCAGTTCCAATGATACAAAACAAGTCTTATGACCCTCACCAGTACTGTTTTCAATATTTTCTTACTGATGAGAACTTAGGACATATACAAATGTTTATAGCTAAAATATTCAGGCTTTTGAAGAAGAAAAATATTGAATTCTACCACTAAGAGATATGGTTTATTTCATATCACTTTTATTATCATAGGAAGCGTAACAAAAACTTAGAGGAAAACAGTGGAGCTTAAATGATATTTTGATGGCTATTTGTACTGTATCGGAGTCTAAAAATTATGAGCTGCATTTTTAATTAAGTTCTGGTAAACACACTGAAGAGCTTCACTGCCATTATCTCAAGATGTTAATGAGGCAATGAGGACTGGTTATTTTATTATCTGAGTCTGATCTGGATTCATCCTCTACAGTTTCCTGTGAAAAACTACTATATACAAAGATGAATTCTTCTATTACAATTAATGTATTTTTTTCTTAATTGTTCATGCTTAGCAGAGATACTCAGCAGGGGGCATGCCCACTATCACTACTGAGATTTAATTTAGTGCAAAGCTACTAATGGGATATATTAGTCATAATAGCATGTATCATGACATCATCATGTTTTATTATCATCATAGGCATAACTATTACTTCAACAGTAGGAAATCAGGAGTAACAAACACAAATACGTGTCTCTTTAAAAATAAAAAAGAAACTCATGACTAACACCAGGCTAATTTATTTCTAGGATTTTTTTGAGAATTTATATTTTTAAATAAATTATCTTGGTAACATTTTATTTAGTGGAGGGAGGAGAAGCATTGTCTATCTGTTAGAAGAATCTGTACATCAAGTGACCAGGAAGCTAGCTCAGTGGGTCGAACTTGGGATTTCTGTGCCTGAGACTCCCTGATCTATTTTGCCAGGGTGGTGTTGGTTTTTGTTGTTGTTATGTTTTGTTTGTTTTTCTCCTTCTCTCTCATATGAATTCTCTCATAACACAAAGTGACTTGTACAGGGTTTGGTGTATAGTAGCAAAGGGAAGGATTCTGGGGAAACAAAGAGTGGGATATGGGGTCCTGGTGTATGATGAGAGAAAGGACCTAAGTTGGGGGTGAGAGAGTAAAAACTGTACATCGACTAGTTATATTTACTTAACTACATATGTTTTTCGCCATTATCACAATTGTTGCTGTTCCAATTACTCAATTTTCTAAGGAGCAAATACAGGTCACAAAGTCTCCTACATAATATTAAATGTTCCTATCAGTCTGATGAAACAAACATTATTACTTAGTTAAACATAAAATAGTAAATTGTAATAGGCAGAAATAAACCTTTAATAACTGGAAGAATTGTACTTAATCAGTAAATCCTCTGTAATAAATATTCATGCCACACTTATTGTCAGACTGATTTCAGGACAATGGTACAGTATCATCATGTATGTTAAAAAGAATCTCCCCAGGGCCTGGTGGTGGTGAAGCAGTGTTGCAGGTGTCTACCTGTCTCTCTTCTTTCTCTATCATCTCTTTCCTTTTCCGTTTCTGGCTGTATCTATACAATAATAAATACAGATAAAAAAATTAACAAATTACAAAAAAAAAGAAAAAAAAATCTTCCTTTCCTGCCTCTGACCCAGAACTGTAATATTATTTACAAGAATTGAGGTAAATTCAAGGTTGCAATTGTCAGAAGACTGTCATCATTTTCCATTTGAATTTACTAGAGGAAGACTGCCTTCTATCAAATTACAATAAGTTTTGGTTTTCTTCAGATAATTGTACTTCCAATTAATAATCTACTTTATGTCAATAGTAGTATCTTACTAAATAGTCTATTACTAAGCTTATTATGTAGTAGTGAACCTCAAAATTTTCCCTACACAGGCAAAATTACATTAAAAATGGGAGCAGAAGTAGTAACTACCTGGAATGTCTTATAACAAAAGAAATAATTGTCAAAAAGGATCTGAATAAAAAAATCCAGATTATTAAAACTGTATTATCTTTGTTTTTGAAAATCATTTATGTTCAAGTTGGGAATAGATGTTAAAACAATTTACTATGTGTTTATGAAAATGTGTATTAATTCCACATGTGTACAAATCACTTTTCATCTAATGAGATAATAAATTTGGGCATGAGAATTAAAAACACTCAAGTTTTACAAACATTTAACAACAACACACACACACAAAACCAAGAAAAGGAAGTAAGAAAGAACAGAAAAGAAAGGAGAAAAGAAAGGACAAGAGGAAAAAAATGAAATGTCAGTTCTGTATTTCTCAGTATGAAATACTTTGCTTAATGGAATGATGGCGGTTAGGTCTGAAAGCACAGGTTGACAACAATTTAGTCATCTAATTAAAAGCAGGGCTGCAAGATGGAGCTTAACTTGGCAGTATAGTGACGATTTCATTTGTATCACTTCGTAAAGACTTAAGTCATGTTGAGTGATTAAAACACTGGCTCATACCTGTGTTGTCAATTGTAAACTTTTTAATACAGATAAAATATGGCCTCTGAAATCTATATCTTGTAACAATTTCAGCTCAACATAAACTAAAAATGCCTATCTAGCTAAAAACATTACTATATCTGAATATAGCTCAGTGCAACAACGTATGCAAATGGGCACAAGCATTTTAAAATAATCAATAATAATGTAAATTTCAAGAAGGAAAAAAGTCAAGACACTTGGATAAAAAGATAAATTATCTTCAAGTGAAACTTTTAAATCACCAGACTTCGTAGTAAGCCATTATTTGTCAATACAGAATTTGCTACTTAAGAATTTTTTGAATGGTTAATTTTCAAATTATCTCTTACCCATGGATATACCAAACTATATTCACAGATTATTTTAAAACTTTATAGAAATCCATGCAGTATAGTTTTAGACAGAGAAAAGGGTTAAAAAAAACAACAACAAAAACTTAGACTAGTGATTATTAAATGAGAGTTGACACTGTCAATTTTAGCACCTAGGTTGTACAAACAGAATGAAAATACAAACAAGATGCTGCCCAGGATGTGGTGCATTATAGGGTCTTATAGGCATGAGGTCTCCAGGACAGCAGTACTGCTCGAGTTCTTTCTAGCTCATAAATAAATAAACAATCAAAAATACAAACAAGACTTAAATCCAGAGTACACAATAGAAACCATTACTCCTATACAATCTCAATAGTACATTAGATTCTATAGAATCTAAATATTAACCTGATAAATAAGTGCAATGTTCGGTCTTTATTTTTTTCTCTATACTTTTTTGTTTTTATTTTTTTATATCTGAATATAAAAAATTATTATTTCTTCATGGCTTATGTCATGACACCTATATTTGAGGGGTGCTGTCTGAATATAAAGAGGGTTTAATTATCATGCTAAGGAGATGGAATTATGTAATATTATGTAAATATATGTTTATGTAGTGTGAAGTGAAATGAAAAGTCTCTCCTCAGCTCCACAAAGGCTTTTACAATGACTACTTTCCTTGGACAGAAGGAAATTAAAGAACTCTAGTATAACACTCTCAAATGGATTAACCATATACAACTTCTTTTATAAACCCACCTTTGTTCCTTTCTCTCAATGTGATAGCAGGCCTCTGTATGAAACCTAGATTATTTCCTTAGTCCTAGTCATTACTTCTCTACTGTTTTTCCCTGCCAAAATCATGTTGGGAAATTCTTTCTAATTCCTTGGCTATAGGTATCAAGCTTGCCTTAATTTAGCCAAGCTTTACTGTCAACCCAAAGAGTAAGATGTAAGATGTTCTGTCATCCTGAAGATGTCATCATGAAGAGTAAGAGTAAGATATCCTGTCCTTGAATATTGATGTCCTTGAATATTGGCTGTTTAAAATATAGCAATTCAAGTGCCTTCTTTTTGAAGTTCTGCAAGGACTACTTTTCTTGATTCCATAGCATTCTGAATAGGTCAAAGTTATCTCTGAATGATCTCTACTTCCTCTATCACTTAGAAGCCAGGCCCTGAATTACTATTTAAATTGGAAAAAACAAAAACAATGATTAAATTAGAGCTACTGCTGAATGAAACTACTACTAAAATCATTCTATAAATAGAATCTTTTGATTTGGATAAAGCTTCATGCTTTGGATTTTTATGAAATACCTCTTAATATATCTCACCACCTCTCCAAAATAAAGTCTAAATAGGAATCTCCCTACTGGAGGCCAGGGTGGTGGCGCACCTGGTTGAGCGCACATGTTACAATGTGCAAGGACCCAGGTTCAAGCCCCTGGTCCCCACCTGCAGGGGGAAAGCTTCATAAGTGATGAAGCAGGGTTGCAGGTGTCTCTCTGTCTCTCTCTACATATCCCCCCTTTGCTCTCAACTTCTCGCTACCTCTATAAACATAAATAAAGATTAAACACTTTTTAAAAAGGATTCTCCCTACTGATATAGTTATTCATTTTTAGAAGATGGCAAACATAATTATTTGATAATCAGCTTTGACAAAAAAAAACATCAAAAAAGACAATTGCTACTTGCACATAAATTGTCTCAACTACTTAATTTATGTTTGATAAACTTGTATGAAATGTTAAAATTTAATTTCCTCATTATCCAGTTTCAGTTTACTTTGCCTGCTACTTCTTGGTTCTAAATGAGGCAGAAAATACTCAAAATTTTGAAGTTTCTTCTCCTTCAAGCATGCCCCTGTCTTCATTGATCTCTTTTATTTATTTATATGCCTGTAGCAATCTTATGCTGAGTCACAGCTCTGAGCAGAAATACCTTCTGGTCCTACTGTAAGCTAGGTGCAAAAGAAAATACAAAAATAACTTGAAAGTATTCTTGCTGACATAGGTATTTGAGATGAATTTAGACTGCTATACACTAGTCTTTCAAATAAAAGATGACTTTTGTTATAATAGATATTTCCTGCAGAACCAGTTGTTCTTTGAAATAGGCAATATTTTAAGCAAACGGTTTTACTCTTTAATTATAGTTCCTTTTGCATTCCCTACCAAGTTTGGTCCATCACAATTAAAATTACCTAAGTAGTGAATAAGCAAAGTCATAAAAGCAGAGATTGCTTATATGATTCCAAGGTCAGATAAAGGTCAAACTTTCTAGATATTTATGATTTGAAATTTAAAAAAAAACAGGTTTGTGTGAATCACAGGAATGGATATCCTATTATTGCCACTGCACCACGGTTATCTCTGGGGCTCAGTGCCTGCAGTAGGAATCCATCACTGCCAGCAACCATTTTTTAATTTTTTTTTCTTTCTATTTTATTTGATAGGAAAGAACGAAATTGAGAGGAATCTATAAGGAGAGACAGAAACCTACAGACCTGCTTCACCTCTCCTGAAGTTTCTCCTCTATAGGTGGGGAGCCCAGTTTCACCACTGCACAGAACCCAAGGAATGATGTTTGCATTGGATATTTGAATTATTGCTACTTAGATCTCTTCATTGAGGCAACTCATTGTCATTCTCAAAAAGGGAAGTTAGTAAAAAGAGACTTTTCTGATGCTGTTTATTTTTTAATTGTCAAAGCTATTTCACATAACTATAGCTTTTTGATTTAAGTGCTTTTCATCAAAAGTATTTTTTATAATTATATTGGGGGAGTTAATAACTTACAATATAGTTGATAACATAAGGATACAATTTTTCATGTCCCTGTGATAGTTGCAAGTTATCCAGATGAGAAATTTTATGTGAACACTATCAAAACTTCAAGATTTAAAAAAATATATATCCTAGAACATTTTTGAACAAACCTACCCAGAGCTAAAATAGCTCACAAGTTTCAGAGATTACATGCCCTAAGTTCACTGCTTGAACAGAAAAGCAGGAAAAATGTCTAACCCTCCACTGCTAGGGCCAAATATAAAAGGAACAAATAAAGCTGCTGTAGATGAATGTGTCACCTCGACAAACTAACTTAATAAGTGGAAGTAGCTTTGACCTTTGGAAAAAATCTGACTCACATCAACTATTTAATTTGACATAACTATGTTATACTGTATTATTTTTTTCGTGAACCTCTCTTCAAATTTAATAACATATATTTTCTTAGCTTTTAAGAAGGTCAAAGACTATAGGTTTTTCATATACTTTTTGCTTTTAAGCAACTGACACATTGACAAGATCAGTCACAAAAAATATAAAGTAAAGTTTTAGGAGAAATGCAATTGTATGTTATCAATACATGGAATTTCAGGTGAAAAGGACAATTATCAATGGAGTTCTAGTAAGGATCAGCTTCATCAGATGCATATTGTAAGAACTCAGACACAAAAGGCCACAGATCAGCTAGACCACACCCAGAGTCGAAAATAGGATGATCATTTCTGTTTCCTTTTAAATCATTTTTATCAAAGTAATGCTATTTTACAAGACAGTATATATTTTCAGGTATAATTGTGCAACCTTTCATAACATACTTTATCACAGCTAGTCCACCAAAATACCAACATCTCCACCAACAAAATACCAACATCTCCACCAAAGTCTATTAGGCACGCTCCACCCTTCCCCACTTAACTCCCCTGACTTCCCACTTTAGTAACCTTAGCTTTGAGGGTGGAGTCCAAGAATTTGTTCTCATTTGATTTTATTTCTTTGCTTTGCTTTATTTTTATGCCATGCATAATATGGAATCATCCCACATGACAATGACAAATTTATTTTGCAGAACTGAGGCCTCCTGCATGTGTGATTTCACCTCCCTATGTCACAGTTTCAAACAGATAGAGAAAGAGAGGGAGAGAAGAGGGAAAGAGGGAAAGGGAGAACCATACAAGATCCTCTGCTTGATGCAAAACATCTTACCCTCTATGTTCTGGTGCATGATGATAAAAACTGACCTTTGTAGAAGGTGAGATAGGTATTATAAATACCTATCATAGAGAAGTGAGAAATTGTCATGTAAGGGAATTGCCTAAAGTTAACAAACTACAATGTTAATTGTTGATATTAATTGATGCATCTAGAACTAAAACATAGGTCATTTATCACCCAGTCATTTGTATCTCCACTACACTGCATCCTAAAATTATGGCTTGATACTTTTAGATACCATTATAAAAATGAACTAGTTGTCATTTTGCTGGAGGGTTAGCTGTAATTCTAGTTGAGGTAAAAAAAATAGAAATTGCATTTTATTTTATGTAAATTTTAAAATTGCATTTTATTTTATTTTATTTTAAAGAGAATATTTTATTATGTATGCATGCATGTCTATGAGAGAGAAACTTGGCTATTGGAGCAATGTGTGCCATGTGGGGCATTCAATCGAGGGTACTGAGTAGATGTGGATTAGTACTCTATAACTGAACCATTTATCTGGCCCCTAAATTAAATTCTGATGCAAAATAGGCAGCAACATGGTTTAAACTGCAGTGTGAAATTTTAAACAAGATAGGGTACAGCATAATTTTAGGAAAATTTTGTAGACTTGTAAGTCAGATAGGATAAGGGATCTATAACATATTAACTCTACAAACTTGGGGGAAAAAATTAACCTAGGAGGACCTAGTGGGGGTTGTATTGTTATGTGGAAAACTAAGAAATGCTATACATGTGCAAACTATTGTATTTACTGGTGACTGTAAAACATTAATGCCCCAATAAAGGAAAAAAATGGAAAAAAAATAATTCTTAAAGCAATAACGTTAGACAAAAAAAAAAAAGTAACCCGAGATCAAAGATAATATTTTCAGAACAACATTTAATGTAACCTCTGATGGATTCCAAGAGATAAGAATACTAAGATAGGACTCATTGATTGTCATTTAATTGCAAGTCACTTTAATGGTTTATTCAATGCTGTGTTTATACATCTATTGTATATGCTATACATATCTCAGCACTCATTGGGTTTCAAAACTCCTCAAAATCAGTACTCAAGGCATTTCTACAGAGACAAATTCTTCAGCATTTGCTGCTTGCCTGATAAGTGTTGCAGGGATGCTAAGTCCAGGGATATAAGTGGTAGAAGAATAGAGGTCCCAAAAGGCAGAGGAGAACAGGGGCAGCGAAGGGGCAGGGCCAGCAGGAGGCAAGGTGGAGGATCCCAGGCCTAGACAGGATCAGCAGTCTTGTCATAGTAATGTTGGGGATGCTTCTGACAGATTGGAATCACTCCTGCAGGCAGCACTCTCTCCGGATAGGATCCTCTCTCAGAGTGGCTGGGCTGGAAAAGTACTGGAACTACTAGCAGGTAATCCCTGATGGGAAGAAGCTCCTCCCCCAACTTCACTGACAGCCCCATGACAGTCATTCAGAACTTGCCATTTTGATTCTTGTTGTGTCTTCTGGTATCAATTACTGAGGAGTACTGAGGTACTGCTCTGCTATGATAAATTATATTTGTTATGCCCATATTTAAAATGTTTTAACAGATATATTTTATTTATTCACAAATCCTTTTATCCTAAAATATCAAGTTTCTACCAACAGCAGAATTAATGAGTATATGGATTTCCACTTAGTTTTGAAGTTCTATACTATCTACATTTTGAATCCCTATTTTTTAAAATTAATTTCTTTCCTTTTGTAAAGATTTATTGGGGGATGTAATGTATTACAGTATAGTTGTAAGCATAAATGCTAAGGCACTGTAAAGTTATATATATAAAGAAATTTCTGTTCTTCCAAAATAAACATTTTTATTAGCATTCTTTCAGAATGTATAAGACAAAATCATTAAGCTACATGTTCCGTGGTAACGTACTTTAAAATAAATTCATAAAGAAAATGTGTAACAAAGTTTTCCCCAAACTTCACTTTTCTTTTCCTTCCTTCCTTCCTTCCTTCCTTCCTTCCTTCCTTCCTTCCTTCCTTCCTTCCTCTCTTCCTTCCTCTCTCTCTCTCTCTCTCTCTCTCTTTCTTTCTTTCTTTCTTTCTTTCTCCTAGAGCTCACCTCTATGTTTTGATGTTCAATCTGACATACCACTATAAGCCAGAGCTGAGCAGTCCTCTGGTTGAGAGAGAGACAGAGAGAGAGAGAGAGACAGAGAGAGAGAGAAGTAAAAAGGAAAAAAAAAGAATTAGCAGAAAATACCAACATTTATGTTCAAACTCACTACAGTTAATAGGACTTGTAGGCACCAGAAAGACAAAACTACTACATTTATGAATCATTCTCTGTAATCTACTTTTAGAGATCAGAAGACTCCGGGTACATCTGGGTGACAAGTCTAGCAGATGGAGATTTGTCTCAAGTGGCCTCCCCCAGGGCTCTGTTCTGGCTCCTATGCTATTTAATATTTACATCAATGACTTCCCAGAAACTTCTTCAAGGAAGTTCATCTACGCCGATGACATCTGCTGTGCAACTCAGGCATCCAAGTTCGACATCCTCGAGGAAACACTCACGAAAGACATGTCTCTGATATCTGATTACTGTAAAAAATGGCGACTAATCCCTAGCACTGCAAAAACGGTATCATCTGTATTCCATCTACACCATGCCTCGGCCTCGCATGAGCTTAATGTTCAGCTTGGCGATACGAGAATCCGGCATGAAGCCCAGCCAGTCTATCTTGGCGTTACTCTCAATCGCACTCTGTCATTTCACAAACATCTCATAAAAACTGCAGCAAAGATGGAATAACATCATTGCAAGCGAGGAATAACATCATTGCAAGACTGGCCAGCTTCTCTTGGGGTGCGAGTACTTCCACACTGCGATCATCATCTCTGGCATTATGCTATTCCACTGCAGAATACTGTGCCCCAGCATGGTTCCATAACCCCATGTCCACTTGGTCGATTCCAAATTATATTCCTCCATGAGGATAATTTCTGGAACCATCCGTTCCACCCCGGTTCCATGGCTGCCAGTTCTTAGCAACATCACCCCGCCAGATATTCCTCTGGATGCGGCATCATCTAAGTTCATTTCCCACGTCTAAGCTCGACCAGACCTGCCAATATACGCGGATATCTTCACCCACCCTGTCCAACGCTTGACGTCTTGTCACCCAATCTGGTCCCCTATGCCTACACTGAACTTCTCTGTTCCAGTCTCTTGGAAACAGAGCTGGCAGTCAGCTGAGGTAAAGAACAAACACCTCATCACAGACCCCTGCAAGCGTTAACCCGGCTTTGACCTAGCACGTTATGATTGGGCCCTCCTCAATCGCTATCCAACAGGCCATGGCCAGTGCGCCGCTATGTTCCATCGCTGGGGAGCCAGAGATGACCTGAACTGCCCCTGCGGCTACAGACAGACTATGACCCACATAGTCAACGACTGCCACCTCTCCAGATTCAAAGGAGGTCTCGAAACTTTACATCAGGCTCAACCTGATGCTGTTGACTGGCTATGGAAGAAGGGCAAACGCTAGAAGAAGAAGAAGAAGAGATCAGAAATTGGAAGCTAAATGATTTGAGTAAGTGCTTTGTACCATGTACAGCAAGTGTAAAGAATTCAGTCCTTTTTCTAGTGTAACATTAAGTTTCCTGTTGTGGTTAAACTGAAAGTTGAAATGAATAATGACAGACATCCTGACCCCAGGCATAGATGCCAACCTAGATGGTGACTTATTTTGGAAAACAATGGGACAAGTATAAATTATGGTTCTTACTACAATTAGCTGTATAATTCTGAGAGAATTATTCTCATTTACTGAACATTAATTTTGTGTTTCACGGTTGTTCCTAAGCAATGAAAGAGATACAATGAGGGCACAATTAAAGCAATAAAAATGGGAATTGGTATGAAAACTGGGTGAGTTAATGGCTAAAAGCGCCTGATGCATACTAGGTGTTGAACAAAATAACATCTATCATTAGTATATGTAGATTTATGACAATTACGTTCTAACAAAAATGAACTAAATTAACAGTCTGATAATTTTGCTATTAATCCATTATCATTAGAGCACTAACAAATTAACAAAGGTTTAATATCTTGGAAAACCAAAGCTAATATCAAGAAGGTTTAAATTCCAATTTCAATTTGTATTTACTAGTATTGTGTAATCTCATAAAATAGAAAACTAATTCGTTCCCTATTTCATCATATATTAGAATTATTATCAATCTTATACTGCCAACAAACTTTCAATATTTTTTTTAGTATGAGGCTCAAGTGAGACAATGCATGTGAAAATACTAGGAAACATATTAGCAATAAAGAGAATGGAAATATAAATAATAAATTGAATAAAATTAAACATAACTTCTTCAACAGTAACCACTGCATTAAACTGACAAAGTTATCTGTTTGTGTTTAACTGAAACAAAAACATACTCAAAATTCCATTCTTCTGCTCATTAGATTTTTACGTAGTCTTTTAATTAGATCTGCCAAATGTAACAATAAATATCCTAATGTGACTATTAATGCAACTGTTGCTTTCAGAACTCTGAGTTAAAAGAACATAAACCAGGAATAGAAAAGGAGATAGATAGGTTGATAGGTAAATAGATTAGATATATAGTTTTCATTTTGTTGTCTTTAACTGTACAGAATGAGAGAGAGAAAAACAGAGGAGATGGAAAGACACCACAGCATTAAATTTCACCCCAAAGTGGTGGGGGCTAATTGAATTCTAGGTCCCTAGGTCATTCACATAACAATAATATACTCCTGAGTGAGCTATCTTGCTGGCTCACTACACACACACACACACACACACACACACACACACACACACACACACACACACACACACACTTAAACTAGAAACAGTTTGAGGTTAAAAGCAAATGTTGATGGGAGTCTGGCGGTAGCGCAGCGGGTTAAGCGCATGTGGCACAAAGCGCAAGAACTGTTGGAAGGATCCTGGTTCAAGCCCTGGCTCCCCACCTGTAGTGGAGTCGCTTCACAGGCAGTGAAGTAGGTCTGCAGGTGTCTATCTTTCTCTCCTCCTCTCTGTTTTCCCTCCTCTCTCCTTTTCTCTCTGTCCTAACCAACAACGATGTTATAAATAACAACAACAATAACTACAACAATAAAAAACAAGGGCAACAAAAGGGAGTAAATAAATAGCAAAAAAAAAAAAGCAAATGTTGAAGAGTTTATGAGCTGCAGCAGATATTCTAGGGGTTCATAAACACACAGCTGATGATTTTGAGCAGAATACAGGGCTCATGTACTTGTGTGAAGATTCAGATTGAAATTTGGTCTATCAGAATGTGGAAAGGACACAATCCATATTAAAAAGCATTTTGTACTTAAAAAAATACCATTCATAGACAGAAATATAAAATCTTTTGAAGGTTAAAAAACTTGCATTATTGGGGGCCAGGCGGTGGTGCACCTGGTTAAGTGCACAAACTACAGTGTGCAAGGACCCAGGTTCAAGCCCCTGGTCTCCACCTGCAGAGGGGAAACTTCACGAGTGGTGAAGCAGGGCTGCAGGTATTTCTCTATCTCTCTCCCTCCTCCTCCCCTCTCAGTTTCCCTGTCCCTATCCATTATAATAATAATAAAAAAGAAAACAGTGAAATCACCATTAAAAAAAACTTGCATTATTATATCATCTAAAATAACCAATTGATTTTGAACATGAACATAGAACTTCTAACTACAATGGAACAATTGATCAAGTTTATTTCCAGATGTTTTATAATGGTTACAGGTGAAATACCTAAGATGCAAATAAGGTGTCAAATTATGTGATATCTATGTGTGGCTACAAGAATTCTCATTTATTGCAGTCAGAAATGCAAAATAACACCACAGTTACTTTGGAAGACTGTTTTGTTTCAAAACTAAACATATTTACATGAGCTAATAATCACATAGACATTTAGCAAAGGAGTTGAACATGTATGTCTACACAAAGGCCTCCATTACATGCAAATTAAAGAAGATGTTTCCTGTAAAGACCAATATGATATTACCTAACATATGATACTTGAAACATAAAAATTACTTGTTCAAAGATTTTTAAAATCTTTGGGAGATTTTTTTCCCCCTACAAGTCATTCTAAAAACTTTTTTCACATCTGTTTTTGATGTCAGATCTAAAAGATGAATAGATCATTTTAAATCCCTTGACACTTTTGGTTGATTTCAAAAGAACAATTTGACACACTTATCAGTATTGTAGGACAGACTGACTAAGAGGAATTATTTTAAGGCATTGCTTTTCTCTGTGATCCTCAACTAGACCTACATAAAAAATGAATGGTAGAATGTGAAACACAAACACATTCACAGTCATTAGGATAGACATTATCTTTACGATATCACAGAGGACAACTGAAGTGAATGGAAATGTGGAGGCACTGGAATCCATGTGCACTGTTGCTCATAATTTATCAGAGTACATCTGATAGGGAAAATGGTATGTTGATTCCTCAAAAGATCAAATGATCCAGGTATTATACTTATGGTAATATACTCAAAAGAACTGAAAGCAAACATCCAAGAAGTTATTTGTATATGAGCATCCATGAGTAAACATAACGATAACCAAAAGATACAAGAAACCCATTGTTAATTAAAGGATGAATGACTAAACAAATGTGGTCTCTACACAGAATAGAGTATTATCTAAGTGCATAGGAAGAGAATTCTATATATCTCACAACACAGATGAAACTTGATGACATAATGCTCTTAAGGTCAATGCTTTATCCACTGCCCCACCTTCCAAGCTGAAACTTGACAACATAATAGGAAAGGTAATAAGTCAGTAAAAAGAAGATAACTGTATTATTCTACTTTCTGAGATATGAAATATCTTGAGTGTCAGAGACAGAAAGTAGAGAGGTATTTGCTAAGAGTTGGGATATTGGAATAATACTTGGTGAGTTTAAAAGAGACTTGGAGATGGATGCTTTGATAATTATGTAATGGTGGGAATTTATTTAACATTATAGAATTGTATAATCTCAAATAGTTAAAATAGTAGATTTTATGTTACTTATTTTTATACTTATTTGCATTATTTACATTCAAAATTATAAAATATGTAACATAGATTTTGCTACTTTAATCATTTTAGAATATATATATATAGTGCATATGGAATTCTGTTACTGTGTAAATTAGATTCACATTCACAAAGTATCCACAGCCTACCCTGTGGATTAACTATATCAAAATGCCCAGTGGTACTATAAAGTAGTTTCAGTTAGGACAGTGTGGTACTGGGAGAAAAACACATAACCAAATGAATGGAAATGAACAGAGCACCTAGAAATTATTCTACACACATATAGAAAGACGGTGCGTCACATGAGAAAACTGAAACTACACCATAACAACACCATCCACTAAAAGTACTGCCATCAAAATGAATTAAGGATTTAGATGTTACACTTGAAACTATTAAATTCATAGAAAAAAATATAAATGAAATATTTTAGGAACTTAACATTAGTGATATATTTAGAGATTCAATACCATGAACAAGAAAGAATAAACAAATGGGATTATATAAGATGAAGAAGAGCATATTAAGCCAGAAATATAAAGACGAGTATGAGATGACTCCAGTCAAAAACAGAAGTTGAGAAAGAAGAACAGAAAGGAAAATTCAAAGCAGGAGTTGACTGAATTGGGAGTAGGGTGCCAAATAAAAAACCCTGGGTGGAGGGTGAGGATGAATGTTCAGCTTCCTGGTGTGTGTGTGTGTGTGTGTGTGTGTGTGTGTGTGTGTGTGTGTGTGTGTGTGTGTGTGTGTGTCACAGTCTTTTGGTGGTGGGAATGGTATTTATGTACACTCCTATCAAATTGTAGTCAACTAAATTACTACTTCATTAATATGAGAGGGAAAATTGATTGAATATCTCAAACTTTTTAAAGCACAGAGTCTTTTTAATACATAGGCTGAGTCTTTGATATGCTGACTCTCTTAAAAGCTTAGTTCAGGGAGAACAAAAGCAACTGATGCCATAGCTATATGCAAATAATGTCAAAGGACATGAAATATGGTGAGGTTGTGTATGATACAGCAAATTCTAACAAAGGGATTCTTCAAAGTTAACCCAATTGCCAAACAATGTGATTATTGCAATAACTATCTGTTGTCTTCTTAAACCCTAAGACAACAGGAATCTTCCGCTTTGTCTATAGAGTCTATGTTTCTCCCAATCCTGGAACCTCTAGGGTGGGGCTCACTTCCCTGCATGCTTCTCTCAAGTTAGGCCAAATGATATTGCATCCGCTGATTCCAACCTAATCAATGCAACAAGTACCATTTCAGCATGCTTCACCTCAGACAGTGTGCTGAGACGTCAGGCATGGATTGCTAACCCTTCACTCTCATCACTTGGGTGAGACCTTTCCTTAAATGGTAGTCTCTAATTCCATTCCAGGAGGTGCACTTCCTAACAAAGTCCCAAAACCTAGATATAGGCCAGGTCCTGTAAAAAGAGCATATGTTCACATATATCCACAAATTAGGGTAAAAGATATTCCTGAAAGCAAAAATACACAATAGTCTGTAGTGAGTCAGTATCAAGTTCACAATGAAATAGTGTCCACTTAGACTTAGATACCCTCCTCACCTACTTCCTATTACAGTTCTCTCACTCACTCCAAATCTAACCTTATCAAAGCAAGGACTGCAAAAGCTGAATAAGGGGAAGATACTAGCATATTTTAACAATGACTCTTTAGTCACTATCAGGCCATTCCACCTGCTGGGACACTAATCAGGGAGTCCTGAGTCTCCCAAACAGACTTGATGGGCCTAGACCTCAAATAAGTCCCTCTCTCCATTGTTTCCAGTCATCTCTATCAGGAACAACAAAATAGACCCCTTTGTGGGCCCCCATAGGACCTTGCCCTCAACCTGGATCAACAATGGTAGAGAATGTTCCATCCTCTGAAGGGAGGCTGGACAACAACCTACGCTACACCTGAGGAAGATGGGTCGATACTGGGGCAGCATGGACTGTTCCTACTCATGACCAAAGAATGTGAGCTCAGATCTAGAGGGATGTACAGGTCACACAGGCTCCTAAGCTAATTATGGGGCCCAGATGACATTAAATTTATGGGGTTTACAGTAATATTTATACCCCCTTCCCCATATTAGGGAGCTACTACTCTCTTCCCTGATCCAGCTTTCTGGTCCTTTTCCCAGCCACAACATCATCTCCCCAGACAATAATTAGGATTCACCTGCATATCAGATTTCAAGCTCAGAAAAAAAAAAAAAAAAAACACTAGTATAGATACAGGCCCTTTGAAATATAACTAAAACATGCCTACTAGCTATCTATAAAATGGAGGATCCCCCAACTCTTCATTTGCATTATTCCAACCTTTACAACCATGATTGTTCAACAATTTGTTTGGCTTTGTATGTTACCTCTCTTTTCAGCCACCAGGTTCCAGATGCTAGCAGGATGTGACCAGACTTCCCTGGACAGACAACCCCACCAATGTGCCTTGGAGCTCTGCTTCCCCAGAGTCCTTCCCCACTTGGGAAAGAGAGAAACAGGCTGGGAGTATGAATCTACCTGTCAAGGCCCATGTTCAGCACGGAAGCAATTACAACAGCCTGACCTTCAACTTTCTGTATCCCACAATGATCTTGGGTCCATACTCCCAGAGGGTTAAAGAATAGGAAAGCTATCAGGGGAGGGGCTGGTATATGGAGGTCTGGTGGTAGGAATTGTGTGAAGCTGTTATCCCTCTTATCCTATGGTTTTGTCAATGTTTCCTTTTTATAAATAAAATATTTTTAAAAAATATGAAGAAGTACATAGTAAAAATTCTGCAAGAATAAAAAAAACAACCTATAAATTGAAAGAAGATATTTTCACATTACAAACGTGACAATGGTTGATATAAAAATACTATATATGTAATACACAGAACAACAAAAGAAATAAAATCAGCCGAGTTTAAAAAAGTAAATGGACAAAAATACATAGACAGTTCTCTAAGGCAGACATTCATATGGCCTGAAGACATAAAACTGTTATACATTACTTAAAATTAGAGAAATCCAATAAAAACTACATTGAAATTCCACCTTAACTCTTCAAGAACAGCCTACATCAACACAGCAGGAAATGACAACTGTAGGCAAGGATCTGGAGAAATAGACATTCTGGTATACTATTTTGGCAATGCAAACTAGTACAATCCCCATGGAAAACAGTATGGAGAGTTCCTAAAAATAAAGATATTTTATGATCAAGTAATAACACCTATAGGCATATATCCACAGTAAATGAAAATACTTATTCAACAATAGTCAAATATGGATGCAGCCTAGTTGCCCAGGACAGATTATGGATAATAAATATGATACAGATTTGTGTATGAAAATATATGAGGCATATATATCCAATATATAAGTATCTAAGATGTTTCATATATGTTATATGTATATAATTATATCATTTGGGACAAAACCAATGAACTGAAGGTGATTAAGCTAAATGAAAAAGGTAAAGACATAAAATAGGAGCTAGGTAGTTGAGAACTTGGTTGAGCACACATGTTACAATGTGCAAGGACCCAGGTTCAAGCCCCCAGTCCTCACCAGCAGGGGGAAAGCTTTGCAAGTGGTGAGGCAGTGCTGCAGGTGTCTCTCTTACTCTCTCCCTCTCTATTACCCCCTTTCCTCTCAATTTCTGGCTGTCCCTACCAAATAAATAAGTAAAGATAACTGCTTTAAATGTTAGGAAAAAGACTTTCAAAAAAGTGGTAAAATACAGCTATGAGATAGTTTCATTTGTATGTGGAATACAGATGGCTAAAGTATATGAATATGCAAAGAAGAGGTAACCCAACTGTCTCTCAGATTTTCTGATAGCTATGATGGTTGGAGGTAGGGGCTTCACAGGTCTCTGATAATATGTACAGTGATTTACACACACTGTATAGAAACATGAAATTATACCCCAGAAATCTTATATCTTTATAAAACACTTAAATCACTAATACAATTGTTTCTGAAAAAAAAAAAAAACTAGTAGTGCCTCAGGCATACACAATGCTTTGAAATAGTCCTCTAATTCTTTAGTCTTAGCTCTAGTATATATTTTATGCTATTATTATGTCCAATGTCTTCCTAAAATTATCAAAGTTCATTTAATGAAGTAAAATATTTTTTTTGTAAATAAAACTGAAGCATTAAAAGTATTTAGGGCGAAGAAATCGTCCAAGTAAAGTTCATATTTTACCATGCAAGAAGACTTGGGTTTAAGTCCCTCCCTGGTCACCACACAGGAGCACAATAAAGGGAGGTAGGGGAGTCTTCACAAGCAATGTAGCAGAGTTGTGGTGGATCCGTCCTCTTTCCCTCTCTGCATCTGTCTCTCTCAATCTGTATCTTTAGAAAAGAATGATGGGGGGTGGGTAGAGGTTGAGGCAGAAAGAAAGTGGAAGATGAGGGAGAAGAGAAGGAGTATGAAATAATGCTAACATAAGGGCCAGCAAAAGCCTTGTCATGAGAAATATAATAATTTTCAAGAGGGCAGGTATAAAATTCTGTTTAATTTTTAGACTTTCTTTCTAAGTATTTATTTGGATAGAGGTGGAGAGAAACTGAGTTGAAAGGAGGAGATGGAGAGATACCTGCAACACTGTGCCACTGCTCATGAACCTTCCCCCCCCAACCCCTAATAAACATTCTCACCCCCCACAGCTGGGAACCTGAGCCTTGACACTCAACCCAGACCTGTGACATCAGTACAAACGAATGCTTGTTTAATTGGCAATGTTAATTTGCATCTAGAACTGACCATTACCCTGCTAACCAGATTATTTTGAAAATTTCCTATTAAAATGATACATTTTTACTTCCTGTCTCTTTAAATATTCAAGTTTTGTCTTCATAATATTAATTATTATGCAAACTTAACAGGCTTGTGATAAGGATATTGATTCTTAAAAAGCTGAAATAACTTCAAATTATATTTGCTCGACTCCCTGCTTTATACACTAGATTCATAATTCAGTAACAGGATGCCATTGAAAAGAACTTAACTTGCCTTTCTGCACACCTATGTAGGATATTTTGATAGGAAACTACCAACCTCATTTTTTATCTTATGAATTTAAGATATCATCTTTTATATGATCTTTCTTATTCTTAGAGAATGCTGGCATAGTGCAAAACAATCTAAGATTCTCAATTCCTGAGTGTTAAGGATAATGTTGTAAAACAACTGTCATTTTTAAAGAAATACAAATGTATAGGAAGAGGAAATAAATTTCTCAATAGTATGCTCTAGGCATTTCACATGCACTAACACAGTGCAAATGACATTAACTGGTAGTTTCTAGGTTTAGTATAATTTTAACAGGTTTTTTTCAAAGGGGTTGTAGAAGAATAATTCAGGGTAGCTGATATGAACAACAGAAATACTCCATAACATAAATCAATGTGATCATTAGAATTGGAATACTATAATAAGCAATCATGATGGTCCTAGACCTCGAGTAAATCCCTCTCTCCATTGTTACTGGTCATTTCTTGCACCACATGCACTTAACCCGCTGCGCTACTGCCCGACTCCCAATTACTGGTCATCTCTATCAGGAACAACACAACAGACCCCTTTGTGAGCCCCCGTAGTACCTTGCCCTCAACTTGGATCAACAATGGTAGAGAATGTTTCATCCAAAGGGAGGATGGACAATATCTATGCTACACCTGAGGAAGATGGGACCTGATATTGGGGCAGCATGGAACATTCCTACTTATGACCACAGAATGTGAGCTCAGATCTACAGGGATGCAAAGGTCACACAGGCTCCTAAGCTGAATATAGGCCCCAGATCACATCAAATCAATGGGGTTTACAACCTACAATATTTGTACACCTTTCCCATATTTGGGAGCTACTTTCTTCCCTGATCCAGCTTTCTGGTCCTTCTGCCGGCCATGACATCATCCCCCCATATCTGATATCCACCTGCATATCAGATTTTAGGCTCAGGAAAAAAAAAAGTATAGCCACAGGCCCTTTAGAATATAACTAAAATATACCTATTAGCTACCTACAAAATGGAGACCCCCCCCCCCAACTCTTCATCTGCCCTATTACAGCCTTTAGGTCCATGATTGGTGAAAAATTTGTTTGGCTTTGTATGTTATATCTCTTTTCAACCACCAGGTTTGAGATGCTAGCAGGATGCCGACCAGACTTCCCTGGACAGACAACCCCACCAATATGTCCTGGAGCTCTGCTTTTCCAGAGCCTTTCCTCACTAGTGAAAGAGGCAGACTGGGAGTATGGATCAACCAGTCAGTGCTCACGTTCATCGGTGAAGCAATTACAGAAGCCAGACCTTCAACTTTCTGCATCCCACAATGACCTTGGGTCCATACTCCCAGAGGATTAAAGAATAGGAAAGCTATTAGGGGAGGGGATGCGATAAAGAGTTCTGGTGTTGGGAATTGTGTGAAGTTGTACCCCTCTTATCCTATGGTTTAGTCAATGTTTCTTTTTTATAAATAAAGAATTAAAAAATATATTAAAAATAAAAAAAATAAATCTTCCATTCTCCTTTTGTGGCCCTAAATGTGTTGCAACAGACTACACAGTCCACTGAAGATTCACCCTATATTGTCCTTTGTTTCATCTGGCTGGCTGTTTCACATAGAGAGGCAAAGACAGAAAGAGGGAAAGACACTGTACCACTAAAGCTTCCTTTCGTGCAGTGAGTGCCAGAAAGAGAGAGTGGGGGAAGGGAGAGGGAGAGGGGGAGGGGAGGGGGAGGGGGAGAGGAGAGGGAGGGGAGAGGGAGAGGGAGAGGGAGAGGGAGAGGGAGAGGGAGAGGGAGAGGGAGAGGGAGAGGGAGAGGGAGAGGGAGAGGGAGAGGGAGAGGGAGAGGGAGAGGGAGAGGGAGAGGGAGAAAGAAAAGAAGTCTACAGCACTGCTCTACCACTTGCTAAGCTTCCCCTCTGAAGATGGGAACAATGGGCTTGCACCTCACACATGGTAAAGTGTATGTTCTGCAAGGTACACCACCACCTAATCCCTACATACTTTTTTTTAGCAGAAATAGAGAAATTTTTTTTTTCTCATTCTTTGGTGTGTTATACAAATGGGTTGAATAATCTAGCTCACAAGTCAACAACAAATAAACAACACATACATTTTAATGTTCATTTGTTTATGTAGTGGCCTGGGTGTTAACATAGTGATGTAAAAGGATTTCTATGCATGAGGTCCCAAGTTTACTTTCCAGCACTCCATATGACAGAGTGCTGCTTTGACATCTCTAAATAACCTATCTCTAGGTTATGAAATAAAACAAATCTTTTAAAATTAAAGTATATTTATATGGGTTTGTATATACCAATTATACAGAAACAAATAATAATAATAATAAAACAGAACAAAAAAGCCAGGGGGCTACAAAAGACTATTTTTAAACTACAGAAAGAAAAATAATAAATAGCTCAATTTCCAATGTTTCTTGAAGTAAACATTTATTTTAGGGCATAAACTTCAAAACACTATTAGTATGCCACTTACTCATTTGAGACCTGTCATTGGGGTAATAGCATCACTTTGATAGGAACTAGGGTTTCCTATTGGGTCAGATTTTCTGGGCCCAAATCCTAATTCTGAAACATTGTAGTACTGTGACATTGGGCAATATTCGAATCAACTGTAATGTCTAAAGTTTCTGTTTAACTCCCACCCTAGGGCTATTTTGAAGTTTGAAGCTAATATATATATATATTACTTTAAGCTAATAATATATATATATATTACTTTAACCAGAACAAGATATATAAGATTTATTATAAATATTAACTATTATCATGGCCTTCACTAATCTCTAACTGGTAAATATGTTTTTGGCATATTAATAAATTAAAATTCTATTTGAAAGTTAAAATAAATCATCTTTTTTTTTTTCAAACAGGAAACATTTATTCTTGCTGCCTACTACAGCTCTTTTATCTTCTTAAAAAAAAAATCCATCAAGGCATAATTGTACCAAAAGTTCATCCATTTTAAAAGTATAGTTCTGTCACTTTAGTAAATTTATTTTTTATACTTATCTATTTATATGATAGAGAGGGAAATCAAAGGGAATGGGAGGGCTATAGAGAGAAAGAGAGACAGAGAGACACCTGCAGCACTGCTTCACAGATCATGGAAGATCCCTCCTGCAGGTGGAGACCAGAGACTTGAATCTGAGTCCTAGTGCACTGTAATATGTGTGCTCAACCAGGTGCACCACTGCCTGTACCCTCATTTTAGTACATTCATAAAGCTGTACAATTTTTAAATACTATTATCACTACCACCCAATTCCTTATTAATTTGCAGTGAAGTATGATCTCACTTCCAACCCTAAACCACCAATGTGCACTATGTCCACAGATATACATTTCTGGAGTTTGTACCTTCAAGACAGTGTTAAAAGAAAGACTCCAGCTGTACATGATTACATATTGTATATTTTCATTTTTTAAATCAACTTTGAGAAATTGAACCTGGAATTTTGATGCCTCAGGAATGAATTATTTTTTGCATAGCCATTATACTATCTCCTTTCCCTAAAATGAATCTTACATCAGAGATTGAAAGAGATCCAAAAACAATCTTCATTTTTAATAAAAAAATAATTTTTTGTTTAACACATTGTCACATGCGCACAGAAAATATTTACTGGAATTGAATGAACCAGGTACAGAAATTTTAGTGTTAATGTCCATTTCCTTGATAACTCTGATTTTCCAAGGTTTATGACCAACTATAAAAATCCATTTCGCAAAAAGCTTGCAAACATATCTGTCTCATACATCATTATTTTTTGTTGCCCATCTTTTAGTGAATTTGGCTTACGTATTAGTAAGCAATCAAAATTTTAAAATTATAAATGAAGATTTCATAAACACAATAGGCAACAACAAAGTATGAAAAAAATGCCATTAAAGTATGGCTTGACAATGAATGTCTTTTCAGACTGCATTTGAATATCAATATTGATAACAGCCCCTGTTTTTTACCCTGGTTGATTCTCAGTCAGGAAGAGTGACAGTTGCAGAATTCATCCCATGCACTACATCAAAACCTTGACAGCAGAGCTAAATACTCTGAGCATCCTTTAGTAACATAGTATGACTCATTACTGGAAATTATTTCTTTATATTTCTTGACAAAAATACATTTTAATATATTTTTAAATGTTACTACTTAATAGAGTAATTATTTTGTAGATGCCTATAAGCTATCTAGATGATCCTTTTGTTTGAACTGCAACAAGTCAGAAAAAACGAAGTTTATTCTTTACATAAGTGTAAATGCACTTGAGTGTTTCCATTCTCACTGGAATAGGGAAATAATTTATTTCCTATTAATAACCTCTGCCTTTTGTTCTGATGTTAGTCAGAATGATAAGCTTTGTATACAAAAGTAATGTAACTTTAATTTTATATGACTTACTTTTTTTTTTAAGAAGAGAAGGGGTATTATCTCCTAAGATCACATCTAAGTTTAATTACCAGTCTATGCCATTTCACATGAGAACTTGGCATTTTGTTTGAATCTAATTTATTGGTGGGATTATCTTGTTGTTAGTCTTTATAACTGAACAGTAGAAAACAAGTCATTTGATTTGAAACTTTCTACAAATCTATTCCCTAATAGAAGTGTTTGAATGTATGTGATAACTGGATAAAGTGATGTACATAAAATAAAAATGAACATGGCAAAGTTCAGACTCCCACATGAGTTATCTTTAAAAAAAAATGCATCCAAAAAAAATAAATAAATGACCTTCTGGTTTAATTTACTTCTATCAGATATAAGAAACAAAATATTACTTGAAAGTTTCCATTCATGTTTTTTTTAAATTTAGCCATACAGTTGTAGCACACTTAAGGTAGTATGATTATTAAATATATAAAGATTTTATCTTAAAATGATGAGATTCTTACCCTGATCGAAGGCCTTTCCTGGATTCCAAGTGCGAAAATAATCATCCTAAGGGCGGAGGGGAATAGTATAAATTGAGTATATATGAGTAATTAAAATGTAAAGATTAATATAAAATCTGAATATATAAAATACAGGAGTTGAATACAAACCTCTACTTCCTGTAATGGCAAGCAGTAAATTATATAAAAAAAAAAAAAGAGTAAAACAAGTTATCAAAAGGGAACACACTGCTTACATATTATAGAAATGTTTTTCAATAATGTGCTCAATTTCATTGTAAGACTTAGTTCACTGTAACAACTACTACTTTTGGCTGCCACTTCACCTAAACTTTTTAATGTAATATTATGAAAAGCTATTCAGTGTGCAACAAAACATGCAGATAATTACCCCAAGCTAATAAACTATAAAAGTATCTTACCAGTTTGTAACTATATGTATTGATTTTCCAGTAGTACAGTAAGTAGATGAAACCATTAGTACAGCATGGAAAATACTAAGTAATTTTTTACCCGACTATATATTATAAATATAAATTATGCAATTCATTCACATGCTAATTGAATAAGGAGTTCATCAAAATGCAATTGGAGCTTGAAAAATACATAGCTAATTAAGTTCTGCCTAAATTTTAAGTTATTGATACTGAAATTAATAATTTCAATATATTTATTTTTAGGGACTGTGGCTAACAAAAAAGTGAGGCAAAATATACTGAAAAGGATTTTTTAAAAAGGATTTTTAAAAAGCAAATAATGTATTCCATTTACTGTTTTTGTCTACTCTAAAATCACAGTAAAAGTATCTCCTACATGTAACTAGAAGACATTTCACTGTTCAAATGCATAAGCTATTTTCACTAAAATAGAACAAATGCAGTCTACCAGTGAGTCCTTTGCTTAAACACTCTTAGACCCACCCACTAAAGCTATCTTGTATCTGGACAGCTACCAAACATAGAGAACTTATACATTTCAAGCAGAGTTCTGGAAAGGTGGGATTCCAACTAGGAAAAGAGAAAGACAGGCTGTGAGTATGGATCAACCTGCCAACATCCATGTTCAGCAGAGAATTAATTACAGAAGCCAGAACTTTCACCTTCTGAACTCCATAATGATCCTGGGTCCTTGCTCCCAGAGGGATAATGAATAGAAAACCCTCCAAGGGAGGGGAGGGAATGTGAAACTCTGGTGGTGGGAACTATGTGGAGTTGAATCCCTTTTATCCTAAGGTCTTGCAGATCACTATTAAATCAATAAAAAAAAATTCAAATGGAGAGGCTCTGACTTACCTTCCTCTGCTAATGTTCTTTAATGTACAAAATTTATGTAATACATATATAATTTTTTCAATTATGTAAATAAACACACTTTGTTATTTTATTAATAAAAATAATTTAAATCATGACATGTGTATTTCCTTATTTTGACTAATCATGCATCACTACCATGTGCAAGCTCACCGCAACTTTAAATATTTTTCTATCCTTTTTATAATTCATTTATTTTCTTCAATTTTATATTGATATTAGTGTAGAGTTATTGCGTGTTATAGCAATGTTATTCACATTGTTATTCACATTGATAGGTTGAACTAAATTATCTACTATCAGTTTAACAGAGGACTGTGTCTTTATAATGACATAAATACTAATGTATCTCTTTTCAATTTTTTTTCAAATTTTTTGGAAAAAAGCATTCAAAATGAAGTATTCCACTCATATCTCAAAGCTACAGTTGAATATCATAACAATGAATTAATACCTTATTATTTTAAATTATATTTCATAGTTGGTGGATAATAAATGTCATTCCAAGAACTTCGAGGAGTTGCAGTTTCTCCTGAGACAATGAGTAATGGACTTAAAGACAGAAAAAACTTGAACCAAAAGTCTCAACCATAAGTCAACACAATCATTTTGAATTAGTTTAAGATCGCTGTTATGTAAAATCTATAATATAATGTAAAACAAGTCTAGGAATTTGTGTTGTGTCAAGGTCAATATCAAAGTCTGGCCATTGTGTCAATATAATACTATATAAAAAAACAAAGCAGTTAACCTATTAGCTATTTTTAGTTAATTTCCTTTGTGTTCTCATATCACTAGACTTTTTTTTTCTGTAAATGGATTCACCTCATTAAATCTTGGGAATTTTGCCAAAAATGAAAAATAAAAGTATTTTCACATAAGTGTTCAGCCAGGCGTGATTCCTTTTGTCTCAAAAAGTTTTGTGTAAATACTGGTTCTTCTCAAGCTTCAGTTTAGATCTAAAATAAGCTAAAAATGGATTTAAAAAACAAGTGGAAGAAATGTCCCCAGTTGGAGAAATTCATATTCGAATGAATGAAACCAAGGCTGAGTGTCACTCTCAGAGGCAAAGTTGGATTTCTGCATTCACATGGCAAAGTGTATGCTAGTGAGTTACAGAGTCTCATTTCCACATATGCATGGCTCTTCAGCTGGCTCTCCCTGAATCCAAATCATGACATACTGGCTTCCAACTACATGCAGCTGAATCAGTTATCACACCCAGAGGCTGAGTCCTAATAGCCTTGATCTGAGCACTGGTGGGTAAGAAACTTTAAGATATATATATAACACTTCTGAAGCTACAGTACTAATGCTACCTACCTCCAGTTAGCAGCTGTAGTGGGGGGAAAAAAAGTCACATTCAGGTGTCACCTATTATTTAAATAAGGGTACACACTGCTGGAAACACTCAGAATTACCTAAGTCCAGGGAGTCGGTGGTAGCACAGCAGGTTAAGCTCATGTGGCACAAAGCTAAGGGTGTGAGGATGCCGGTTTGAGCCCCCGGCTCCCCACCTTCAAGAGAGTCGCTTCACAAGCTCACAAGTGGTGAAGAAGGTCTGCAGGTGTCTATCTTTCTCTCCCCCTCTCTGTCTTCCCCTCCTGTCTTCATTTCTCTCTGTCCTATCCAACAACAATATTATCAATAACAATAACAACAATAACAATAAAAACAACAAGGGTAACAAAGAGGAAATAAATAAATATTAAAAAAAAAAGAATTACCTAAGTCCAAGGCCCCCCAGCTCTTGTCCTGGAAGGACATAAATAATAGGAATACTGAGGAAGTCAACCTAAACCAGTGGATCAAAACAAAACTCTGGGAGAAAGCTATAGCAAAATGTGTAAGTAAGCAATTCTGAAAACTTCATAGCAATAGCCCTAATGATGCCCACTGAAATAAGGAGATCAGTAGCAGAAGACCAACAATGGCAGATAAAGCATGATACTACTTCAAACATATGGAACTAAAAAAAATACAATGATGGGCTCCAATGCATAATGAAAGTTGACAACTCAGTGAGGTTGAAGATAAGGTAGAGGAAATGAGAAAAGGAAAAGGAAAAGAGAGAGAACAACTGAAAAAAAAATGAAGCTAATATAAGAGATGTATGGGAGTACATGTTCGTGTCCATGTCTGCATGTATGGATGCAAGCGTGCTTGCTTGTGTTGCATGTGTGTTTTTATCAGAGGTTCTGGTTCTGGCTTAAGGTAATACTGGGGATTGAACCTGGAACCTTGTAACTTCAAACATGAAAGTCTTTTGCTTTGCTCTTATGCTGCCACAAGAGTACATCTTTTAGAAATAAAATTTCTACAAACATTTAATATGGGGAAAGCAAGGCTATAACTCATGGGAGTAATAGGGTAACACTAGGGGGGAGCTTTGGTGCTAAAGTATCTCTCCACATCTCTCTCTCTCTCTCTTTCTCTCTGTGAGTGTGTGTGTGTTGTGTTTCTACTTGAATGAAAAATAGTTATCCAGGAGTTATGAAGTTGCACATGCTTTGGTGGAAGCAAGGCATGGTATCATATTTTGAAGAAGTGGCAGTTGTACTTCTAATACATTTATAGTATTGTCAACCAAGGTTACTTCAACAACAGTTAAATTATTATTTCTAATAATATTTTACTGGTAATTTAACAGTGTTATACAAGACTATACAATTTCAAAAGAATTTTCATATCCATAGATACTGCAAGTAAATAATTATATACTTTACCAGACTTCTGTGCATTGTTTCTACCTCTACCATCACCATAAGTACATTTTGTTTGTTTGGTTTTTGCCTGTACTTCACTTCATATTGTATCAGAGTGGAACTCTGGTTTCACTGTCTCTTTCTCATATAATTTCTTTTTGAAAAGATTTTATTTATTAATTAATGAGAAAGATAGGAGGAGAGAGAGGAAGAACCAGACATCACTCTGGTACATGTGTTGTTGGGGACCACATTCAGGACCTCATGCTTAAGAGTCCATTGGAGGAAGAAGGAGGCTCTCTTCAATAAATGGTGCTGGGAAAACTGGGTTGTAACATGCAGAAGAACGAAACTGAACCACTTTATCTCACCAGAAACAAAAATCAACTCCAAATGGATCAAAGATCTGGATGTCAGACCAGAAACAATCAAATACTTAGAGGAAAACATTGGTAAAACACTTTCCCACCTACACCTCTAGAACATCTTTGATGAATCAAACCCAATTGCAAGGAAGACTAAAGCAGAAACAAACCAATGGGACTACATCAAATTGAAAAGCTTCTGCACATCCAAAGAAACTATTAAACAAACAAAGAGACCCCTCACAGAATGGGAGAAGATCTTCACATGCCATACATCAGACAAGAAACTAATCACCAAAATATATACAGAGCTCAGCAAATTTAGTACCAAAAAAGCAAATGACCCCATCCATAAATGGGCAGAGGATATGAACAAAACATTCACCTCAGAGGAGATACAAAAGGCTAACAAACATATGAAAAACTGCTCTAGGTCACTGATTGTCAGAGAAATGCAAATTAAGACAATACTAAGATACCACCTCACTCCTGTAAGAATGGCATACATCAAAAAGGACAGCAGCAACAAATGCTGGAGAGGCTGTGGGGACAGAGGAACCCTTTTACATTGCTGGAGGGAATGTAAATTGGTAAAGCCTCTGTGGAGAGCAGTCTGGAAAACGCTCACAGGCTAGACATGGACCTTCCATATGATCCAGTAATTCCTCTCCTGGGGTTATACCCCAAGGACTCCATAACACCCAACCAAAAAGAGGTGTGTACTCCTATGTTCATAGCAGCACAATTCATAATAGCTAAAACCTGGAAGCAACCCAGGTGCCCAACAACAGATGAGTGGCTGAGAAAGCTGTGGTATATATGCACAATGGAATACTATGCAGCTATCAAGAACAATGAACCCACCTTCGCTGACCCATATTGGACAGAGCTAGAAGGAATTATGTTAAGTGAGCTAAGTCAGAAAGATAAAGATGAGTATGGGATGATCCCACTCATCAACAGAAGTTGAGTAAGAAGATCTGAAAGGGAAACTAAAAGCAGGACCTGACCAAATTGTAAGTAGGGCACCAAAGTAAAAACCCTGTGGTGAGGGGTAGACATGCAGCTTCCTGGGACAGTGGGGTAGAAGTGGGTGGAAGGGATGGGTCACAGTCTTTTGGTGGTGGGAATGGTGTTTATGTACACTCCTAGTAAAATGTAGTCATATAAATCACTAGTTAATTAATACGAGAGGGGGAAAATTAATTGTATGTCTCGAAGTTTTTCAAAACACAAACTGAATCTTTTCTCAATATATGCTGTGTATTTGATATGCGGACTCTCTCAAAAGCCAAGACCAAGTAGATCAGAAGCAACCAATAGCACAGCTATATACAACATGCTGGATACTGTACAGCAAACCCTAACAAAAGAATTTTTCAAAGTTAACCCAATTACCAAATAATGAGATGATAACATTAACTATCACAGATTGTCTTTTGGAACCCTAAGACAGCAGGAACCTCACATCTCCACTATAGAGCCTCTACTTCCCCCAGTCCTGGAACCCTTGGATAGGGCCCACTCTCCAGTATGCCTCTCCCAATCCATATCAAATAATGTTGCATCTGCCGATCACAACTTAATCAACGCAACGATTGCCACCTCACCATGCTTCACTTCAGACTGTGTCCAGAGACTTCACGTGTGGAATGACAACCCTTCAACTTCATTACTCAGGTGAGACCTTTCCTTTCATAGTATACTCTAATTCCATCCCAGGTGGTTCACTTTCTAACAAAGTCCCAAAACCTACATATACACCAGTTTCTATGAGAGAGAGCATATGTTCACACGTATCCGTAAACTACTGCAAAATATATGCCTGAAAGCAGAAGTGCACTAGAGTTTGCAGTGAGTACCCCCCTAACACTTCCTCTCCTCTATTTCAAGCTTTGGCTCCATGATTGCTCAACAATTTGTTTGGCTTCGTATGTTAACTCTCTTTTCAGTCACCAGGCTCCAGATGTCATCAAGATGCCGGCCAAGCTTCCCTGGACTGAAGACCCCACCAATGTGTCCTGGAGCTCTGTTTCCTCAGAGACCCACCCTACTAGGGAAAGAGAGAGGCAGACTGGGAGTATGGACTGACCAGTCAATGTCCATGTTCAGCGGGGAAGCAATTACAGAAGCCAGACCTTCTACCTTCTGCAACCCACAATGACCCTGGGTCCATACTCCCAGAGGGATAGAGAATGGGGAAACTTTCAGGGGAGGGGGTGGGAAATGGAGATTGGGTGGTGGGAATTGTGTGGAATTGTACCCCTCCTACCCTATGGTTTTGTTAATTAATCCTTTCTTAAATAAAAAAAAATAAAAAATAAATAAAAACTGTTTCCTAAACATGAAAAAGTTATAGACACATCAGAGTTATGGGGTTCTAATGCCTAATCCCCTTCAGGGAAGAAGATATTCAGTCAAAAGTTTAATACCAGTCAATTAACAAAATCTTTTTATATGAGGGAAACATAAAATACAGGAAGACCATTGATTTTTAACTGTTCTATAACTATAGTCAGGTAATAATGGCAAGGATACATTCTGAGAAATGCATGTTACATAATTTATCAATTTCTGAACATCACAGAATGTACTTTTTTTCTTTATTGGGGGAATATTGGAGTTTAAAGGCAACAGTAAAATAAAGTAGTTTGTACATATTTAAATTTCTCAGTTTTCCACATAATAATTCAACCCCCACTAGGTCCTCTTCTGCCATCATGTTCCATGATGGGAACCTTCCCCACCACTGCAGATTCTTTTACTTTGGTGCAATACGCCAAACCCAATCCAAGTTTAAACATCACAGAATGTATTTACACAAACCTGGAAGATATGGCTTTTTATACTTCTAAGCCATATATAATTATGAACCACTATTAGTTGCGAAAACTTGGTTTATAGCACATAACTATGTATTTTTTCAAATACCCAGGATTTAAATTAAAAAAAAAAAAACGTTGTCAACTTTTTCATATACAAACAGAAGTAAATGTAGATCTGGGGACTGGATAATGGCTCACTCAGAGAACACACATATTGCCTAAAGCAAGCACATAGGTTCAAGTCTCTGCTTCCCAAGTGTTGGCAGTGGGGGGGAGCTTCAAGAGTGGTAGAGCAGTTCTAAAGGTGATGCCCTTTCTCTCCCCCTCTCCCCAATTTCTCTGACTCTGTTGGAAAAAAAGTGGAAAAAAATGGCTACCAGGAATAATAGCTGTGCCACAAGCACCAAGACCCAACAATATACCTGGTAACAAAAAAGAAAAAAAGGTTCTTTCTCTTCCTTCCTCTGTCCCTTCCTTCCTTCCTCCCTCCATTCTCTCTCCACCCTTTCCTTCTTTCCTTCTTTCCTTCCTTCCTTCCTTCCTTCCTTCCTTCCTTCCTTCCTTCCTTCCTTCCTTCCTTCCCTCCTTCCTTCCTTCATTCCTTCTTCCCTCCCTTCCTTCTTCCCTCCCTCCCTCCCTTCCATTCTCGTTTGAGATAAATACAAAGAGAAAGAGTGAAGGACACCACAATCCTGAAGCTTCCTTCAATATGGTAGGGGTCTAGCACATGCTTAAGTCAAAGCAGCACACAATCCAAACGAGTAATTTCACTGACCACGGATTCTCAAATAATCAAGAGAAACACTTGGCTCTTTCGTATGTGTTGATATGACATTTTTTAAAGCACAGATTTTTTTTTTGTTTTCCACAAGTCAGAAAATACCAAAAGTTAATTCAATTTAGATTTATTTTATTTTACTCTTTTTTATAATTTTATTGGGGGATTATGTTTTTCAGTATAGTTATTCACATAAGGATATACTCTCCTCTCCCTGTGACAGGTACCTGCAAAACATTCTCAATCCAGTTTAGGCCTTTTTCTACCAATTTATATATATATATAAAAACAATTCTATTCAATTTTTAAAAAAGTAAATATAGGATATGATGAGGGGCAGGGTGGTAGTACAGTAGGTTAAGCACACATGGTGTGAAGTACAAGGACCCGTTCAAGGATCCCGGTTCGAGCCCATGGCTCCCCACATGCAAGGGGGTCGTTGCACAGGCAGTGAAGCAGGTCTGCAGGTGTCTGTTTTTCTCTCCTCCTCTCTGTCTTCCCCTCCTCTCTCCATTTCTTTCTATCTTATCCAACAACAACAACAACAATAATAATAATAATAACCAAAAGAACGTTAAACAAGAAGGGCAACAAAAGGTAAAAAATAGCCTCGAGGAGCAATGGATTTGTAGTGCAGGCACCAAGCCCCAGCAATAACCCTGGCGGCAAAAAAAAAAAAAAAAATATATATATATATATATATATATATATATATATATATATGGATATGATGATTATTATGTGGCTCTAAGATAAATGGTAGACAGGCAAGTTTCCTGGGATTTCTGCATTTCATAATTCTGTCTCCTAAATACTATGATAAAAACCTTGTGAATTTCTCTACTATCATTGACTCTTACTGCATGTTATGTTTCAATAGCTCATTAATTCATGAAGTACTGCTAGTTCTATAAACTAAAAAAAAAATAGCAGTGGCAATCTCTCCTTCTTTAATGTGCTATACGACAGTCTCATTTACAAATCACCCTATTGTAGGAAAATGGCTATTATAGTTAAGGTAGTACATTTCACAAAAGCAGAAGCTCCTCTGTGTGGAAACACTTAAGTGATGATTCGAAAAGACAAGTAAGCAAGTATTGTCAAGGTATAAAATATCACATATACATGACAAACTGTTTCAGGCTCTCAAGTGACACATTTATTACCCAAGAACCACTAATTTTTCCAATTGATATTCTAGGATCCTGAAAGAATTCATTTATAACACTTTGGTGAACCCTATATTTTTACAGAGCATTTTATGCTCTCTGATTCACCACAGATTAAACACATAAATAAAACATATTGGGCAAAAGGGACAGTGATATTGGGATAGTAACTCATTGTCTCTGAAAATCTCTACTAATTGATGGTAAAATCCTTCTGAATATATGTGGGATGTGTATGTGTACTGTTTACTTTTACAATGACATACAAAACTTATTCATTAGAATAGGGGTATGGTACACAAATAGTTCGCATTTTAAATACTGAGACTCATCATAATAACTGTGAGAATAGTAGTACATGTAAAGAAAGAAGTTGATAAAAAGACTGAATAGAAGTCCTTGATCACTCACCCTGAAGTGAGATCCATTTAAAAAAAAAACTTATTTTATCAAAGATTACAAAGTTCATCTAAAAGCTTCCCATAGTGAGGATTACTGGTTTTCAGTCTGGGATATTCTCTAGATGAAATTTGAAAATGATCCTCAGACATGGAGCACAAGAAGATAACCACAGAAAGAAGAAAACCATTTCATGTTTTAGTAAGTAAGGAAGCTTATCTTGGACATAAGATAAACACATCTTGCGCTCCTACCATGAGTCATATGAGCTTATTTCAGGATCTTAGTAGGGTCCAGTCAATGTGGATAGAGCAGATTATTTCAGCAACACACTACTCCCTCAAGCCAAATTCCTTGAAGTGACTTCCAAAGCAATGATGGGCAGAACGTAAATTCCAAGACAGGGGAGGTAAGTAACAAGAACTGAATGCCATGGCTAACTCAAGGGTCATCCAGCAACCACATTCTATGGCTAACCTCATTCAACAAATCAATTTTAAGTAGAGAATTATGTCCAGTGAATAGGAAAGAATATTTTATTTCTATGAAGTGGTTATACAAACTAGATTAAGAAGGAAGATGATAAGGAACAAAATTCTGGATACAAAGAAGACAGTTAAGGACTCCAAGAAACCCAAAAGAGTGGTGGAGACATGAGTTGTAAAAAGCCTGAGTCTCTAAATCAACATTAGATTCAAAAACCACTGGAGCATTCCCATTTGGACTTAGTGTGAACAACAAATGTGCACAGAGTCTATTTAACTCCCAACAACAAAGTTTAAAATATCTACAGGACATAAATGCTTTTAATATTACTCCTGTTTTACACAAGAAGAAAAACTGAAGCAGAGCGATATTAAATTATTAAAATTTATACAACTATTGAGAAGTATTGGCAGGGGGCTGGGCATGACACACTTAGTTGAGGGCACACATTATTATGAACAGGGGGCCCAAATTCAAGCCCTTGGTCCCTTTCTGTGGGAGGAAGCTTCAGAAGCAGAGAAGAAATGCTGCAGGTATCTTTCTCCTTTACTACCACTCCCCAATTTCTCTCTGTCCTATCCAAATGAGTGAATAAATGAATAAATATAATGACAAAAAAAATACAGGTAGAATTTAAATCCATTAAGGTAGCCCCGAGCCTGAAAGCTTAAGCATCCCAATCTACCACAAGTCAGCAATTATGGCCCATGAGCCAGGGCTATTGCTTATATAAAGTTTTATTGAAAGGAATATTCTTTCCATATTCTTTCCATTCTTTGTCAGTTTGGCCTCTCACCACAGTAGAGAAGGATAGTTATGGCTGAGACCATGAAAACGTAAAATCTGCAAAGATTAAAGTTCTGCAATACTACCTTTATTTTTTAAAATATCTCTGTACTACTATCCTATATTAAATTATACTTCATAGAATTATGCTGATTTAAAAAAGGGAGTCGGACGGTAGCACAGCAGATTAAATGCAGGTGGTGCAAAGTGCAAGGACCGGTGAAAGAATTCCGGTTTGAGCCCCTGGCTCCCCACCTGCAGGGGAGTCGCTTCACAAGCTGTGAAGCAGGTCTGCAGGTGTCTGTCTTTCCCTCCTCCTCTCTGTCTCCTCATCTCTCTCGTTTTCTCTCTGTCCTACCCAACATCAACAACAATAACTACAATAATAAAACAACAAGGGCAACAGAAGGGAATAAATATAAAAAAGAAAAAAAAACAATACTTAATAGAATATCTCCCTATTTCTACATAGAAAAAGCAATATTTTTTATGATACAACAAACTTGTTTTAGGTAGACACTGAAACCACACTCTGTATGTCATCATGCTTCTCAATTTAAAACAAAAACAAAGGGTAAATTTAGATAAAGTGATTCTTTTTTTTTATTTAAGAAAGGATTAATTAACAAAACCATAGGGTAGGAGGGGTACAACTCCACACAATTCCCACCACCCAATCTCCATATCCCACCCCCTCCCCCGATAGCTTTCCCATTCTCTATCCCTCTGGGAGCATGGACCCAGGGTCATTGAGGGTTGCAGAAGGTAGAAGGTCTGGCTTCTGTAATTGCTTCCCCGCTGAACATGGGTATTGACTGGTCGGTCCATACTCCCAGTCTGCCTCTCTCTTTCCCTAGTAGGGTGGGTCTCTGGGGAAGCTGAGCTCCAGGACACATTGGTGGGGTCTTCAGTCCAGGGAAGCCTGGCTAGCATCCTGATGCCATCCATCAGGATGCCATCAAGATAAAGTGATTCTAGATATGTGTTTCTAATCCTAGAACACTTCTAGATTAGTAAAACAAAAAATAGTTTTTGCTAGTTAGTAGAGCAGAATTTCAATCTCAATACTCCTACATTAATTTTATATTTTTTGTATTTTATTTTTGATATTTTGATATATTATATATACTATATTATATCATATATTTGATATATTTATATATTTTGATATTATATTTTTGATAAGACATATCATCTTAGTATTCATACTGTTTAAAAATACATGAGGCTAAATAGTAGTTTAGGTAAATTATAAGAATATTTAATTATATTAATTAAAAGTAAATGTATATAACACAAGTGTTAAACATGTGCTGAAATTATTAGTATGTACAATCATATAAATTTTAGTACTATTCAAAATATAAATTACATGCTTTGAAGAATAAAGTTAGCCATAAGATAAAGAAAAAACTTAAAATGTGCTAGTTTAAAAACAAAGTGTTATCTTATTGTTAAATAAAAATGTTTATCTTTGCTTTTTTTTCTTCTCTAGTAAAACAAAACAAAAATAAACCTATGGATCTTTACTGATTAAGTAAAAGGAGAATATATTTTAAGTGACTCCAATTATTTCCAACTGGATTCTATATCATGATTAATACTTGTGAATATCATTTGAATATGTCTATCTTTAGGCATAAAAAAGCTGTTTTGCACACTTCAGGTTTTTTTGTCTTTAAGACAATTTCTGATATGATTTCAATGTTACCATTACCATCATTTTATTTCATCATACATAAATTGAGATTCTATTGCAAAATTTTTATCATCTATAGTAATAGTGTTACATTCATAGTTCGCTGGCTTGTAAAATCTTTGAACTACACTATGATTTATTCTTCCCTAGAAGCTTTGTTTTGTGACTATTATATTCAGTCCCTGATCAGAATTACAAAGATAAAAGACTTTGTAAAAGGAATGATCCTGTATTTACTCAAATCAAAAAATGAATGTAATGTATTGTTATTGAGGGTTTGCCTCAGTATATATTTCATATTTCACCCTCTTTCTGTGTGACTCTATCTCTTGATCTAAAATAAAGAGTAAAACAAATGGGCTGGTAAAATAGTTTACTATTTTATTCTTTATTGGAGGATTAATGTTTTAATGAGAGTAAACACAACAGTTTGTACATGCACAGCATTACTCAGTTTTCCACTTAACAATAAAACCCCCACTAGGTCCTCTGCCATCATGTAACAGGACCTGAACCCCACCCCCCAAGTCCCCAGAGTCTTTTGCTTTGGTGCAATACACCAACTCCAAGTCCAAGTTCTGCTTAGTGTTTTCTCTTTTGATCTTGCTTTTCAACTTCTGTCTGTGAGTGAGATTATCCCATAATCATCCTCCTGTTTCTGACTTATTTCGCTTAACATAATTTCTTCAAACTCATTCCAAGTTGAGCTGAAAATAGTGAAATCACTATTTCTAATAGCTGAGTAGTATTCCATAACTTGCTCAGCCACTCATCTGTTATTGGACACGTTGGGTTGCTTCCAGGCTTTGGATATTACAAATTGTACTGCTATGAGCATAGGTATACTCAAATCTTTTTAGATGGTTGTGTTTGGTTCCTTAGGATATATCCCCAGGAAAGGAATTGCAGGATCATAGGGTAGGTTCATTTCTAGCCTTCTGAGAGTTCTCTAGACTGCTCTTTACAGGGATTGGACCAATTTACATTCCCACCAGCAGTGCAGGAGGTTCCTTTGTCCCCACAACTTCTCTAGCATTTGTTGTTGCTATCTTTTCTGGTGCATGACATTCTCACAGGAGTGAAGTGGAATCTCATTATTGTCTTTACTTGCATTTATCTGACAATTAGTGACTTAGAGCCTTTTTTCATATGTGTCTTTGTATTTCAGATCTCTTCTGCGGTGAATACTCTGTTCATGTCCTGTCTTAATTTTTGTATAGTAACCTCACCCAAAAATAGCATACTTTTAAAGTGTGCTGCCTCTCTATGTGAGTGACCCAGGTTCAAGCACAGCAGCCACTTCACTGAAAAAAGCTTTGGTGCTATGATCTCCTTCACTTTTTCTTTCTGTCCCTCTACTGTCTCTATATAATGAAATGATATTAAATAATTGACATGGGAGGTACTCAGTAGTGATACCACACAGGATTGAGGCCCTGGAGTCACCTTCCAGGACCACATAAAAAATAAACATTAAATAAAAATTGGTTCATGTGAGGAAGCCAACAATGAGTTACAGAAGAATGAAATGAGTATGGAGGAGAGAGGCTAAGAAGTAGTCCATTGATTGACCAGGTAGTGGCACACTGCTTAAGCTCAAATTTTACCATGTAGAAGGACCTGGGTCTGCAAGTGTCTCTTTGTTTTTCTCCCTCTTTATCTTCCTTTCCCCCTCTCAATTTCTTTCTGTCCTATCAGATTAAAGAGAAGTAAAAAGGGGAAAAAATGTTCACCAGAGTGGCAGATTCATTGTTACCACCAGACTCAAGTGACAATCCTGGTTCTCTGCAGTAGGTGAGACACTATCCTCATTTCTTTTTTTTCCTTGCGGAAAGTTTATTTGTTGTCTTTAAAATATCTTTACTAAGATATTTTAAAAGTTATGGACTTACAACAACAATCACTTGTATTACATTCTGTAAGGTCAGTAATCTGCATGTGGATTGATTTGAGTATTGCTTTCTCAAATTTTCTCACAAGATTGCATTCAAAGTACTAACCTTGACTTCCCCTTCTGTAGCTTTGAACAAGTGTATATCATCTAATTTTTTTTACATATTGGGGAGAAGTGAGTTTCCATTCCTGACTAACTACTGACTAAAGATTTCAGTTCTTTCTGACTAGGTTCCACTTCTTAGTCACCTGGCCCTCCTGCAGGGCAGCTGGCATCATGGCTTCCATCCATGTGTAGATTCTCAAAAACAGTGAGAAAGGGTGCCCAGTGGAGAATACAGTCTTTTAAAGCCCATTAGATAATGTTGTCTCATCACTCTGGAACTGTTTTATTTGTAGGAATAATTCACTGTTTTCTGCCCAAAACAAACAACACACTCCATGAATATCAGTAAGAGGAGATTATCCCAGGTTCTATCTTAGAAATTTCAGGACCACAAAAGGGGGTGCCAATAATTCTTTGATACACAGTACAGTTGTGCAGTGTGGGTTTATATTGCAAGGGCTCACTTGTATTTAGATTTTCTTGTAAACAGATCATGTATACCTGTCACATACAAATAACTATGTAGTGCTATGAATAAAATTCTTCTTCTGTATGATTTTCCTAACATTGTCTTTTCTTGAGCTTATTATATTATGTAATACAGTATGTAATAAACATAACATAAAATATAGATTAGTCAACTATTTGAATCATCATCAAAGTCAATAGCAGGCTATTAGTTAAATGGAATCAAATACTGAACATAGATTTGTGACTAATTGGGGATCAGTGCCTCTAAGCCCTAAATTGCTCAACTATATGTCATTTTTTTTGTTGGTGATATTTTCAAGGAAAAAGAATTCAACTGCTATTATTTTCTACTTACTCTAGGTCTTGATGAATAAATGCAGGGCTTCACATGTGCACTACTATTGTTGAAAGATCTCCCTAGGCTAATCTCAACTGAAACTGTGTAAGAAATAATGGACAAATCAAAGATGTGCAATATAAACCCAAATTCATTACCGTTAGAATTAATCAATAAAAAATACTATCAAATTGACTAAAGTTCATCTGGTGATAAATGTTAAATGTTAGTGTCTAGGCCTAATCCACACAGCATCAATCTGTAGGCTTTGGGGTACTAGTGGTGCATGATGTTGGAAAGGGACCTAACTTGGAGGTGAGAGTGTTTTTTGAATATAAGTGTTTTGAAAGATAAGAAATTGTATCCAAATGTCAATAAGTATACTGTACATCATTAAACCCCCAATATAATGGTAAAAATGAGTACAGTAAATTTTATATAACCGGGAATCTTCTATAGACTTGTCCACAGACACAAACACACTTTACACAATTCCTTAGTCTTGTAAATAATCCTGCATTGCATTTTTGCACTACTGTTATTGCGCCATTATGGAAGTAAAATTTTTTTAAAAAACCTATAGCTCAAGTGAAAAATAAAGAAATGAAACTCATAAGGAACTACATAAAATGTTCTTATTTCATTGCACTGGGTAGCCCAAGTTGGCAAAACGTTTTCAAAAGAACAAGAGTCCCTTTAGAGTAACTAGACATAAAGCAAGAAAAGAACTTATTGCATGTGTTTAAGTTTACAAAAGAAGTCTCACACATCTGAGTTATATAACATACAATTATCTTTCTTGCTTTTAAATACAAGAATGAGGACTGACAAGTGGCTCAGCTAGTAAAAGTACATAGTACTATGCATGTAGACCCATATTCAAGTACTCAGTCATTACAAGAAATTCTGTAGGGGAGAAGCTTTACAGGTGGTAGCTCAGTGGAGTAATGCTGCAGGTGTCTCTGCTTCTTTCTCTGTCTCTCCCTGCTCTCACTCTCTACTAAAAAGAAATTTAAAAAAATGACTACTGGGATCCACAATGGACTCATGCAGGCACTGAGCCTCAGTGATGACTATGGTGACAAAAAGTAAGAAGTAAAAAAGGAACCTTTAAAATCTCATTTAATGCTACTGTTTAATATAACCTTGGTTTGATTTGTACCATGGACTCTTAGTTTTTTAAATTAATAAGTGAAAAAACTAAATAATTTTAATAGTACTAAGCTTAGTGATTATTATAATAAACTTGGGTAGATGAGTTTATTTATGTGCAAGAAGAAGAAAAAAATGGAAGAAATCAAAGGAAGCAGGGTGGAAGAAAAAGCTAGAAGGAAGAAAGAAGCCTTTTCACAAATATTTATTCAATATTCTTTATTTGCAAAGTAACATTATAAGCTCTGACTGCCAGGAGAGAAAGAATAGTAGGAATATACATCTTCATGTAATTTACAATATATAAAAAAGTAATTATTGTGGTAACATAATGTAATTATATCTACATATTCATGTATAAAACATGTGTGTATCACATGTGTACATATTCTTCATATGTACTGATATGCAACTATATATGTGCCATTACTGGATTTGATCAGGTTCATAGAACATAGCTAAAGAGTTATAGCTTGGAAAATGGCTGTCATGGTCCAGGAAGATAGCTCACTTGAATAGTGTACTTGCTTTGCCATGTGCATAATCTAGGTTGGAGCCTGGTCCCCAGCATACCAAAGAAAACTGGTGTTGTGGTATCTTTCTCTCTGTTTTTTAATCTTTTTCTCTGCCTTTCTATCTGAAAAAAACAAAACCAAATGTAGGCCTGGATTAGTCATGCCCCAGTGAAGAAAGGAAGAAAGAAATTAAGAAATAAGAGAAATGAAGGAAGAAAGGAAAACAGGGAGGGATGAAAAAAAGGGGGGGAGAGAGAGAGAGGGAGGGGAGGGGAGAGGGAGAGGGAGAGGGAGAGAGAGAAATGATATTTCAAGTTAGATCTCAAGCTATTAAAAAGCAAAGATACAAGAAATCACATTAAAAAAAGGGAAACTACAGCTAGTTCCACTATGTATGCTTCTGTATATGCATGACTGCACAAACCAAATGAGTATAAATAAGCCTTTGTGTGTATGTGAGTATGAGGATCAGGTATTTGGAGAAAGGAATTACAACAGGGCTAAGTGGTAGAGTGACAACACAGTAGATAGGCAGATATAGATAAACTAGTGACCAGAATTGCTGTTGCAAGATAAGTGTTCTCCCTGACTTCCAGATTCAAATCTAGTCTGTTTCTGAGTTCACAAAAATAGCATTTAGAAAAATCAAGACTGATACACATACGTGTGTGTGTGTGTGTGTATGTGTGTGTGTGTGTGTGTGTGTGTGTGTGTGTGTGTGTGTGTGTGTGTGTTTGTATATGTGTGCATGGATATATATGGGGAGAGAGATCTATCCATAAGGGCCTAAAACAGACAGCATCATGGAATAACAACAGTCCAAAGCTTACCAATCAAGAAACTCTTTAATAAATGTACGATACAGGTGTAATACTTTACCTCTATTTACAGATGCATCAGTCTCCCTGGCCAGGGACAATCAGACACAAATCACAAGAAAAACCCTGCATTTGGGAGTCCATTTTATTAATCATTTTATTAAGTCTGAAGTTTATAATACCATTAGTTAATTTTCAAGTGCAAGTAGCAATTACTATGGGAAGTAATTTAGGAATACCAAACTAAATGTTTACTCTTTTGATTATTTGCAAATATTTATTGTCAAGAAGGTAAATTAAGTGAATAAGATAAAGTGTCCCTATCTTCCTCAAGTGGGAAGTCTAACTATGAGGTTATTACAGACTAACGGTCTTTATCATATTTTGGGACAAGAAAGAGGTTCTGTAATCACTAGGAAGGTGCTTTTCATTTTTGAAAATATATTTGATTTTGATATTTAAAATTAACTCTGCTTATCCAAGTGGCATTTAGGCAATGTGTATAAAAGAAAAATTCACCTTAACTTTCAAAAAACTACAGATGTAGAAATCCTAGAAGTAAACTTACTTAAAAGTACTATCAAACATGTAGAAATATCTCTGAATTCAGAAGTACATTTTTAATACACAGAAATAAACTTACGACTTTTCTCTACAAACTGTGGCAGTGTTCAAAAGCTTGAAAAGTATTAATGACTTTTCAAAGATTCCCACAAAATTGTTTTGTCAGTATCCATTCATGAGGAATGACCTATATCCCTTGATAGAACCTAATTTATGCTACTTGCTATGTTTTCTTTGAACATTCCTGGATTTAATTATCTGGAATAAACTGTTCCTCTAGACAAGAAATAATGTTTCTTGGTTATATTCCACATTTATAAAAATTTAGAAGTACAATCCAATAGAAAAGGGGGGAGACTTTTATAGACAAATATACCAAGAAAATAAATGTTCATGGAATATAGTGAAAAGAGCCATTTCCTTAGTTTTAATCGGTTATTAGATCCCAAGAACACATACAAAAAAAAATCGAAAGCAATAGCCAATTTCCCTGTGAATGTGTAATTAATATTGCCAGTCAATTGAATTGTGTTAGAAGTTCAGAGTGTTGTTAATTACAGTCCAGGAGAAAGGAAATTCAGTATCAAACACTTTTAAGCAAAAGTAAAAGGGATTTTATGGTATTGGCAACAGTAATATATTTTGAACAGGGCTGAGCTACTACTGCACGGTTATTTATGGAGTTGGTGGTATGATATTTAAATTTTACTCTAATGTAGGTATCAAATTAGATCAGAACTGTGTTTACAAGTTTGAGGATGAGAAGCCATATGTACAATAAAGATAAAAGACTCAAGGCAGTCAGTAGATAAGGTATTTGAAATTTTTTAATTCCCTCTAATGGAGAATTCAATAGAATTTGATATTTGCCCCATGTTATTGCACTTTTTTTTTAAAGTGAATTTTCCTATTAGAAACATTCTCCAAACCTACTATTTCCCAAACTTGATTATTTTTTTCTAGGCTTACAGAATTAGTTATAACTATAATAACTATAATTGCCCTTTAGTAATTAATGTCTTACTCTTTAAATAGTTTACATTCTAAAATATATGTCCCAATCTAGCCACCTGTCTTCTGTAGCACTAGAAACTAAGTAGTGAGAATGTTGAGGACACTGAAAGAAGGAAAGTATCATGAAAACAAACTTCCTATTTTCCCAGATTTTTTCCCCTTTACTGGAGGTTTAATGGGTTACAAGATAGTCGTTGACACATGGGTACAATTTTTCATCTATTTTTGATAGGTGTCTGTAAAACATTCTCACTCCAACTTGTACCTTTTTTCACCATCATGCACCAGGACCCAGATCAGTCCCCTACTCCTAACACACATATATACACACACACATACACACACACACACATACACACACACACACACACACACACACACACACACACACACACACACACACACACACACACTTCTATCCTCTCCTTCCCTATTCCTTTGCTTTGGTGCAATACACCACACCCAGTATATGCTTCCCTTTCTTTTCCTGTTTCTTAAATTTCACCTATGAATAATAGCATTCTGTACTCATCCTTCACTTTTTGGTTTATCTCACTTAGCAAAGTAACATGATTCCTTCTAATTCCATCCAAGATGAGACAAAGGAGGTGTGTGTGTGTGTGTGTGTGTGTGTGTGTGTGTGTCTTTTCCCAGATCACCATTCAACTCTGATTTATGGTGGTGCATGGGATTGAATCTGGGACCTCTGGAGCATAAAAATCTTTTGCGTAAACATTAGACCCTCCCAGCAATTTGTTATTGGAAGGCATCAACTTTCCTTTTATATTGCAAATGTCTCCTGAGAGCATACAATCAGTCATTCCTGAAGAGCAACTACAACACTATGTCAAGTAGCTAGATTCTCTGTAACAGGAATAAACCTTCCTCCCATCCCTACTTCAAAGGGAAATAAAAGGACAAAGACATTTTGAAACTCATTTTCGGAAAGCAATGTGTCTGGATAACCATAAAACACCTTGAGGAGAGTGGACCAAGAGAGAGATTTAGGAAATTAAGGGAAATGACAAAAAAAAAAAATCATCCGCCAGGTAAACTGACCTCAGGATGTGGGAAAGAGTCATAACAGATACCTACATGTGACACTGACAAGCAAGACGTACTAACCTCCTGCCAAGAAGAATAGGTGAAAACACATGTAGAATCTTGAAAGGAAACATTGGAATCTCCATATTAAATGCCAACTTCTTATCATGTTTTAGTATTAATGCCTTATACGCTTGGACAACACTTCTTTTAAGCTCACCCCATAAAACATTGTTTTGTTGCTATGTTTGAGATAGCATGCTATAGCAGAAAGCATGGACACTACAGACTTGAGTGAAATTTTAGCTCTATAACTAACAGACTGTGGGTACTGTAGAAAACTGTAAATTCTGAGTTGTTTTTTTTTTTCTTTCAGATGAAAAACTGGATAATATCAATGTTAGAGGGCTTTGTGCATATTAAGTAGGAAGAGGAACAAAAACAGATTTCTGACAGTTAATGAACTCTCAAAACAAAACTTTACTGTCTTTTTAACTGCTAAGTAACCTTAAAATTGAAAATATCAGCACTTTCCTATTAACACAGTTTCAGACTTTCAAGTCTTCATTCATCCACTTATTTATACACACATGGCATATTTGTGGCTATTATACTAAAGTATGGAAAACATATATTATTAATTATACTATAGAGTCTCACAATTAAATTTAAAAACAAGGGTAATTAATATCTTTCATAATAAGTTCCTGTTCAATTAAGTCTCACCCATGACAATTTGAATGAGAACTGTGTAAGGAAGTGAATTGGGGGGCAGGAGGGCAGGGAGTGACACTTCTGGTTAAGCACTCACATAGCAACATTCAAGGACTCAGGTCCAAGCCCAAACTACAAACTACAAACTGTGACACTGTTCAAAAGTTTGAAAGTTTGGATCCCAAACTGAAGGGGGAAAGCTTCACGAATAGTGAAGCAGGGCTGCAGGTGTCTCTCTGTCTCTCTTCCCTATGTCCCCCCTCCCCTCCCAATTTCTCTCTGTCTTTAGCTGATAATAAATAACTGTATTCTAAAAAGAAAATAGCTTTAAAAATAAATTTAAAAATTTTAAAAAGAAGTGAATTTGGCCCAACAGTTAACATGCAGGTGGACTAAAGGTATTGTCTGAGAAGAGGGTGTCACAGTTGGGAATAGGACTAAAAAACTGGATAAGGACAGAGAGTAGCTCCCAAATATGGGAAAGGTGTACAAATATAAAAAATATATATATTGCTGACTGTAAACAGCATCAATGAAATGAGAGGGTGTCAGAGTTGGGAATACGACTAGAAATCTGGATCAACATAGAGTAGCTCCCGAATATGGGAAAAGTATATAAATACCATTATCTGTAAACCTCATAGGTCTGACCTAGGACCAATGTCTATTCATGTATAGCACTGGAGTCTATGTAACCTCTGCATCCCTGTCAGTTTGTCTTTGAATTCCATGGTCATAGCTAGGAACATTCTAGGCTGCACTCATTTAAGGACCAGTCTTCTTAGAGTAGCAGAGTAGGTTGACCCAGCCTCCCTTTGGAGAGTAGAGCAATTTCTACCACTGTTGTTTAACATCGAAGGCAAGGAGAGGACCACAAAAGGGTGTATTATGTTTTTCCTGATGGGGATGACTAGTAATGGTGAATAGAAGGATATATTTGAGGTTAAGGCCCATCATATCTATGTGAGAATCCCAGGATTCCTTGCCAAGGGCCCCAGATGATGAGGTGGCCTGGGAGTGACTAAAAGGGTCATCACTTAAGTACACTAGTCTCTTGCTCTTATCCAACTTCTGTAGGCCTTACTTTATCTGACATGGTTAGATTTAAGTTATTACGGTAACTGAAAAAGAAAGTAAGTGAGGAGGGTACTAGGTCAAAGTAGAAAACGCTTTAAGTACCTAACGGTATCTCTTTTAGGACTTTATACTTGCTTGCTTCACTTATTGAGTCACTCCAGGCCATTTCAAATTTTTACACTAAGGTATATATTTTCCCTTAACTCATGAAAACATGTGCATATATGCCCTATATCATAGGTCTGGCCTATATTTAGGTTCTATAACTTTGTTAGGAAGTGTGCAACCTGAAATGAATCTAAGGAGTCTTATGACCTAGGAAAAGTCTCACCAGAGCAATGGAGCTGGAGGGTTGACATCCCCAGGCCTGGTGTCGCTGGACACAGTCAAAAGTGAAACATATTGAGATAGCACTGGTTGCATTGATTTGGCTGAGATCAGCAGATACAGCATTGAATGGTGTGGATCAAGAGAAGCGTTAAGGAAAACGAGTAAAGTCCCAGAGGATCCAGAACTGGGAGAAATAAGGGTTTTATAGAGAATGAGGAAGGTTCCTTGCTGTCTTAGAGTTTAAGAAGGCACTAGATGGTGATGATGATGATGATGATAATGATGATGATGATGATGGTTGATGATGATTATAGTTATAATTCTCTTGGTGGCCTGTGTAGTAGCACATCAGATTAAGGACACATAGCCAGAAGAGCAAGGACCCATGAAAGGACCCTGGTTCCAGCCCCTGGCACCCCACCTGCAGGTCTATAGGTGTCCCCCTCTTCTCTCAATTTCTCTCTGTCTTATCCTTTAAAATAGACAAAATGGCCTCCCAGAGCAGTGGATTTGTATTATTATAACCAAGTTATTTGAAAACTTGCTATACTATGAAAAAGCCCATGATTAGGATTTACTGTACCATACAAGAGCTTACCATGATTGTTTTTCTTTTTTGCCACAAGGGTTATCACTAAGAGTCATCTTCCCCTATCACTTCTCCCCTTGCAGGGAGTATGGGCCAAAATCATTTTGGGGGTGCAGAAGTGGGAGTTTTGGCTTCTGTAATTGCTTCTCTACTGGATATGGGCATTGACAGATAGATCCATAGTACCAGCCTGTTTGTATCTTTCCCTAGTGGGGTAAGGTTCTTAACAGGTGAGGTTCTAGAACATATTAGTGAGGACATCTGTCCAGTGAAGTCATGATGGTCATGATAGCATCTGCAACTTTGTGACTGAAAGGCAATAAGATTAAAAAAAAAAAAAAGATAGGAGTCAGGTGGTAGCACAGCACGTTAAGCTCAAGTGGAGCAAAGCACGAATACACTATAAAGATCTGATTTGAGCCCCTGGCTCCCCAACTGTAAGGGAGTTGCTTCACAATTGGTGAAGCAGGTCTGCAGGTGTCTATCTTTCCTTCCACTTCTCTGTTTCCCCTCCTCTCTCCATTTCTCTCTGTCCTATCCAACAACAATGACATCAATAACAACAACAAAAGCAATAAAACAACAAGGGCAACAAAAGGGAATAAATATTTTTTAAAAGATTTTCTAAAAAAAAGGGTCCAAAAAGTAGGAATAGAGTAGATGAGAATAGGGATCTTAGAATGAAAAAAGTGATGAAGTCTCTTTTAGACATGTAGGCATGTTTGTAGGGGACTGATTTTGCTTGAGTTTGATAATGTGGAGTTGAACAAAAGTCTTGTCTACAAAAGCAGTGTCAGAAAATAGGACCAGAAAGTTGGATTAGGGCAGAGGAAGCTCCAAAACTTGAAGAAAATTTGTGTTTACCCCATCAACTAGACCCAGGGCCCATTTATATTCATATGTATCACAAGTAACAAGTTAACAGGTCAGTAGCAACATAACATGAGATGGCACCACTGGTAGCATTGATTTAGTGGAGGCAATCTGATGGTAAGGGATCAGAGAGGCAAATGTCAAAAAATATGGGCATAATCCTAGAAGTTCCAGGACTAGGATAAATAAGGATATTGAAGGTAATGGAGGGGCTGGGTGGCAGCTCACCTAGTTGAGTGCACTTGTTACAATGTGCAAGGACCTGTGTTTGAGCCTTTTGTTCCCACCTGCAGGGAGAAAGCTTTGCAAGTGGTGAAGCAGTACTGCAGGTTATCTCTTTCCCTCTCAATTTCTGGCTATCTCTATCCAACAAATGAAGATAATAAAAAAAAAAATTTTAAGAATAGGAAGGGCTCCTTGAAATGTTAGAAAGAGCTTAAAATAGTAATGGTTAATTATTATTATAACCAAGTTAGTTGAGGGTTGGTTTTTCTACAAAAATCCAATGGTTAGGATCTACTGTAATATACTTGACATCACTATGCTTTATGCCCTTTAGCATATCCACTAACACTGTGTCTTAAATACTGACAGCACCAAATGGTTCTGATCTATCTGGCCTAAAGTTATAGGTAACTTAGATATTTTAAAAAACTATATCTATATATATATACATATATTTTAGAGCTCCTAGATAATTTAAGCCCAGTTCCAGAATTTGATCATCTTGCAAATTTGAAACCTTAAATACTTAGGCTTAAGAAAATACGTATACTCAGAGCTATAGTCTAGGAAGTTAAAGAACTCAAAGAATTAAATCTATTTTTGCTCAACTGACATTTTAAATTAATATTGATTTGTGAGATTATAATTGAATAGGATTTAATATCACACCTTTCCCACCACTAAAGGTGTGTGCTCCCCACCTACCCTAGATAACCACTATAGTTTTCCACAGTCTTGTATATGGGCTGACTTTTAGTTCCTGATTTTAGGGGAAAAGCATTCAATTTTCCCTGATGAGTATGATGTTAGCCTTGAGTATGTCATATATAGCCTTTATTATTTTGAGGAATTTTCCATCCACTCCCAATTTCTTGAGAACCTTTTACATAAATGGGGTTTGAGACTTTTCAAATGGCTTTTTTATGTCAATTGATACAATCATGTAGCTTTTAACTTTCTTTTTGTTGATATGCTGGATTACATTGATTGATTTGCAGATGTTAAGATATCTCTATTTCCCAGAAATGAATCCCACTTGGTTTTAGTGGATTACTCTCTTAACATGTTACTAGATTCAACTAGATATAAACAACCCTTGGAGATGTAGTTTGTCTGTGAGTGCCTTATTAATAGATTTTTTTCCTTTCCTTGTCTTTTCCTAGCTTTTGTATATGATGATACAGAATGACGAATTCACTTAAGTGCAGACTGATAAGAGCAGACCATATGACATAATTAATGATTACCTCAGTAAACAATAATGCAATCTACTCCAATTAGGTAAAATTTAAGATCAAAGGAATAACTACAGTTTTTTCTTCCCTGGTCTAGAAAAATGTTTAGTGAAAAGTGATTATAAGAATTTGGATGTTAATCTTGGAAAAGGACTTCAAAGGGCAGAGGAAAATGAGGTCACTGATTGTCAGAGAAATGCAAATTAATACAACACTAAGATACCACCTCACTCCTGTAAGAATGGCATACATCAAAAAGGACAGCAGCAACAAATGCTGGAGAGGCTGTGGGGACAGAGGAACCCTTTTACATTGCTGGAGGGAATGTAAATTGGTACAGCCTCTGTGGAGAGCAGTCTGGAAAACTCTCAGAAGGCTAGACATGGACCTTCCATAGGATCCAGTAATTCCTCTCCTGGGGTTATACCCCAAGGACTCCATAACACCCAACCAAAAAGAGGTGTGTACTCCTATGTTCATAGTAACACAATTCATAATAGCTAAAACCTGGAAGCAACCCAGGTGCCCAACAACAGATGAGTGGCTGAGAAAGCTGTGGTATATATACACAATGGAATACTATGCAACTATCAAGAACAATGAACCCACCTTCGCTGACCCATCTTGGACAGAGCTAGAAGGAATTATGTTAAGTGAGCTAAGTCAGAAAGATAAAGATGAGTATGGGATGATCCCACTCATCAATAGAAGTTGAGTAAGAAGATCTGAAAGGGAAACTAAAAGCAGGACCTGACCAAATTGTAAGTAGGGTACCAAAGTAAAAACCCTGTGGTGAGGGGTAGACATGCAGCTTCCTGGGACAGTGGGGGGTGGAAGTGGGTGGGAGGGATGGGTCACAGTCTTTTGGTGGTGGGAATGGTGTTTATGTACACTCCTAGTAAAATGTAGTCATGTAAATCACTAGTTAATTAATACGAGAGGGGGAAAATTAATTGTATGTCTCGAAGTTTTTCAAAACACAAACTGAATCTTTTTAATATATAGGCTGTGTAATTGATATGCAAACTCTCTCAAAAGCCTAGACCAAGTAGATCAGAAGCAACCAATAGCACAGCTATATACAAGATACTGGGTACTGTACAGCAAACCCTAACAAAAGGACTTTTCAAAGTTAACCCAATTATCAAATAATGTGATGATAACATTAACTATCGATTGTCTTTTTGAACCCTAAGACAGCAGGAACCTCACATCTCCACTATGGAGCCTCTACGTCCCCCAGTCCTGGAACCCTTGGATAGGGCCCACTCTCCCGTATGCCTCTCCCAATCCATATCAAAAATGTTGCATCTGCTGATCACAACCTAACCAATACAACGACTGCCACCTCAACGTGCTTCACTTCAGAATGTGTCCAGAGACTTCGCGTGTGGAATGACAACCCTTCAGCTTCATTTCTCGGGTGAGACCTTTCCTTTCATAGTATACTCTAATTCCATCCCAGGTGGTTCACTTTCTAACAAAGTCCCAAAACCTAGATATACACCAGTTTCTATGAGAGAGAGCATATGTTCACACGTATCCATAAACTACTGCAAAATATATACCTGAAAGCAGAAGTACACTAGAGTTTGCAGTGAGTATCCCCCTAACACTTCCTCTCCACTATTCCAAGCTTTGGGTCCATGATTACTCAACAATTTGTTTGGCTTCGTATGTTAACTCTCTTTTCAGTCAACAGGTTCCAGATGTCATCAGGATGCCGGCCAGGCTTCCCTGGACTGAAGACCCCACCAATGTGTCCTGGGGCTCCGCTTCCCCAGAGACCCACCCTACTAGGGAAAGAGAGAGGCAGACTGGGAGTATGGACCGACTATTCAACGCCCATGTTCAGCGGGGAAGCAATTACAGAAGCCAGACTTTCTACCTTCTGCAACCCACAATGACCCTGGGTCCATGCTCCCAGAGGGATAGAGAATGAGAAAGCTATCAGGGGAGGGGGTGGGATATGGAGATTGGGTGGTGGGTATTGTGTGGAGTTGTACCCCTCCTACCCTATGGTTTTGTTAATTAATCCTTTCTTAAATGAAAAAGAAAAAAAAAAAGAAATGAAAATGCAAAAAAAAAAGAAAGTATAATAGGACCTGGGAGATAGAATAGTGTTTATAGAAAAGACTTATATTTGAGGTATTCAATTAATTAAATACTTCTAATGTACTTTTAAAAAATGCACTCTTCCCTTATCCAGCTTTCTGGTTCTTTCCCCAGCCATGACATCATCTCCCCAGACAATAATTAGGATCCACCTGCATATCAGATTTCAGGCTCAGGCAAAAACAAACAAAAAAACACTAGTATAGATACAGGCCCTTTGAAATATGCCTACTAGCTATCTACAAAATGGAGGGCCCCCCAACTCTTCATCTACACTATCCCAGCATTTAGGTCCATGATTGTTCAACTCTTTTTTTTTTTTTTTGGCTTTGTATGTTAACTCTCTTTTCAGCCACCAGGTTCTAGATGCTAGCAGGATGCAACCAGACTTCCCTGGACAGACAACCCCACCAATGTGCCTTGGAGCTCTCCTTCCCCAGAGCCCCCCCCCCCCCCCCCCCCCACACACACACACTAGGGAAAGAGAGACAGGATGGGAGTATGGATCGACCTGTCAACGCCCATGTTCAGTCGGGAAACAATTACGGAAGCCACACATTCAACTTTCTGCATCCCACAATGATCTTGGGTCCATACTCCCAGAGGGTTAAAGAATAGGAAAGCTACCAAGGATGGGGATGGTATATGGAGGTCTGGTGGTGGGAATTGTGCAAAGCTGTACCTCTCCTATCCTATGGTTTTGTCAATGTTTCCTTTTTATAAATAAAAAATTTAAAAAAAAAACAGAGCAATGCAAAGCACTGGTTTATGCTGGTATAGTAACTTGCATTCTGGAGCACCAGGAATTAAGGAGTAACTTTTTTTTTCTTTGACTAAAACTGAGCTGTACGTTAGTGTCATAGTTCCACATAATTTAATTTTCTTCAGTGAGGTTTTAGACACATTCTTCAATTACTAAAATTAATATATCAGACATAATAAAGCCTAAAACAAAAAGATGCCAACAGTGGAAGTGGAAATTTATTTTTATTTAGTTTATTCTTTTATGTATAATGTTGACAGGAGCTGACTTTGGAATCAGATAAGTCTGAATATCATTCTAAAGTCTGTCAACTGCTCTGTCAACTGTGACAAGCTCTGTAACTTCGAAAGTTACCTTAACATTTCTGATTTGTTGTGCTCAATACTGTTAGATGATAATAATTTTCATTCCATAAGATTTTTTCTGAGATTCAATTGCCTAAGAAAATGTCATTCAAATTTGGTCTGTACTTCCCTTCTGTTTCAAATAAAGTATTCCCTTCCCACTTTAAATTTGGTAGATTGTATATATAAACATATATATACACATATACTTAATTTACTCTATTAAATAAAAAACTAACCCAATGTTACAAAATATCTATGAAATATTTGATAATTTAATTAATAAATGGGATCATTAGTACAAATTGGTTCAGATATGGCATTGTTTTAACTAACCTCAGAAATTGATAAAATAACTATTATAGATATTTAATAAGAAAGATAGATTTTTTAAATTTCTTTATTGGGGAATTAATGCTTTACATTCAACAATAAATACAATAATTTATACATGGCATAATATTTCACAGTTTTCCAAATAACAATACAACCCCCATTAGGTCCTCTGTTATCCTTTTTGGATCTCTATTCTCCCCGCTCCCCCACCCCAGAGTCTTTTACTTTGGTGCAATATGCCAATACCAATTCAGGTTCTACTTGTGTTTTCTCTTCTGATCTTGTTTCTCAACTTCTGCCTGAGTGAGATCATCCCATATTCATCCTTCTGTTTCTGACTTATTTCATTTAACATGAAATTTTCAAGGTCCATCCAAGATGGGCTGAAAATGGTGAAGTTACCATTTTTAATAGGTGAGTAGTATTCTATTGTGTATATATACCATAACTTGTTCACCCAGTCATCTGTTGTTGGACACCTGGTTACTTCCAGGTTTTAGCTATTACAGATTGTGCTACTAGGAACATATGTGTACACAGATCTTTTTGGATGGGTGTGCTGGGTTCCTTAGGATATATCCCCAGGAGAGGAATTGCAGGGTCATAGGGTAGGTCAATTTTTAGCCTTTTGAGAGTTCTCCAGACTGTTCTCCATAGAGGTTGGACCAAATGACATTCCCACCAGCAGTGCAGGAGGGTTCCTTTGACCCCACAACCTCTCCAGCATTTGCTGCTATTACCTTTACTGATGTATGACATTCTCACATAAAGATTCTTTATTAAAGTAAGCTACCTAGATTACAATTATGACTCAAAAAGTGTAGAATATAGTTGATTTACTTGGTGGGTGCTTGTATGATGATTTTACCATTTCTGGCAGTCATTTTGTTTTGTTTTCTTCTCCATTCTTTGATAGGACAGAGAGAGATTGAGAGGGGATAGGCGATATATAGGATGAAAGAAATGAGTCTTTTGGAGTACTGTTTCACTGCCTATGAAGCTTCCCACCAGCAGGGACCAGGGACATGGGCCATTTTATTTTCACATGGTAACACTTAAGCACAGCCTGATATGCCACCTCCCAGTCCCTTATAAAAAGGCTTTGAAATGGAAATAGGGTTGAGGTGTAAATATAGTCAGTCACCCAGGAAAACCTGTAGATTCTCTCTTGCTCACAGAGATTACAACCCATGAATGTGAAATAGTTTGATTACCTGTTAGTCTCTCTCTGCCCTCTTTTGCCTCCATAAATATGGGGTCCAGTTTCAGATTATACCTGGGATACTCCTGAGGTTTTCCTCATCAATGAAATACAAATAAAAGTATTTCCCTAAACAATATTTTCTAGGTGTTAATTTCTTTGCTGTGAATTTATTACCTCAATAATAAATGTCTATGTATTTAACTAATACTCTATGCCAGGCAGAATTTGGAATAACAAAAAAATATGAATTCAATAATCATAGCACACCTTTGAGATATAGTTGTATCATTTCCTCTTTATGGATGAGAAAATTACAACGTATGATTACATAAATAACATACTCAGAAACAGAGCACTAACCAATTTTGGAGTCAGAATTGAAATTCAAAAAGAAGACATTCATTTTCTGTTTACCTAAGACATTTTTTTAAACTTTTGTATCATTCTATTTTTTAAGATTTATATTTTAATGAGAGAGAAAGATATAAAAGGAAGGTGAGGAAGACACACAAGATCACTCCTCAGCTCTGACTTATGGTGGTGCTGAGTGATCGAGCCTGAGTCTTCCAAGTCTTAGACATGAAGGTTTTTGCATAACATTGCACTCTCTCCCTGGCCTGTGTTTGCCTACCCTTTATATGATGATGTAATATTTCAAAAACAAGTCACTAATATCCTCTTAAAATACAGAACACAGTTCTTTTAATTTTTTAATAAGGTATGTTCATCATACAGTAAGAACCACTGATAAGTTTTTTTTTTTTTTTTTTTTTTTAGTACAAGTGGCAAGAAAACACACTTGATGCACAAATCACATTCCAAGAACACCTTATTTACTTAATCCAATAGAAACCTAAACACATCTTAAATACTTTCATCACAAGATAAATGCTGGGAACCACTCCATGAAATTTGAACTGCTAAATGCAGAATACTTGCTATTTAAAACTTTTCTTGCAATAAATTGTCTAAAATTATTGGCATTACTCCAAGTTATCATATATAAAGTGAACATTGTTCCTGATATGGAAAATACTTTATCTTTTCTTATGTGTCCCTTATTCCGTACATACTTGTAACTAAATAAGTCTAGCATTATAAAAATCATTTAATACATTGTCTCAGAACATTGTTACACAATCTGAATAAAAGTCATATGATTTTTCTGTCGTAGAAGAATTTAACATCAGTGATGTAAATGTAGATTATTTTCTCTGTTGATGGATTTTTATAGAATCAGAATAGTAAAAAATAAGCAACATACTAGTATTAGATAAATTATGAATGGTGTCATTCTCAAAGAGGAAAATTATTCCTGATGGAATGTCTTACTGACAAAGGCATAGGGAGGTATAACTATTTTTTAAATTTCCACTAGGTATGATTTCAGTGCCATTAGAAACGAGTAGGAAACAAATTAAAATGTAATATAAAAGTTTCCAGGTGACGCTGAAGTTGCTTCTCTAGAATCACACTTTGAGGATCACTGCTTTGAAGTTTTAGTACATAATCCTGGAACTATGCAGAGAAAAGGTCACCAAATATTAATGATGTTTTATTTCTAAAGAGGAAGAAAATATAGGGTATATTTTAAATAAGACCTTTAAAGTGTGCATATTATCTGAATGGTTACATTTATTATTTAGAGCAAACTCTGGTATAGCACCTCTTTATTTCTTTTTAATTTCTTTATTGGGGAATTAATGATTAATTAATTGATCAATAATTAATTAATTAATAACATTTGACAGTAAATATAATAGTTTGTACATGCATAACACTTCACAGTTTTCCATGTAACAATACAACCCCCACTAGGTAACACCTCTTTATTTCTAAAGACGAATGTATTTTATAGTAGCTGTTATGATACATCATGCCTTCAAAGTTCTTGCGGTTGTGTTAGGTGGGTTGTAAATAATCAGTTATTTTTGGTCATAGAAATATGTTACCATACACTAAAAATACCTAATTATTTTCAGTTATTTTACAATGGAGTATCTTTAATTTCTGAGGCAATGTACACAAATATGGGTTGTTATTTATATTGAAAAGAGTGAGTGAGCTTAAGAGTCAGACACACAGATAGAAAAGAGCATATGAAGTCCAGAAATAAAAGTAAGATCTTCACACATGCAATTCCTGTGCTCTACTAATAAATTCTCTCCTAGTCATCAGACATGAATGTTTTTGAAAGAATAGAAGTTTAAAAAAAAAAAAGGATAATAAGGGAAAACTTTAAGGTGAAATTTGAACTAGTTTAGGTGTATTACACCAAAGAAGAAAGAGAGAGAGAGAGAGAGAGAAAAAAAGGCAGACAGAGGAAGGAAGGAAGGAAGGAAGGAAGGAAGAAAAGAAGGAATAAGAAAGGAAGGAGAGGGAGGGAAGGAAAGAAGGGAGGGAGGGAGGGAGGAAGAAGGAAGGAAGAAAGAAGAAAGAAAAGAAAAGAAAAAAATAAAAGAAAAGAAAGAAGAGAAAAGAAACATGAGAAAAGAAAAAAAAGAAAGGAAAAGAAAAAGAAGGAAGGACAGAAAATAAATAACGTGAAACTTGAACTGTGTGGGTATACTGCATCAAAGTTAAAGACTCTGAGGGAGGGAGAGTTGGAAGGAGGTAAAGAGTGTCTTGAGGTCTTAATGTACCCATCTGTCAATAACCTCACTGTAAACCTTTAATCCCATCAATAAAACAGAAAAAAATAGAGTGAATTTTTTTTTAATATTGTGAACAATGGCTGAACACTGTTTCTCAAAATAATTTACGTAAGTAAATATGCACTTAACTTTTTAACAAAGCATCTTACTAGCCAATATTTTAAAAATAAGCATTAGCAAGTGTGGTTTGTTTTCTATTATTCTGTTTTGTTTGTTTTTCCCCCTACAAGGGTATTACTGGGGCTGCTCCTGGCAACCATTTTTTCCACATTTTTCTAGATAGGACAGAGAGTAACTGAGAGGAGGGGGGAAGAAAGTAGAGAGAAAGATACACCTGCAGATCTGTTCGCTACTGGTGAAGCGTCCCTGCTGTACTTGATGAGCTAAGAGGCTCAAAACCGAATCTTGCTAGGTTCTTGCTCCTAGGTTCTTGCTCTTAGTATTACGTGTGCTTAATCCGGTGCATGACCACATGGCATCCTAATCAAGTGTTTTAAAAATTAAAAGTGATGACATGATAATTAACATTACATTACTCTGACTAGTAATTCAGAACTAAGTGACAAAAAAGTTAAAAATAAGAATACACACACACACACACACATATATTCCATCAGAAAATATCTTGAAAATTCACTTTAAACAGCTCGTCAATCAATATCAACCAGTTATAACCACATAAAATTGCTTCTGTGGATCTGCAAACTAGTCACTATTATTGCATATTTAGTCAAACAAATACAAAAATTAAAAGTGAGGGGCCATGTCGTGGCATACATGTGATAGTGCACATGGACCCAGTTTCTGGCCCCCGGTCCCCACATACACGAGCGGTGAAGCAGGGCTGCAGGTGTCTGCCTGTCACTCTCCCTCTCAATTTCTGGATGTCTTAAAGGTAATTTTAAAAAAACCTAAAATAAATAAATGTGACATAAATATCACATGCTTCAAATATTTCACACTTAACTGCTACAAATTGTCTACTGAGAACTATCCCTGGAAGCCTCTCTGACACTGTTTTGTTTCAAAACCCAAATATGAATTTGCTGTTCTGGTATGAAAGTACATCAATACATTTAATTACTTACATCATATCATGAAATAGCATATTATAGTGAACTGATTATAAGCAGTAATCAAATACTAAGTACCTGTATGATCAGAGGTTTTGAAGATCAGCATGGGGTGAATTATTAATTATGTGGTGTCTGTATTGACTCTTAAGAGTTTGATTTTCTCATTTTCAAACTGGTCATATCAACATCTACCTCACAAGTAATTCAAATATAAAATCATGGTCTAGATGAAATATTGATGCTTATGAAATATTAAAACTGTGTTCACATGTAATCAAAAATGTGTAATTCATATATCTCATTATGATGTAATTTTGTTTAATATAGTAACCACAAAACTCACATTCTTATGAATCAGAAAATCATATAATAATTCTAAAGTAAATCCTAACCATGGCATTTTCAAAGTAAATCAAGTTCCCCGATAACTTGTTTATAGTAATTATATGTTGTCTTCTTAAACTCTAAGATAGCAAGGAACCTTCCTCATTCTCTATAAAACCTTTATTTCTCCCAGTTCTGGCTGGTACCCTATTCGGGTAGTCCTGAGATTCCCTAACAGACATGATGGGCCTAGACCTCAAATAAATCCCTCTCCCCATTGTTACTGGTCCTCTCCATCAGGAACAACACAATAGACCCCCATAGGGGGTCCTTTGTCAGCCCCCATAGGACTTTGCCCTCAATTTGGATCAACAATGATAGACAATGTCCCATCCTTCAAAGGGAGGCTGGACAACATACTCTATGCTACACCTGAGGAAGACGGGCCCTGATATTGGGGCAGTTTGGAACATTTAGAAATTTTAACTTGGCCTGTTAGCATAAACATTTATTGGATATCTGTTGAATTTGAGAACTTTTGATAGTTATTGAGCCCTCCCCCAATACACACACACACACACACACACACACACACACACACATTGGAGTAAGCTTCATTTATTTCCATCTCTCTGTCTCTTCTTTCTTTCTGAAAAAGTCACTCAGTGGTGAAGCCCTGGTGATGAATATACATATAGATCACAAATTAAAATCCTAAAACATAGACATGTCAATGAAAAACCTAGAGTCTGAGAAATTCTGCTTTCATAAAATACCTAGTTGGTGGTTAAATAATGAGCTTGTAAGAAATGTCCAAACTGTATGTGAATAGTAGGTGTATAAGTATATTTTGTTATAGATAAGAGTTATGAAAATATTGAGAAAGTGGTCATTTTTTTTCAAATCTACACTCAAAAGCAATTCTAAGCAAACCCTCAGTAAGTCCATTGATGATATTAGATACTTTGATACCAAAAATATTATGGAAGCAGAAAATTAAAAATATATAAATAAAAGTGGAGCTCTGTGTTGCAGGATAACAAAATTACAATATTTATAAACATAGCAAGTAAGCAACTAATATTAATACAAATAGACGATTTGAAGAAATCAAAAGCCCAGAGGCACATGCATGAACATAAGAAAAGTTTTGATAGGACACTTCACTTGACAGACTGCTTTTGAGAACTTGGATTAGAGTTGGTGTATTGCACCAAAGTAAAAGACTCTGAGATGGAGGAAGGGTTCAGGTCCTGGAACATGATGGCAGAGGAGAACCTAGTGGGGTTTGAATTCTTATGTGGAAAACTGAGAAATGTTACACATGCACAAACTATTGTATTTTATTTTACTTTTGATTGTAAACCATTAATTCCCCAATAAAGAATTTTTTTAAAAAGACTGCTTTTGAATGCAGTATTTTCATAATGTATTATGGATTTTATTATGCACTATACATTTCATAATGCATACTGGTATTACATAATAAGTTATCCAAATTCAGTAAAATTGAACCATAGTCTTATGTAGTATATATCTCAGATTATTTTCTAGGGCAAGGTGGTGGCACACATCTAGCACTCATATTACAATAGGCAAGGCCCTCGGTTCAAGCTCTTGGGCTCCACCTGCAGGTTGAGAACCTTCGCAAGCAGTGAAGCAGTGCTACAAGTGTCTCTCTTTCATCTGTTTCCCCACACACGCTCAATTTCTCTGTCTCTGTTAATAAAAAAATGTATAAATAAATATTTTATAAATATACATTTATAAATTGTAAAGTTAAAAACAATTAAATTAAACAATTGAGGGGCCAGGTGGTGGTGCACCTGGTTGAGTGCACATGTTGTAATGCTCCAGGAACCCGGTTTAAGCCCTCCAGTCCCCATCTGCAGTAAGAAAGCTTCATGAGTGGTGAAGCAATGCTGAGGGGTTTCTCTGTCACTCTTCCTCTCTATCTTCCCCTTCATTCTTGATATACAGTTGTCTCTATCAAGTTAATAAAGAAAATAAATTTTCTTTTAATTTGGACTGTGTTTAAAAGAATATCACCATGACCTCAAAATTTGGTGGAATTGGCTTGTCACAAGAAAATAACTTTTTACTGAGTGACTATTTATTAATATATATACCAATAATTCAGAACTTTATGTGATCAAACTTCCTCATTAATAAAATATTCAAAAATATTCTCTAAGATGGAGTCAGGCACTTGAGTTAAGCGCAAGTGGCGCAAAATTCAAGTGAAGCAGGTCTACTGGTGTCTTTCTCTTCCCCTGTCTTCCCTTCCTCTCTCCATTTCTCTCTGTCCTAGCTAACAACGACGACATCAATAACAACAACAATAAAAATTACAACAATAAAAAACAAGGGCCACAAAAGGTAATAAATAAATAAATAATTTTAAAAATCCACTGAGAAAGAGAAATTTTTGTAATACATAAAATAAGCAAAATTATGTCTAGAATATTTTTAAAAGATAACAAAAGCTAGTAACTCAATGGAAAATAAGTAAAAAAAAATAATAATATGAATGGAAACAACTGATAACAGAAAGCAACAGCAATTTTTTTCAGTGAATCTCAAAATGTATTCAGCAGGAAACACACATATTTCACCTTGTAGAACTAAATTTTTTTATATACAATTAAAAGAAACCAGTGTAGATGGGAAATATGCTAATGCAGCTAACTAGAAATTAGAAGAGCATATGAGAATGACAAAATCCAAAATAAGTACTATCTTCAAAATGCTTTTCTCTAGTGTGGGGAAAAAAAAATCTATTAGGAAAAGGTTTGTACTTGTTTGTTTGTTTTTGGGGGGTGTAGAACACAGGTCTAAAAAGGATGATAAAGGACCTAGTGGGAGGAAGTCCGGCGGTAGCACAGCGGGTTAAGCGCACAAGATCCCGGTTCGAGCCCCCAGCTCCCCACATGCAGGGGAGTCGCTTCACAGGCAGTGAAGCAGGTCTGCAGGTGTCTATCTTTCTCTCCCCCTCTGTCTTCCCCTGCTCTTTCAATTTCTCTCTGTCCTATCCAACAACAATGACATCAATAATGACTACAACAATAAAACAACAAGGGCAACAAAAAAGGGAATAAATAAATAAAAGTAAATAAATAAAAGGACCTAGTGGGGGTTGTAATGTTATATGGAAAACTGGCAAATGTTATGCATTTAGAAACTATTGTATTTACTGTAGAATGTAAAACATTAATTCCCCAATAAAGAAATTTAAAAATAAATAAATAAATAATAAATAAAAATATTTATATAACTGATAGTGATATAAACACAAATATGTCATCTACAGATAAAAAAAAGTGCTGTAGAAAAGGGAGATTATATAGCAATCTGTGGTAACTGAAATCATTAAAGAAAATAGTATCAGTCATTTGAAGTAAGATGAAAGTAGAAACAGTGTATCAATGTGGCAATTGCTGAAAATTAGTACATATGATTTAAAAGACTGTAGATCTCTTCAGAAAGAACATTGGGTTGTTAATGGGTTTCAATTCAAATCATGTTTGACCGGCACCTGAGAATGTTTTCTCTGTTTAAATTTTCTCTTTTTGAGTGATTCATCTTTTACCTCACAAAGAAAATTATATTGGATACAATGTGCAAAATTCAACACTTTGGAAAAGAGTTGCATTTTTATCAAAATTGAAACACAAGTTGACATATTAATTTCTCTCTAGGTGACATTCAATTCTGTAGCTCGATCTAAGCTCTCACAATAAATATAACCTAAAATCACCAAGTTTTACTCTTGTAGTAGAATGTGTGCACAGTTATTTAATCACATTCAGCATCAATTCAAATTTGTGCTACTGAATTATAAACATACATTTTTCAAAAGTACTAAATAGAAAATATCCACTATCAATTTTCTTATAAAATTTTATATTTCTATCAATAAATAATGTGGATAAAGGTGTCTCTATTCCATGGTCTCTTATCTATATAATTTTAAATGCCACTTAACTAGATAGCTATTGTTAGATGTTCTCTATGACTTACTGACATCTTCTAACCAGTTTCTTTTCTTAAGTAGTTATCAAACATCCCTGTTGTTAAATGTGATGTTATTTTATTGTTTGTTTAGATTGCCAAAGGAAAACTATCCTGAAAAGAGTTCTACACTTCCGTGCTGTACCTCCAGTCACTCTCATTACTCTCTCTTACTTTTATTGCACATGCAAATGAATGGCACACATACACACACACACACACACACACACACACACACACACACACACACACTTTCATTTTCTTGGGCTGGGGAAACAGTGTGAGATGTTTATGCAAAGGACTTTCATGTCTGAAGTCTGAGGTCCCAGGTTGAATCTCAATCATAAACCAGAACTGAGCAGTGCTCTGGTCTTTCTCTCTGTATCTCTCACTCATTAAAATAAAATAAAAATCTAAGAAAATAAAATTATTTCTCATTCACATAGTAAAACCATACAAACTCATTACCCCACTATCAATTGCAATCCTTCTGTCTATGGTCTCCAGAAAACACAAACAAAAAAAAAAAGAATATAAAATATGAACTCGAGAGAGATTTCCAGAGACGGGGCTATGGAGCAGCAGCAGCTGTGTTTCTCTTTTCTCTTCTCCCTGGTCAACTGTATACCAAAGGAGACCACCTGGGACCACAACAAGGCAAGACTAGAACCACTTCAAGAACCCACCAAACATCCTGTGAGTACAAAAAACCTGTGGCTCATGGACAAGGAGGAGCCTAAGGAGAGACTAAGGAGCCGGTAACAGTCTGGCAGTTTGCTAGTAGAGGCACTATCTCTAGTCTGCTTTAACAACAAAAAGACTGCTGAAAGGAGGAGAGGACTTCCCTAAAACTCACCAAATACAACTGTGAGTCTCCACTGCTACTGCCCTCAGAGGCTGGAGCAGCAGCGGGGGCGGGGGTGGGGTGGAGTGGGGGGCTGTGCTGACATCAGGGGACAAAGAACTGACCAGGAAACTCAGGAAAAGATCTAAACCTTGGTGGCCTAGCAGTGGGACCTTTCCATGTTGTTCTCCTGATGAGAACATAATGAATAATTGCCTCAGAACCTACAGACTATAAATTGGACTTGTTTAGAAACTCACAGGGCCCAGCAGTGCTGCCCTTCTTGGCAGAGAAGATGAATTGAGCCTAGAGCTTTGGATCCTTGGGGTGTGAGAGTCTCTTTGAATAACCATTGTACTATCTCTCCCCTACCCTGCCTTATCTCTTGATTAAGTGAGTGATTGAGTGATTAAGCTAAGAAGCCTACCTATAGTTTAAAAGCCCTCAGTCTCCCATAGCCTATAGGGAAAAAAAGAACAAAAGTGGCTTTTAACAGTCTCTGTGCTCCAACTCAGAAATTAAAATAATATTGAAACAACTGTTAATTTCCACAACTGTGACCTCTTTAGGTACCTTACTTAGACACAAGTAAATCCAGGCAAGAGTGATCAGTAATTTAAAAAGTACTGATAGAGGGACCTCATAACACACTATATAGAATGGTTAAACCAACAAGAAGAAATATTGGAGAAATGAACCAGGACAAGAGTCCAGCTAAAGGTCCCCCAAAGGTTGAAACACAAAATAGTGAGGACAACATACCAATGCTTGATAAGGAAATAGTCACAGGAGAAAGTAAAGAGCTTGAAAGAATTGTCATCAGAAATGCAGAAACAAATGAGATTCTGGAAGAAAACACTATCTCAAGGTAATTAGAGAGCTGAAAGCTGAAATAGCTAAGAAGACAACTAGTTGAACAAGCTAAAACAGTATCAGAACAGGGTAACAAAATAGATGAACTCCAGAAAACAGTAGAAGGGAGAGAGAATAGAATAAATGAGGCTGAAGACAGAATTAGCAAGACTGAACATAAATTTTAAAGACATCTTCAATGAGACAAATCCAATTACAAAGAAGACTAAAGCAGGCATAAACCTATGGGACTACATCAAATTAAAAAGTTTCTGCACAGCAAAAGAAACCACTACCCAAACTAAGAGACCCCTCACAGAATGGGAGAAGATCATTACATGCCATACATCAGACAAGAGTTTAATAACCAAAATATATAAAGAGCTTGTCAGACTCAACAACAAGAAAACAAATAACCCCATGCAAAAATGGGGAGAGGACATGGACAGAATATTCACCACAGAAGAGATCCAAAAGGCCGAGAAACACATGAAAAAATGCTCCAAGTCTTTGATTGTCAGAGAAATGTAAATAAAGACAACAGTGAGATACCACTTCACTCCTTATGAGAAAAGGTAGCAGCCACAAATGGTGGAGAGGTTGTGGGGTCAAAGGAACCCTCCTGCACTGCTAGTGGGAATGTAAATTGGTTCAACCCCTGTAGAGAGCAGTCTAGAAAACTCTCAGAAAGCTAGAAATGGACCTACCCTATGATGCTGCAATTCCTCTCCTGGGGATATATCCTAAGGAACTCAACACACCCATCCAAAAATATTTGTGTATACTTATGTTCTTAGGAACACAATTTGTAATAGCCAAAACCTGGAAGTAACCCAGGTGTCCAACAACAGATGAGTGGCTGAGAAAGCTACATACACAATATATACATATACACAATGGAATACTAAGCAGCTATTAAGAACAATGAACCCATGTTCTCTGACCCATCTTGGATGGAGCTCAGCCACTCATCTGTTGCAGAGAGGGTGGTGCTTTCTGGAGTGGTGAAACAGTGCTTCATGTGTCTTTCTCTCCTCTTTCCCTACTAATTCCCCTATTTCTCTATCCAGTAAACAAACAAACAAACAAAATATTTTAAAATAAAACAAAATATCACCCCAGGGAGAACTACCTCCTGCCAAGATGGTGGCAGAGTAGTAGAACTTGCTTCCTTTTAGTACCACTTTTATAACAAAACTACAACATATATGGGGGAAAGAGCTTGTAGTTCACAAAAACTAACAACAAAAGAAAAAGTAAAAGAAAAAGAAGGGGGTTGGGCGGTAGTGTAGTGGGTTAAGTGCAGGTGGTGTGAAGCACAAGGACCAGTGTAAGAATCCTGGTTTGAGCCCCCAACTCCCCACGTGCAGGGGAGTTGATTCACAGGTGGTGGTCTACAGGTGTCTATCTTTCTCTTGCCCTCTCTTCCATTCCTCTCTCCATTTCTCTCTGTCTTATTCAACAATGACAACATCAATAACAATAAGTACAACAACAATAAAATAACAAGGGCAACAAAAGGGAAAAGAAAAAGAAAAAAGAAAATGAAAAAAAAATAAACATGGAGAGAACAGATAGATGGTCACAACAAAGGTAAAGACCAGCTCCCAGTTTCCTGCACTGGCTGTCTGCATGCACCCTGCAGGTTCCCTGTTTCTGTCTCCCACTGACTCTAGCTTCTTGGACATCACACAAAGGTCCTGTTAGTTTCCTGCCACATATTGCTTTCAAGTCTTAATTATTATAGCCTACTGCAAATGATACCTGCACAGACTTCTAAGCTTTGCCTTCACAGAAAATGAAATCTAAGAAGACAAAGTAAGTTAAATGTAATAAAGGACCAAATCAGCAGCTTGAAGAAAATATTAAATTCAGGTGTGATATCAGAACCTCCTAGTGAGACCATAATGGAGAAAAAAAATATATATATGGTTATATAGTTATATAGTTTTAAAATAATAACCCATATCTGCACCTTGGAAGAACTACTGTAGCTTCCAGTGGAGAACATACAAAGGAATACTACCTCTCTATAAGAAATGATAAAAGCACTTTTGCTACAACATGCGTAGGAATGGGTAGAATCATGTTGAATAAAATAAATGACATAGAAGAAAGAATAGCAGATTATCTCACTCATAGATGGGATCTAAGAAACAAAGCAAGGGGAAATAGAAAATGGAATCTCAATGTACTGTGATCTACCTCAGCAGATCAGGGGTCTCAGAAGGGACAAGGGAGGACCACTAATGGAAGGTTGGAGATTCAAGGCCCTAAAATACAGCAGTAATGACAGTTTGGTGGAGGGTGAGATATTCTGAGGTGTGGAAATGCACCCTCTTGACAACAACCCTGTAATTCAATACTATCTCATAAAGTGATATTGAAAAGCGAATCAACTCAAAAGCAGTGGATTTATTGCTTACAAAGTATTTCTCTCAAGAGAACTTCAATGTTTTATTTTGTTATTTTATGATATTTTATGATATACTAACTAGAAATGCTAGTTCATTTTTAAAAATGTTTATTTTCCCTTTTGTTGCCCTTGTTTTTTATTGTTGTTGTTGTTATTGTTGTTATTGATGTCGTCGTTACTAGATAGGACAGAGAGAAATGGAGAGAGGAGGGGAAGACAGAGGGGGAGAGAAAGACAGACACCTGCAGACCTGCTTCACCGTCTGTGAAGCGACTCCCCTGCAGGTGGGGAGCCAGGAGCTGGAATTGCTGGTCCTTGTGCTTCGCACCACGTGCGCTTAACCCGCGCTACCGCCCGACTCCCTATGCTAGTTCATTTTTAAGATTTCCTTAGTGAGACAAAACATTGATCAGGGAGGCAATTTTATTTGAAAACTCAATCATTTCTAAGCAAGTAACCAATGGAAAACACTTCTGAAACCTATTTCTAAGAAACAGCATGTTGGGAGTCGTGCAGTAGCACAGCGGGTTAAGCACAGGTGGCGCAAAGCACAAGGACCTTACAATCCCGGTTGGAGCCCCCAGCTCCACACTTGCAGGGGAGTCGTTTCACAGGCAGTTAAGCAGATCTCCAGGTGTCTGTCTTTCTCTTCCCGTCTGTCTTTCCCTCCTCTCTCCATTACTCTGCCCTATCTAACAATGACAACAAAAACTACAACAATGAAAAACAACAAGGGCTACAAAAGGACAAATAAATATTTTTAAAAAAATAAAAACTTAAAAAAAAAAAAAAGCACGCTATGACATTGGCCAAACTTTTGTAGTTTCTTATATTTGAACATGTTTCTAGGATACCTAAATTCCTTATCAATTGTCTCACAGTCTCATTCAGTTATGTCATATTTATATATATATATATATATATATATATATATATATATATATATATATATTAGATGTACATACATATACATGGAGGAATCTCATGTGCATATTTCTAAGTGAAATAATCTCATTTAATAAGCTTTACACTGGATGATTCTAATTTTATGACATTCTGAAACAGACAAAACTATACAGGAAGAAACATCTGTGACTGCCATGTTGGAAGGTGGAGGCTGGGACTGAGTGATGGCTTAGGGCACAGAGAACTATAACTTTAGAGCAGTGTAAACATTCATATGCCCATATAATGATGGATCTGTGTCATTACGTATGGGATGCATTGGATCGACCTTCCCTTGGTGCATCCTGTGAGTACCCATTCATTGGGGAAACTGACGATCCTTCCTAGCCGACGAATCCACATGGATCCCAGTCACTTTCAAAGCCAGCAACAAGCAGCTCCTGACAGCTTTCAAGCTGTTGGTCCTGCTCTTCGAGTCCTCCAACTTAATGTTGAGGGGCTGTCCTTTGCCAAACGTGTTCTCGAAACTTTACATCAGGCTCAACCTGATGCTGTTGACTGGCTACGGAAGAAGGGCAAACGCTAGAAGAAGTCCAAATACATAGCTCATACTCTACCAAGTGAGCATATATGTAAACTTTAGACTTTGAGATATATAGTAACCCTCAGTATCAAGTTCACTATTTTGGTAGATAATGCAGAAGGTTATATAATTGGGGAAAAGGGATATTTGAACAATCTTGTGTACTTTATATTTCTCTTTAACAGTCTTTAAAGCAAGAACATATCTTTCAATTGTATTTCAGTTCCTATTTTCATAAACACCATCAATCATTTTCCTCCACTAAATGTTGACATAATGGTTGATCATTATTCAGAAAGCATTTTATACTACAGTCATGAGATCTATATTAGTGAATATATTTTTCATTTTTGTTGCCACCAAAACTTCACTGCCAGAGGATGACTTTGCAGCTGTGCATGTATAAAGACAGAGACATGCAGAGAGATGGGGAGAGAGAGAAGGACACCACTGCACCAAAGCTTCTCCAGGTGTGATAGACCAGACTTGAACCAGGCTCCAGTGCAAGGCAAAACAGGAAGCAGATGTCATCCCAAGTGAGCTCTATTTCTAGTTCAATTACAGTGAATATTATGAAGCATTAGCTGAGATGATGATTCTAACTATCCCATTTTGCCCTATTCATGAATAATTATCAAATCAGCTATTAAAAGATAATATTATATAAAATACCTGCTTAATTTTTAAATGGTAATTTAAAATTTTGAGACTAGTTTTCAGCTAGACTCTAAAACTTAAAATCTCAACTTATCATCTGTTAACATTTATCACATTTAGCAAATATGAAATACTATTATTAGAGAGATGACTTATATGAAAACAATTACCAAAGTGTATTGTAAATGTTTTAAACTTTCCTGTTCTCAGGGTTTATTCCTGGATTTATAACAAAGTCTATAAAATACATTGCCACTATTTTAGAAAGTAAGTTTCAGTAACTTCAGTGAAAAAGTCAATAGGAAATGTTCTAGCATCTAAAATCAGTACAAAAGCCATCTCACTCTTAACAGTGAACAGAGATGCAGGACTCGAGCTGCTATGGTGGTGCTGCAGCTGTGTCCCACGTCCAGGGTGGGATCTCAATGTGACACAGGACTGTGCCAGCTGCACTGGGAGAACAGCCTTGACCAGTGAGGGCTCATCCCTGCCCCACAGCAGCCCCCCACACCCGGGAGCATGGTGAGTCCTCATGCTACTCTCCTCCCCCCACTCCCATTCTTGAATGGCTTCCAGGTGGAGAGCACTGGATCTGTGCCAGGGGTGGGGGCAACTCCTGCACGGGAAGCCTTGGGCGTGCAGGTCCTGCACTTTCCCACTGAGTTCTCTCCCTGGCCTGAGAGAACCCTGTGTCAAGGAGATGGCACCGCAGGCAGAGCAAGGGACTCACATGTGTGAGGCCCAGAGTTTGATCGCAGACACTGCCGAGGCTGGAGTGATATTCTGGTTTATTCTCTAATAATTCTGTTTAAAAATTGTCAAAAAAAAAACCCAATGAACAAATATCTGCATAAAATGTGATTTCAGGACGGAGGGGAGATAGCATAATGGTTATGTAAACAGACTCTCATGCCTGAGGCTCCAAAGTCCCAGATTCAATGCCCTGCACCACCATAAGCCAGAGCTGAACAGTGCTCTGGTTACAAAAATAATAAATAAATAAATAAAATAAAATAAAAATGTTATTTCAGCAAATATCTACATCACTTGAGCCCTGAGAATATTATCACATTAAGGAGATAGGACATCAAGCAGAAACAAATATTTTACTTAAAATACACAGTGTTCTAAAAATTATTTTTCATAAATAGTATCAGTACTCCAGTCAAGTTTTTTTTTGTACAAACTGTTTAAAATGTAATTGATGAAGTGAAATTATTGATTTGCTATGATTTAAGATGTTCCATTAAGAATCTTCTATCAAGTCTGTTTCCATGTGAGAGAAATAACTGATTTGGGGTTTACTTATGAACAATAATCAGAAATCTAATGGGAAAAACACAGAATGTGAGGTGGCTGTTGTTGATATTACAAATGTCATATCTGTAACCAAGACATGAAAATAAAGAAAAGGAAGGTGTCTAGAGTTCATCATTCTTTTGTATCATCCCTTAAATTTTTTTTTTCATTACAGACCTGTTTTCAACTCACTCTGTGTTCACTGAAATGATGAATAGGAAGGAAATGGAGTTTAGGAAAGCCTCAAAAACGCTTTAGAAGAAAAAAGAGAAAGAAATACTATATGAAGTCAACAAGGAGAAATGCCATCAAATAGTTATCCTAATATAGATATTCTGTATTAGCTTGAATATGCTTTTTAAGTTTTCTATTGTAGCTCTGCATTGCAAGATTAAAAAGTTTGGGGGCCAGGCAGTGGCACATATGGTTGAGTGCTCACAATGTGCAAGGACCTGGCTTCAAGCCCCTGTGCAGTGTTGCAGGCGTCTCTCTGTCACTTCCCTCCCTATCTCCCCTTCTCTCTCAGTTTCTCCCTATGCCTACCCAATAATAAGTAAATAAAAGGTGAGCAGTGGTAACACAGTGGGTTAAGCGCATATGGAGCAAAGCACAAGGACTGGAGTATGGATTCCGGTTCAAGCCCCAGTTCCCCACATGCAGGAGGGGTGGCTTCACAGGCGATGAAGTTAGTTTGCAGCTGTCTTTCTCTCCCCATCTATGTCTTCCCCTCCTCTCTCAATTTCTCTCTGTTCTATCCAACAATAACAAGAGCAATGGCAGCAATTACAATAACAACAACAAGGGCAACAAAATGGGAAAAATGGCCTCCAGGAGCAGTGAATTCATAGTGCAGGCACCAAGCCCCTGTGATTACCGCAGAGGCAAAAACAAACAAACAAACAAATAAAAGATTTTAAAAATTATTTTCATAAATATTAGAAATACTTATTTGCATGTATGCTATAATCCTTAAAATAAAAGCCTCAGGTACAGAGAGAAGATTGGTGGTTACTGAAAGGGTAAAATGGGTAAGTGGGATCAGTTGTATGGTGATGGATAGAAACTAGATTTTCAGTGGTAAATCATAATGTCATGTTCACAGACCTTGAATTACAATGTGGCACACCTGAATATACCAATGTTACAATAAAATTTTATTTAAAAAGTAAGATTAAGGTCATACATTATGGAGATGTGTGTAAATCAAGACCTAAAGTAGACCTGTGTGTCAGTTTTTATACATGTGTAAGCACATCCAAGGACACCAGATAACTAGATGTTTCTCTTCTATTATCAGGCTATTTCAGTATCAAGTGATTTGCCTGCTTGATTATATTGATTTTTGTATCTTAGCAGCAGGTAGAAAGAATCAATGTGAAAAGGTCAGCACGTCAAGGGAAGAACTGCAAATCTTAGACCAATTGTTGTGGTAATGAAAAATACTCACATTCAATGACACTGACAAGCTAAAACCAGCTAGCCTTTTTCTTTTACTACTTTTTAATTCTGAAAGAATCTTTTATTTATTTATTTGTTTGCTATTGGATAGAGACAGAAATTGAGGAGGGGGAAATGAGAGAAAGAGATAGAGAGACATCTGCAGCCCTACTTCACCACTGGTAAAGTTTTCCCCCTGCAGGTGGGGATCAGAGGCTTGAACCCAGGTCCTTGCACACTGTGAAATGTGCACTTAACTAGCTCTGCCACAGCCTGGCTCCCCAGTTAGGCTTTTTTCAACCCATTTTATCCCCAATCACATTTTAATTACTGAATTATCTATGTAGTACATTACTGTTTAGCATCACATTTAACAACTCTACATAATAATATTTGTTACTTTGATCCTATATCTCATGGTGGCATAATTCACATTAACATATCCATTGAAAATATATTTGATAAAATGTTTACTATGTATTCATTGTTAGGTTTTTCTCTCAATTAAATACAAGGCTGTATCAGGAAAAAAAATTCATAGTTTAAAAAACAAATGTAACTATCTTTGTCATATATCCTCAAAAGACTTTCTAATTATCCAGTTTGGAAGTAAGAACATGTAACATTCAGGGTCTAAGCAAATAGCACATTTGAAATATTAGCTGACAAACTTTAGGGAAGGGATTATCAGCAGAGTAGTTGACAGGATTAAGAGAACAAGAGTAATTCAAACATCAAGGTTCAGATAACAGCAGGAAACCCTGTTCTCTGTCCCAGTCCTAAAGCATACAAAAGGGACAAGTCATGTTTACATGAGAACCAAACAGAAGCTAGACCACTGGAAAAGCATCACCTTCTCAGGAGTTGTATCCAAATATTCAGAGTGCCTTTTTCCATGAAAAGGAGAAATGGCACAGAGCTTCTCATAACTGTGTTTTGATGCCATGTTACCACTTCTCAAATCTAGTAGGATTAGGCTGTAAGGAATGTGTTTGATGCAGTTTGGGGACTCACCTTAGGTACAAAGCAAAGAAAAAAATGCAAATAGAGTAAACTGAAAATACACTTCATACAGTAATAGAAAGCAGGGGCAGGGGAGAAATTATTTTGAATTTCTTTTGTACAGATTCATGTATTTACTTTTTGATGAAATATAGACCAGAGAGTGCTGCTTAGTTCAGGCTCATAGTAAAACTAGGGACTGATCCTGGGACCTTGACACTTCAGGCATGTATGTCTGGTGAGTTGTAGACTGAATTGTCCAGCCAGCTGTATTTTTAAATTATTCTTGGGAGATTCAAAAGCAGTAGGTAAACATTCTTCTCTCAGGAATGATGGAGCATTTATAGAATTGTTCTCTAGAGATACATAAAGGTATCATGAATGTACAAATCCCTGTGGTTCGTTACCCAATGCTACATTAAAAAAATAAATAAATAAAAGAGCAAAATGTGTCAATTTAAACTGTCTTCGGTTAGTTTAGATAAAACCACAGAACTCTAAAAAAAAAACAAAAAAAAACCCTAGTTAGGATGTGAATAGCCTCAGGCAGATTTGCCTACCAATTTGTTCCCATGGCCTTACTGAGAATCACTGCGTAGAAGTAGCTTAGAGTGAGGCAGGAGTACCTGAAGATCATACTGAAATGCACAACACAGAAGGCTGCAGAAGCTGGGTCAGATCAAGCAAGCTAAAAGTTTCTAGGGAACACAACACCCTCACAGAGTGCTCAGCAATCTATCAAAAGAGTTTGTGGTGACAAGAAAGTAGACAGAGATGTAAACTAGAGATGCCCAGAGCTTTCATCCCAAGCAAAGTTTCAAATGATTGAAGTCTGAGGATAGAACAACAATGTGGGCAGTATTTCCTGAGAAGGTGGAAAACCCAAGGTATAGTTGTAAAACAAAGTACAATTTCCAGTCACAAAAAAAAAAAAAAAAAAACTTGAGCAGTTTTATTGGAACTAATAATGCAGAAACTCCTCTTCTCACCTTACAGACATGTGAAATCCATGGAGAAACTAGTTCAACTAAAGCAATAATAAAATGCAAACCCAACCAAAATAAAAATAAGATTAAATCTCTAAGTCAATGTGATGACAAGTAAAGAAAAAGATGAATGGGGACCAGGTGGTAGCACAGTGGGTTAAGCACACATGGCGTGAAGCATAAGGACAGACTTAAAGATCCTGGTTTGAGCCCCCAGCTCCCCACCTGCAGGGGGATCTCTTCACAAATGGTGAAACAGTTCTGCAGGTGTCTATCTTTCTCTTCCCCCTCTGTCTTCCTCTCTCAGTTTCACTCTGTCCTATCCAACTGCAAGAGCTCCAGGACCGCTTAAAAAAAAAAAAAAAAAAAAAAAGAGTAGGATGAATGGCAGTAAATAGCTGATCCAGTGGAATGAACACTTTACCAAACACTAGGCCCTGGGATCAAGTTCTAACACTACATGGAAGAACTACAAATGGCAGAACATTTCTTTATGTCTGTCTTTATGTGTATGTCTCCTCCTTTTCTCATAAAAACAAATAAATAAAATTGTGTCTAGGAGACTGTGGATCATACATAATATGTATGTATGAAGCCCTGATTCATTCCCTGGCACCATATTAGAAGGGAGAGAATGGGGGGTGACAATACCTCTTTCAGTGTTTATTTCGACTTTTTATTTATTTTTGTCATCAAGGTTATTCATGAGACACAGTGCCTACATAGTTCTACAATTCCCTGTGGCCATTGTTTTCCTTTACTTTCTTCTTAAGAGAGGATGAGAGACTGAGAGAGGAAGAAAAAGGAGACACACATGCAATACTGCTCCATCACTCAACCACTCATGACATTTCCCCTTTTGTTGGGGAAAGAGACCTGAAACTGAATCCTTAAGCCTAGCAATATGTATAGTTCTATAGGTAAGGCACCATGTGCCCCTATTCCATTGTAACTATTTCTTTTTTAAAAAAATTCACATGCTTGGTATGATGAGTAGTGGGGCCTAAAATTAGAAGTACCTGACATTTTGGGATTGGACTAATAAATTCCCAATGGAATTCTATCAATATAAAATACCATCTATGACTTGTTAACCTCTCTGAGTTTTTCTGAGCAACAAAATATTTATTTGATGTTTCTTTTTGTATGGTTGTGCGTATGATTAATTCAAATTATAAATTAGTTTGATGCAAATGCTGAAATGGATTTAAAGCTTACATGACATAATGAGAATCACATCTTACTTAAGAGCTTCCTTATCAGACAATCTCTCTAGTCATTTATAAACCTAGCATAATTATTTCTTTACTTTTCTTTCATTTACTGCTCCATTAGATGTCAAAAAAATCCCAGTCACCAAAGATCACTCTTAATTTAAAAATCCATCTAAATAATACCTAGAAATACCCATAGTAATCATTTTGAAAGGCTGTGTAGTTTTTGAGTTGAGATATTCCTGCAAATAGTTGTACCTTAAAAGACTGTCTCATTTATTTTGACTGTGTCTATATTTCACGATTGCTTATATTGCATTTTCAACTTTAAAATTCATGTCAATGAATCCTTCTGAACACCAGCTGTCATCCTAGTTAAATCTTAAATAGACAAATTGCTCATATTTCATGTACTAGTTATTCTTGAAAATGCTTCATCAAAGTGGCATTATGCCCTGTTTTACAAGTATGTTCAGTCCTTTTTACATCAGACATAAAAAACAGCTTACAATTCCTATTCAAGAAACAGAAATGTTGGGCTTTTTGAGAGATGTTCTGTAACTTTCTTCCTAAATATTCAAATGTCAGTAGGAATTTTATGAAAAGGAGCTTAATATAATCCACAAGTTCATTTCCACTATCTCCTTTGGTCCCACCTCATCTTATCTTTACTTAGATAATTTCAGACTCTAACTGATCTCCTGCTATCAGTACAATTTCTATTGATTTAATGGCCACATGCATAGCAGTTAGGGGTGAAAGGAGGTCACTACAAATCTAGAGTAGATAAAAACTGCACAAATAATGACAGCATACCAAAGCTAGTTCACTGCAATTTCATGTTCTGAACTGGAAGGGGATAGGTGGGTGGAATCATTTCCACCGTGGAGAGCCACAAGAACAATTTGAAGTGACAATCCTCAAGTTAAAAAGAAGCACAATTTATACTGGTTTTGCAGGAACATAGGTTCCAAGATAGGAGAATAGTGTTTCAACCAACTCAGAAAAAAATAAATGATCCAAAAGTAAGTTTTCATACAAGAAATGACTTTCTGAAAATACAGACTGAACATATGAAATATTTTCTATGAGATACATGCTAGAATAGAATAGACTAGAATATTTTAGTATAGAACATTCCTGTGACCCCCCCCCAAAAAAAAAGCATTTTGGAAGGTTTTCATTCTAGTTTTCTTTTTTATGAATTCATCAAGGAAATGTTGATTTACAGTATTATTGTTATAGGAGTACAATCCTCCATCTCCCCAAGTCTTTAAAAATTACTTTACCACATGAAAATAAAAGGTTACTGAAATTGGTTAGAAACAACAACAATGGAAATGTCTAATGTCATTATACCTTTTGACCTAATGAGCTATCTCCAAAGTATTCTCTTAAGATCATTTAAACCACCTTAAGAAATACTTATGTAATTAAATAGCAGATTTAAGAAACTGAAGCAAAGGTCTGAGGGTGACAACATTTATGGATTTATTCGGTGCCTAACATAAAAAAAATGAGGGAATGGGGCTGGGTGGTAGCACACCTGGTTGAATGCACATACTACTATGTACAAGGACCCAGGTTCGAGCCTCCGGTTCCCACCTGCAGGGGGAAAGCTTTGCAAGTGGTGAAGGAGCTCTTCAGGTATCTCTGTCTCTCTCAATCTCTAGCTTCCCTCCTCCTCTCAATTTCTGGCTGTCCCTATGTAATAAATAAATAAAGATAATTTAAAAATGTAAAAAATTTAGGGAATGTGAAGTTTATTCAGGAAATGTTGTGTGTGTAATGTCATCAAAGCCACTATTATCTGCTGTCTTATATATTAATAACTTTCATTACTTAGCTGAACTCTCTGGGTGAGTGGATTGCCATCTTGCATTATCATCACTAGTCAATTAACCTTTTTTCTCATTTATTCTTACTAATGCCAAAGGAGGCAACAGTACCAAAGGAGGAAGAAGAAGAAGAGGAAGAGGGAGGAGGAAGAGGAGGAGGAGAAAGAGGAGGAGGAGGAGGAGGCAGAGAAGGAAAAGGAGAAGAAGGAGGAGGAGGAGGAGGAGAAAGAGGAGGAGGAGGAGAAAGAGGAGGAGGAGGGGGAGAGGGAGAGGGAGAGGGAGAGGGAGAAGAAGAAGGAGAAGGAGAAGGAGAAGGAAAAGGAGAAGAAGTAGAAGAAGACAAAGAAGGAGGAGGAGGAGGAAGAGGAGAAGGAGGAGGAGGAGGAGGAGGAGGAGGAGGAGGAGGAAGGAGGAAGAAGAAGAAGAAGAAGAAGAAGAAGAAGAAGAAGAAGAAGAAGAAGAAGAAGAAGAAGAAGAAGAAGAAGAAGAAAGCTTTTGCTTGCTGATGAAAAGACCTGCATACAAATAAAAAGTTAAATGAATTCCACTAAAAAATTCTTTTTATGTAAAATGTATGTGACCAAAATGAACTCCCTAGCTTCTTTCCACCCCAAGATCCCTATTCTCATCTGTTCTGTGCCCGCTTTTTGGCTCCTGTTCATTGAATACTTTGTTGTTAGGATGCAATATACTGATGGACCACAGGAAATCAGGCACAGTGCTCAGCTGACAACAGCCCTGGCAACAGATCATACGGTGATAATGCACAAACACACGATGAACTGTGGGTGGATTTGGTCTGTGCAAATGTACAAAGTATTGTGGGTGGACTGAAGAGACTCAAAAGTACAGCCAGCCAGAAGTCTGGTCTCTTTGGCTGCTGCTTCTTTTCCTGGTCAGACGCATCTCTGCTGAGTCTGTTTGAGGGGTCCATCATGGCTAGCTGGTAAACTCTAAGACTCCTCTACAGCCATGAGTAACCTATGCCTAGGCTGATACTTGTTTATCTCATCGGACTGAACTTTTGATAACTACTCATGGACTTTATGGGCCTAGTGTATTCTTAACCACTGATGATAACTTAGCTTATTTTGCAGTATCTAAAATAATGCCCAATACCTTTTTACTGCCCTAATAAAACCTTGATTCATTTAAACCTACTCCAAGCCTCCCCTAAGCCAAATCCTTTATGTGCTGCAGCCAAAGCCCCTTTTAATTTTTAGTTACAACACTTTATCCTGCTTTTTATCTTACTGCCTTTCAGACACCAATTTGCAGATGCTACTATGATTTCATCCTGACCTCCCTGGGGAGACAACCTCACCAATGTGTTCCAGTACCTCACCTCTCCGGAGTCCTACCCCAACAGGGAAAAATGGAAACAGGCTAGGGTTATGGATCGACTTGCCAGTATCCATGTCCAATAGAGAAGCAATTACAAAAGCCAGAATGCCACCTTCGGCACCCTATGAAGAATTTTGGTCCATACTCCCAGAGGGGGAGAAATGTTAGAGGAAGATGACCAGAGAGCCCTGAATTCCAACTCCATCAGGACCCAGAGAAAGAAGAGGAAAATGAACATTCAGAAGTGTCAATAGCTTTAGATTTGACTCAGAGAACAGAGAAGGCAGGGCCGTGGAGTAAATGGGTAAATATGTACAAATATAGACAGTTATAGAAATAATAGTGGACTCATGACTTTGGTAGGGTTACTATAATTTCTAATGGAAGGAATAAGAACTCAAAACTCTGATAGAAGGAATGATGTGAAATTATAGCAATTGTCTCATAATTTTGTAAATAAAAATAATAGTAATAAAGCTCATAAGCTATGTATGTAGATTTCTTTGTGAATTCAGATGAAATATTCAGAATTATACCTAACGATGTGCGGTACAACAGTATTATGATTGACTCTAGTCAAAAAAACAAAGACAAAAAAACTTATTTTGATTCCTGTTCTATCATTCTAGCTGCAAGTGAGACAAATTACTTACAACTGCCCCTCACTTTTTTTAAACAAATAGCCATTTAATTAATGTAAGTATTTATTTATTTATTTACTTAACTAAATAAGAGAGAGAGAAAAATGGGAAAATGACAGAGACCAGAACACTGCTCAGCTCTGTATTGAACCTGGAGCTTCAGGGATACAAGTCCTGTGCTTTATAACTAAACAATTGTTCCATGTCTCAATTTTTACTTAAGAAATATGAGTTGCATTTATTCCGGAAGCATGCAGCAGAGATAAAATGGGTTAATTTGTAAGGAACACAGTGCAGCATGTGACATTATATAAGTTTTAGACATTATAGTTACTGTTGTTATCAATGTTCAAATGCCATTTCTCAAATTAAGGAGAGTCACATTGATGAATATGAATATTATGTTGATAACAGCTTGACAACCTGACATTAACTGCCAAAGTGACTTCAAAAAACCATTATATCACAGGACTAGAAATAGGACTAAGAAGTTGAGTTGCCTGCCTTGTGCATATGAGACCCTAGGTAAACTTGAAGCACCACATGAGAACAACATAGACTTTAAGTAAAAAATAAAGAGCAGTGCGCCATAGGTAGTAGAGAAATGCTTTGTTCTTTATCTTAATCTCTCATTAAAAATAAAACAAAATAAAATCCAATCCCTCTAAATGATTGTGCCTATTATAAGACTACATTTCTGTTAAATTCTTCAGTCAAGAAATGATTCAGAATTTTTTCCTGATGTTTCTGATTTGTGACTTAAATAGTAATAATAATACCACTATTGTTACTTTATTTTTAGGTAGAAGGGAGAAATTAAGATCAGAACACTGAAACATCCTTCAGTGGGGGGTTGGGTTCACACCTGGGTCATGCATCTGGCAAAGAAGTACATTATTCAAATGAGTCATTTTTCAGTTCTACCCACAAAAAAAAAAAAAGGAAATGAAAAGAAAAAGAAGAGAGAAGAAAAAAGAATAGGAGGGCGCAGATCCACACCATACTCACCACCAAAGTTATGTGACACCCCTATAACCACCATAATTATCACATAAGACTTAGGGAAAGGTTGACTACTTTTTTTTCTTTTGAAAATTCATGTGTTTTGGGGGCCGGGTGGTAGTACAGTGGGTTAAGCACACATGTTACTAAGTGCAAGGACAGGCTCAAGGATATGGTTCAAGCCCCGGGCTACCCACCTGCAGGGGGGTTGTTTCATAGGTAGTGAAGCAGGTCTGCAAATGTCTATCTTTCTCTTCCACTGTCTTCCCTTCCTCTCTCAATTTCTCTCTGTCCTATCCAACAACATCAATGGCAACAGTAGGAACATTATGGACAACAAAATGGAAAAAAAAATGGCCTTCAGGAACAGTGGATTCATAATGAAGGTACCGAGCCCCAGCAATAACCCTGGAGGCAAAAAAAAAAATCATGTTTCAATTCTCTGTATTTCAGATATGAGTGAAACCAAATAATGGCTGACTTTCAGCTCCTAATTTACTTCATTAGGCATAAGGATTTCTTTTTAGTTTAATCAAAGTTAAAGAACAAAATATTCCCACAACAACATCTAAGAGAATATTAAAATAATATGTCATTCATATAAATGTGAGTATTCAGTAAGGTTTTGAAAACTGACACTTAATTATAAGGCTTCCAAGTTAAAGAAGTTTACTCTTTTCATGTAAATAGCTTGTATTTCCTCCAATAAGATCACAAATTGAATAATTACAATTACTTCCTCATAGACATTTCTCTTTCAGCAAGGTATCTCTCTTGCTGTCTGAAACCTCATTGTATCTTCCCTTGATTTTTGCATAAATTAAGGGACACTGGGATTTTGTTGTATCTTCTAGATATCAATCAAGTGGAGATGATAGGTTGTACTTCATGTTAAAAAGTATACTATAAATAATTAACCCACCAATAGACTTTTTAAAATGTTGAATCTTGACAAAATGAAATATTTTAAGACTTCATCAAATAAGTCAACAAAATAAAAAGGACATGCCAGGATTCATTAGTGCATCCTCATCAAAATCTCTCCTTAGATTCCAGATAAGTGAATGTGGATGCAGTTAATTTATTTATTTTCCCTTTTTTTTTTTGTTGCCTTTGTTTTCGTTGTTATTATTGTTGTTATTGATGTCTTCGTTGTTAGACAGGGCACAGAGAAATTGAGAGAGGAGGGGAAGAAAGGGGGGGAGAGAAAGATAGACACCTGCAGACCTGCTTCACCACCTGTGAAGAACTCTCTTGCAGGTGGGGAGCCGGGAGCTTGAACCAGGATCCATACTCTGGTCCTTGTGCTTTGACTTGCGCTTAACCAGCTGTGCTACTACCCGACTCCATTTTTTTTTAATAATTAAAGAGAATGATCAAAATCAATAGTAAAAGAAGCAGGAAATATTAAGAGACAGAGAAGGGCCAGTTCTCAGACAGGATCCCTTATATAATTCTATTAAAAATTTTACTATCTTTTTCAAGTTTGAGGTTGAGCAAGATTCATGTTCAACTACTAACTGCACATTTTCTCATCCTTAGACAAACAGATGTAACAGTGAACATATTCTACTGCAAAGAATGCAAAGAACCATTTCAACTATGGACTCCTGTAAGAATTATTTGTAATGGCAATCCTGTTTTAGTTGTTTTATAATTTCTTACCATTTGGGAACACAAAAAAGTCATGCCCTATGAAATATTCATATAGCAATCTGAACATTTTACTTCATAAGGTTATTAAAATATTATGGCTACTATGAATAAATAGCATGAGCAAACTGGAAAATCACTCATCAGAAGCAAAAAATTAAAACAATAATAAAGCAAACTTGTGAATTTAAAAATGGAGAACCATTATTCTACATCCCCAATTAATAATTCTTAACATCATATATTTTTTTTGAATAATGTGCTTATTAATTTTTTTAAAAGTCATCTGATGGTGCTCACGTGGAGTGTCTCCAACGGGGGGGGGGGGGGGGGTAAGCCTCTGATCCTCTCTCACCAGCTCTAGTGGCTGCGTGAATTATTAGAAAGAGACATCGGGAGATATTCTGGTATGAACATCTGTTTATTTGGAGATGGGCACAAGTTTTATACTGAGTTAAACAAAGAACATTTTTCACATGTGTCAGAAATTACAGGTTTCTTAAAGGTCAGCTTGCCCCCATGGTAGGGGGTTGATATGACAAGAATTGATGAGATACATAAAGGTCAAGACAATTAGTTTCCAAGTTAATTATCCAAAGGTATTTGAGAGAAGCATAGGGGTTAAACCAGTAGGGTGAGGTAGAGGAGAGGAAAAACAAAGCTTGATGTAAATCACAGATATCACAGATATCAAAGGACACAAAGAAATAGAATATGGGGTTTTATTGCCTGGTACTGGTAGGGTGTATGATAGAGTGTGTTCTCCTATATAATCAAAAACTGAAGGTATAGTGGATGTGAGAACTTTCAGTGAACCTTCAAGCAGGCAGCCATTTGGCCTGCTAGCAGGAGGAACTAAGTGTGAGAGGCTTGTAGGCTTTCTGTGAGCTTGAGAGACTAACAAGGAGAAACTGAGTCTGGGAGACTTTTCCCTCTTGGCTCATCTCTATAAGGAGAGAGGCTAACAAGTGGGGTGTCTTTCCAGATCTCCATCCAAGGATGGGAGAGCTCCCCTAAGCTCTACCAAGCTTTCACATAGTCCCACAATCATCTGTTAACTTTCTCCAAGCAGATGAGGAAGAATATCAGTATTAATTATTTAATCTTTTGTCACCTGGGTAATTGTAGGGGCCAGTGTTTGCATGGCAATATCACTCCCAAGCAATCTTTTTTTCATTTGTTCTGATAAAGAAAAATATTTATAAATAAGTGGGAAGGGGGAGGAGAGAGGCAGGAAGAGCAACAGAGATATTCCTACAGCACTAATCCACTATTCCTGAAACTTCCATCCTGAAGATAGGGACTGGAGACTCATAGCCACTGAGCCACTGGAGCCATTGGCTAACACCTAGTAAATATTTTTTAAAATATTTTAAACTTTTTTTTAATTGGCTAGAGACAGAGATAAATTGAGAGGGAAGAGAGAGATAGGGAAAGACACAGAAAGATAACTGCAGCCCTGCTTCACCCCCTGAAGTTGGGGGAAAGGGACTTGAACCTGGTTCCTGATTCACTGTGATGTGTGCACTTAACCAGATGCACCACCACCTGGTTCCAGCTGCTTACTTTCTTTATGGAAAGAATAGCTCTCTATGTATTCTAACGCTAGAGCACTGGGTAAAAGAACTTTGTTATAACGGTAAATATATCAGGGATTAGACAGGTTTAATGCACCACTGTCATAATATTAATGCATATCAATCATTCTCCCTCCATTCATTATAGATATCATTTGAAGGATAAAGTAAATATATTAAAGGACATATGGATTAAAAGTTATCACATTATTCATTTTTATAAACTGAAGAACATTGAAAACATAGAATGCAATATTCTCAATATTTTCAGAGGCACTCAGAAATGTGTGGCTATTGTTGCTATGTATTTTTTTTTTTTTGAGTAGAGGTGCAGAGAGATAGAAAAAGACCACAGTTGGAGGTGGACTCAGACCTTGGTTGCACAATCATAAGGCAGCACACTACTATCCAGATGAGCTATTTTGCTACACTACTATATTTTTCAATCATGGAAACTACAGCAGTGGAAATGATCATCAAAACCATTAATAGTATGAGACTTGAAAAAAAGTTAAACAGAACTATTGATAGATGCTTGTTACCAAATAAGAATGTGATATAAAATATTTTAGAGTTTTCAGAAGCAAAGTGATTGTTAAAGAAAAAAGTTTAAGAGCATCCCCATGGGCTAGCAAGAAAACTCACTTAATAGTGCACTTACACTGTCATATACAATCCAAGATTGAATCTAGTCCCCACCGCACTGATAGAAGCCTCAGTGGTATGTTTTCTCTCTCTTTCTCTCTTTACCTGAGTTTTTTTTTTTTTTTTTCTTAAATTGGCCTGGACCAGTGAGTGACAACAACAAGAAGTGTCCCTATGAAATTAGTTTTGTGCAAACAAATAAAAAATGTAGAATGGGTGGTACAGATAGTGTAAATAAAGATTAAAATATTATGGGTGAGGAAGACAGCATAATAGTTATACAACAGATTCTCATGCCTGTGGCTCCTAAGTCCAGGTTCAATCCCGGACACCACTATAAGCTAGAGCTGAGTAGTGCTCTGGTGTGTGTGTGTGTGTGTGTGTGTGTGTGTGTGTGTGTGTGTGTGTGTGTGTGTGTGTGTGTGTGTAAGAATCCCGGTTTGAGAGCCCGGCTCCCCACCTGTGGGAGGTAGCTTCACAAGCGGTGAAGCAGGTCTGCAGGTGTCTATCTTTCTCTCCTCCTCTCTGTCTTCCCCTCCTCTCTGCATTTCTCTTTGTCCTATCCAACAACAACAACAACAGCTATGACAACAATAACAACTACAACAAGCACAGCAACAAGGGCAACAAAATGAGAAAAATAGCCTCCAAGAGCAGTAGATTCATAGTGTAGGCACCAAGCCCCAGCAATAACCCAGGAGGCAAAAATAAAAATAAAACAAAATATAAAAAAATATTATTTCAATCTTTGAGGAGTTTTAAGCAAGGGATATAAACCCCTAAAATATAGAAAAGTTGAATAGAATTAAGAGAGGTAAATGTTACTTTAGTGTAATGACAGTAAAACCACCCATTGTGAATTGTTTTATAAATGAATTACAGGTATGCAAAAGCTATAAAATAAAGGTATTTTAGTCAAAATAATTTACATACATGACAGTGATTCTCATATATTAACCTAGATATAGACTCTCTGTGTGTGTGTGTGTGTGTGTGTGTACTAGTTTTAATTTACTCGTAGTATTATATTCCAGGTATTCACAAGATCACATAATGACAAATGTTAAGAACATATCCTCGTCAAAAAGTAATGTATGACTGGTTAAGAAGCTTCTGATCCCAGACTTCCTGATACTTGTCATTGGAAATCGGGTTACCCTTACATCTATGTTTACAAAATATGTGTTTGTCCGCCAGGTATATTCCTTTGGCTAATAAATCATGAGGCCTATTTCTCAGGCTGTGTCCCTTTACTACAAGAATCCTATTTTAGGGCAAAAGTCAGAGGCTTCTCTTGGCCCACAACCTAAGAGAGTGGCGATATCTCCACATGTGGTCACCCATATCTCTGCTGTCTTGATATTGTGCATGGAATAACTAGAATAGATTCAGTATCTTAGGGCATCAGAGTAATATACGTGAGGTAATGACATTTGGACAATGTCAGTTTTAAGCACCCTTACCTATGCTCTGATGATTTCCCCTTCAGAATGTGTCAAGATCTTTATCTGTGTGATGTATAACCACCTGTTATTTGCACTTTAATATTTACTCCTGTTGTATGTTTTACTTATAAGAAGATCTTTAATCTTCCTCTTCCTTTTTGATATAATATATACTTTCACAAATAAATACTCCTAGAAGCTTAGGATAAAGGTGCACACATTTGACAGTATCCCAGCTCAGAATATGCTGTGTGTTCCACCTGATCTCTTCTGACCAATGGTATGACAACTGAAAGTTATTCTCTCTCTACCCTGGGATATGTCTAATCTCAGAGACCTAGTAAGTGGCTAAGGTTCTCTACCCATGAATCTCCACATATGATTATAATAACAGATATATAGTATTATTTGTACAAGTATGCAAGGTCCAGCATCACTTTGTAAGAAAAATATGTTTTAAAGAACTGTTATCCTAAGTTAATCTTTTGATATGGTGGCTTGGTTTCCAAGGCACAGATTTTTAATTTGATCAAATATTTTTTATTATTATCTTTATTTATTTATTGCTTAAAGACAGTCAGTAATTGAGAGGGAAGGGGAAGCTAGGGAAGAGGAGAGACAGGAAGAAACTTGCAGCACTGCTTCACAATTCACAAAACTTTTTTCTTATAGGTGGAGGCAAGGCACATTTTAAATGCCCAGGTATTTAAATAAAAGTTAAAACAATTAGATCTGCAGCAGAAAATTCATATAATCTGCACTGTAGGCTGATTTTAGCTATAGTTCAAAATTGTCAATTGTCTGAATCAAGGTGCTTTATATTTTCACATGGTCTTAATGACTTCTTATATTCTGAAGTGCATTCTGCTGTATCTAAGCCTAAAAATGATAGCTCTATCAAATCGATGGGTTTACAGTCAACAATATTTATACCCCTTTTCCCATATTAGGGAGCTACTCTCTTCCCTGAACCAGCTTTCTGGTCCTTTTTTCCAGCCATGACATCATCTCCCCAGACAACAACTTGGATCCACCTGCATATCAGATTTTAGGCTCAGGGGAAAAAAGAAAAAGAAAAAACAAAACAAAAAAAAACTAGTATAGCCACAGGCCCTTTGGAATATAACTAAAATATGCCTACTAGATATCTTCAAAATGGAGGACCCCCCCAACTCTTCATCTGCATTATTCCAGCATTTAGGTCCATGATTGTTCAACAATTTGTTTGGCTTTGTATGTTAACTCTCTTTTCAACCACCAGGTTCCAGATGCTGCATTGATGTTGACCAGACTTCCTTGGACAGACAACCCCACCAATGTGTCCTGGAGCTCCAATTCTCCAGAGCCCTTCCCCACTAGGGAAAGAGAGAGACAGACTGGGAGTATGTATCAACCTCTCAATGCCCATGTTCAGCTGGGAAGCAATTACGGAGGCCAGACCTTCAGCCTTCTGCACCCCATAATGATCATAGGTCCATACTCCCAGAGGATTAAAGACTAGGAAAGCTATCAGGGGAGGGGAGGGGAGGGGAGGGGATACAGAGTTCTGGTGGTGGGAATTGTGTGGAGTTGTACCCTTCATATCCTATGGTTTAGTCAATATTTCCTTTTATAAATAAAAAAATAAAAAATAATAATAAAAGAAAAGAAAGGTATTGCTATCTTGTTTTTTCTTCCCTGGGAATCCTGATACCACACTCATCTGTTTTTTTTCTCTTTAATTCATTACCACTGTTTTTATTGCTGCTGTTACTATTGTTATTATTACTCGATTCCTACTTCCTTCTTATCTTCCTGAATGTTGAGTGATGGAATGGCCCAAGTTCTTGGTAATTTGTCCTAGAACATCACCTTCTCCTCCATTTTTTACTCCTCAAAGATTTCATGGTTTTAATTAATTAAAACATAAACCCTTATCATAATATAAAATCATATATTTGAAGACTTCTTAAAATTGTGCCCATCCAAGAATCACCTTTATACCGCAGACATGACTCAAATTCAGCATGTCTCAAGCTACTGCTATAGTATGCCTCCTCAACAGCAACTTTTCTTGTAGTTAGATTTTCATATGGCAATTCTGTTCTTGTTGCACAGAGCACAATCTTTAATGACATCTTTGCTGTTGCTCTTTCTTTTATGTCACTCATTTCAGATCTGACTTCAAGGCAAATCCTTATTTTAACATCTTTTTTACAATAGCATCCTAATTGCCTACTTTTTTCTTGAAATTTAATTTTCTTATCAGTTTATCAAATAAATATGATTTACAGGATCGTTGTTATAACAGGGATATAGTTTTACATAACCCCTATTTCCTCCTCTTCTCCATCTCCTTTGGAATTATTGTTTATTATTATTATTATTATTATTATTATTTACCACCGCATTGCTCAAGTCTTATAGTAGTACTCAGAACTGAACCTGAGACCTTGTAGCCTCAGACGTGAAAGTATTTATCGGGGCCAGGCAGTGGTGTACCTGGTTAAGTGCTCACATTAAAGTGCACAAGGACCCTGGTTCAAGAACCTGGTCCCCACCTGCAGGGGGAAGCTTCACGAGTGGTGAAGTAGAGTTGCAGGTGTCTCTCTGACTTTCTCCGTCTCTACCTCTCCCTCCACTCTCAATTTCTCTGTTTCTATGCAATAATAACTATATAATATAATATAATATAATATAATATAATATAATATAATATAATATAATATATTTTTAAAAGTTATTTTCACAATCATTGTGCCCTCTCTCCTATTCCATGCCCTCCATTTTCAGCAATTTAGCCAAACCAACCTCTTAAACTATAAATTATGCTATCTGATAGATTTCTTGAAGTATATTCATACTCCATTCATAATCTTTATTATTATTTACAATATCTAGCCCTCCAGTACTCTGACTCTTTTCAACTTCATCTCCTCAGTGACCTCTGGCTAAATTCTCTGTTTGACTAAGTCGGAAGTATCCAGGCAGAAAGTGGTCATATATTCTTGGCACACCTTGAGCCTTTGCCTGGTACGTTTCATTCCTACCCAAAACATGCATGATTACTTTCCTCTGTCTTTCCTTTTCTCTTTCTTATGTATTTATACCCTGGCCCTGCCTGCAAAGCACACTAAGAATATATACCCCCCAAAAAATAATAATAATGGTCTATAAGAGAATGAGCCCTTGGCAGAGTGGTTCGGAGGCTGCAGATAATATATTTGTGGATTATGTTCTGGAGAAAATGAAGATTGAAAGGAGATATAACATAAAGGATATTGATAAAAACAGTTCCTAAAATGTGGCACTAAGATTTGCTCAAAAATCAGGTACCATCACGTCGGTATATGAAATCTATTAGTAGAGAGACTTTTTATTGTAAGATTTCATATCCTAACTTAAATACACCACAAAAGCATATATGTACTAAACTGAGTCAAACTGATCTCTTCTGTATCCTGTGGTACTACCAAGATATCTCTCTCTCTCTCTCTCTCTCACACACACACACACACACACACACACACAATTAATTCAGTAAGCCACCTAAAAGACATGAAAGGAGTATTGAAAAATTTCTCAATTGGTAACCATTATTCATTTAGTAGAAATATACAAAGAGAAAGAGATGATAAATACCAATGCCTTAAATAAAATTTGAGCAGAATATTAAAAATTGTCCTAAACACCAACGCACTTCAATTTCCTATTATAGCTGAGATACAATGAGACTATCAAAGTCAATTACACATATCAGTGACAACAGTCCCTAGAAAGACTTTTCCAACAGCATTTGACATTTAATAGCTCCCTCAACATTGTGAACACCAAACTCCTCCCAGTTCCTAAAACAACTCACAAATCAATTACTTCTTTCCCCTTCTGGAATTAATTATCCCTTTCCTTCTGATTCTTCAAACTCTCACTGTACTAAATCTTTACTCTCAGCAGGAAAAAATTTAAAGCTTCTTTTCCACTCACTTGCAAAACAAAACCAAAAAAAAAAAAAAAAAAAAGAAGAAGATCTTTGAGGTTTTTCTGTGTGTCAAACTTCTTAAAAAGTTAACTGTTTCTCCTTTCATTCCCATTTGAAGTCCTAAGCTACCTTAGTACTATTGGAACTACTTTGCCAACATCACTGCTCATAGTTTTCTCCCTTGGGAGTCAGGCAGTGGTGCAGAGGGTTAAGCCCACATGGCGCAAATGGCAAGGACCACATGTAAGGATCCAGGTTGGAGCCCCTGGCTCCCCACCTGTATGGGCGCCGCTTCACAGGCAGTGAAGCAGGTCTGCAGCTGTCTGTCCTTCTCTTCCCCCTCTCTGTCTTCCCCTCCTTTCTCCATTTCTCTCTGTCCTATCCAACAACAACGACATCAATAATCCCAACAATGTTAATCAACAATGGCAACAAGAGGGAAAATAAGTAAATAAATATTAAAAAAAAAAAATTTCTCCCTTATTGAGAAGTCTGAACTTTCAGTTTTTAGATAGAGACAGAGGGGAAGGAAAGAGAGAAGGAGGAGAGGAAAGGGGAGAGGAAAGAGGAGATAGACAGACAGACAAATAGACACTGACAGACAGACAGACAGACAGACAGGAGGGGGATACCACAGCACCAAAATTTCCTTCAATGTCCAATCCTTGGGGGCTGGACTAGAACTTGGCCTGCACGCATGATAAAGCCAAGTGAGCTATTTTCACCAGACCATGTCTGGAATTAATAACTTTGTTATACTAGGCCTCTCTGAAAAGTGTTATTTTGTAGATCACTCATGCCAGAATGATTTTTCTAACGTGTATTTTTTTTCTCCCATGTATTTTTAGAGGTCCAGCATATTGTGTATATTCACTGAATACTTTATTATCAGTTTCTTAAACACTCCTGGGCAGATTTGGCACTGGAGGGAGAATGGTACATAGTAGTATTAGTACAGAGTATTGATTTAGACCTACATCTTTCAAATTAGGTGGAAAACTGTCAAATATGAAAATTCTTAAATTCTATCCCACACTTACAAATATACTGGGTTATAAGAAAAGTCATGACACATTTTTGCATTGACTTTTCCAATGATCCAATTAAAATACTGGAAATGAGGCCCACTAGTAGTATTTTAACTGACCCACCAGATTATTCTGATGTCACTCTGAGTTTGATAAATGCATCTGTAGAATATGAGATAGTAAGATCAGCATGCTAATATGAGATAGTAAGATCAGCATGCTAATTCTTGACTCACTAACGACAGTTCAAGGTAATACAGGCTCCCCTCGCTATCTGGAAGAATAATGCATCAATCTGGTAAGATTTAGATTATCTTTTGAGACTGGAATATTGTTAATATGAATTTATACGGGAAAAAAAAAGATGTTATGTTGCAAGACTCAAAAATTAACCTACCAAACTACTAGACCAAATTGGAACATTCAACTTTCAGAGAGTAGAGGAGCACTGTATTGCTGAGAACAGAGGCTTGTCTGTTTTCTCTTTGAATCTCACCTCTTTATGCACCTTTATTCTTTTTATATTTCCAGATATTCTTTCCCCCCTTTCTTCTTAAAGGCAATATTTTAAAAATGAAGGACCATAAATCATAGTCAAAAGCATATAAATCTAGGTACTAGAAAGTTCTTAAATTTAGAAGGTTGTATTTTGTTTGTTGAAGAATATATACCAATAACTACATGTAAATTTAGTGGTAGATATGTTGTGAAGACATATATTTTGAAAAGGTGTGCATACATTTACAGGTCTGTAAAACATGCACAACCCTATGTTACTGCAATGGGAGTCGGACTGTAGTGCAGCGGGTTAAGCGCAGGTGGCGCAAAGCACAAGGACCGGCATAAGGATCCCGGTTCGAACCCCGGCTCCCCACCTGCAGGGGAGTCACTTCACAGGCGGTGAAGCAGGTCTGCAGGTGTCTGTCTTTCTCTCCTCCTCTCTGTCTTCCCCTCCTCTCTCCATTTCTCTCTGTCCTATCCAACAACGACAACAACAATAATAACTACAACAATAAAACAACAAGGGCGACAAAAGGGAATAAATAAATAAATAAAAAAAAACAAGGGCGACAAAAGGGAATAAATAAATAAATAAAATTTAAAAAAAAGCAAAATTAAAATAAAATGTACATAATGACTAAGGGTAACTTAATTCTGAAACTGCATAGAACTTTAAAATGTGCATTATATAAAATTGTGTAGCAAGTTCCTAAGTTCAAATTGTAAAGTTCAAGTCATTTTCTAAGTATGATGGCTATATCTGGAGCTAGTCTAGGGATAAAGCATATTTCCTCTTAAGAATTGTGCTGTTACAAACATAAGTAAACACGTATCTTTTTAGATGGATGTGTTTAGTTCTTTATGATATATCCTTAGGAAAGAAATTACTGGGTCATAAGGAAGAGCCACTTATAGTCTTCTGAGGGTTCTCCAGACTTCTCTCCACAGAAGTTGGACCAATTTACATTCCCACCAACAGTGCAGGAGGGTTTCTTTGTCCCCACAACCTTTTTAGTATTTGTTGTTGCTGTCCTTTCTGATGTATGACATTCTCACAGGAGTATAGTAGTATCTCATTGTTGTCTTTATTTGCATTTTTCTAACAATCAGTGACTTGGAGCAATTTTTCATATGTCTGTTGGCCTTTTCTATTGCTGCTGTAGTGAATATTTTATTCATATCCTCTGTCCACTTTTAAATTGGGTTTTTGTTGTTGTTGCTGTTGCAAAGTTTGGTGAGCTCTTTACATATATATATTGGTTATTAGCCTCTTGTTTAATGTATGGCATATAAATATCTTCTTTCATTCTGTGAGGAGTCTCTATCTGGGTGATGATTTCCTTTGCCGTGCTGAAGCTCTTCAATATGATGTAGTACCATTGATTTCTGCTGTTTTTTGTTAATTTTTAGTCTTCCTTGCAATTGGGTCTGTATCATCAAAGATGACCATGAGATTTAGATGGAAAAAAATTCCACCAAGATTTTCCTCTAAGTATTCGATAGTTTCTATTCTATCCAAACCCTTGATCCATTTGGACTTAACTTTTGTTTCTGATAAGATATAGTGTTAAGTTTTATTCTTCTGCATATTTCAATTCAATTTTCCCAGCACCATTTTTGAATAGACCATCCATACTCCATTTTATGTTTTGGGCCCCATTATCAAAAATTCATTATCCATAGATGTGGGGGTTTATTTCTGGGCTTTCAATTCTGTTACACTGATTTGTATGTCTGCTTTTGTTCTAGTACCAGGTAGTTTTGATTACAATGGCTTTGTAATATAGTTTGAGATACGGGAATGGGATGCCTCCAGTTCTTTCTTTCTTTTTTTTTTTTTTTTTTAACTGTTTTGGCAATTTTAGGTGTTTTCTGGTTCCAGATAAATGTTTGTATTTTTTTTTCTATTGTCTTAAAGAAAATTAGTGGAACCTTGATGGATATCACATTAAATTTTTATGTGTCTCTGAATATTCATTTTGATGATTAGCCAAAACCTGAAAACAACAGATAAGTGGCTGAAAAACTGATAATATATATACACAATGGAATATTACTCAGCTATTAAGAATAATAAATCTACCTTCTTCGAACCATCTTGGATGGAACTTGAAGGAATTATGTTAAGTGAAATAAACCAGAAAGAGAAAGATAAGTATGTGACGATCTCATTGACAAATAGAAGTTGAAAATGAAGAACAGAAAGTGAAACACAAAACATAATTTGACTGGGTTTGAATTATTGAACCAAAGTAAAAGACTGGGGGGAGGGGGGCAGAGAAGAGTAGATTTTCAGCTCCACTGTAGGGGGTTGGGGGATAGGGACACAGACCTTTAGAGACATGATACTAATATCATATTACTTATAGTCTTAATAATTACTATTTATTCTTACTGCTTTTCAGCCACCAAGTTGCAGGTGGTACCATGATGCCATCCTGACTTTCCTGGGCAGAGAACTTCACCAATGTGTCCTGGAATCCCATCTCCCCAGAGTCCTACCCCACTAGGGAAAGATAGAGACAGGTTGGGTGTATGGATTGATATGCCAACTTTCATGGTTGTCAGAGAAGCAATTACAGAATCCAGACCTTCCATCTTCTGCAAACCATAGAGAATTTTGGTCCATACTCCCAGAGGGGTAATGAATAGGGAATTTTCCAGTGGAGGCGATGGGACAGGAACTCTGGTGTTCTGTTAGTTGTTGCCAAAGTTTCACCTCTTCAGGTGAAACAACTAACAACTAACAACTCCCTCTTATCCTACAATCTTATCAATCACTTTTAAGTCGCTCATAAAAATCATATTTCCAACTATGTATTCAAAAAATAAAGCTAGGTGTGTGACCCAATTTGAGCCCTACCTTCCACTGAAGGAAACCTTGATCCTGTCATCTTTTTCACTCTCTCTCTACCTTTGTCTCTAGGAAGAAAGAAAGAAAGAAAGAAAGAAAGAAAGAAAGAAAGAAAGAAAGAAAGGGAGGGAGGAAGGAAGAAAGGAAGGAAGGAGGGAGGGAGGGAAGAAAGAAAGAAAGAAAGGAAGAAAGAAAGAAAGAAAGAAGCAGATAAATAAATAATAAATCAAGAGCCAGAAAAAAATAACTCAACTAAAGATTACACCTACTTTGGCAGGGCTGAGCTCAGCCCCCACTACACTAGAAGAAGATTGTTGTACTAAAGTATATTTCTTCTTCCCTCTGTATTTCTCATTCTCTCTCTTTCTATCTGAAAAAGTAAACCTGAAGAGGTGAAACTATGGCAACAACTAACTAACTAAATAAATAAAATGTTCTGATTTTAATAATTAAAATTAAATCTTAAATTATAGGTCACATGTGTATGGATAAAATGCATATGAATAGTAAAACATAGAAAATGAGAAACAAGATGCTGCACAACATAGAGGAAACACATACGAAGCCATAAGCTAGAATACTGGAATAGTTCTGATGGCACACACTCTAATATTTTAAAATAATGGGAATTCTGTGGAAACTTCACATCCGTGAGTCTATTAAACTTAGATTTACTTTACACAAACTATTTTTCTACCTTTATCTTGCAACAAAATATCACATCTATATAAAGTCAATACTTACATATAGCCAACAGCTAGAAAAACAAATTACTGCAAGAAAGTCATTCCTCAATTTAAAAACTACATAAAAACCAATAACCAATGTTGTGGTTTAATCAATAAAAATGTGTGTATGGGGCAGGTGGTGGTACACCTAGTAAAGTGCACACATCAGGATGCATATGGAACTGGGTTCGAGTCCCCAACCCTGACCATCAAGGGGGAAAACTTCACAAGCAGCGAAACAGTGCTGCAGGTCTCTCCCTCTCCCTCTCCCTCTCCCTCTCCCTCTCTCCCTCTCACCTCTCAATTTCTCTTAAAAAAATAAGTTTTATAAGGCAAGTGTTGCATTATAAAACTTGCATTTATAGAAAGATGCATTATATGTCATTAAAAAAATTCAGAAACCAGGACTTCACATATGTGTAATTTCACCTTTTTGGTGCCACATTCTCATTCATAGAGAAACAAGAGAGGGCGAGAAATAACAGTATCTGAGATGCCTGCAGTGCTATATTACTCTCATATGATGCCAGAACAGAAGCTAAGCATAACAGATGTTATACAAAGTAAAATATTCCTCCAGGTTTCTAGAAAAGTTTAGGCCCCACTATGCTTTAAGATAATTCCAGTGGGGAATACTTCTGATAAGTATGTTATAGATGCCATTCATATATATGTTCACTAAGCAAATATAATGATGGAGTAAACAGTTGGAGGCTAATGAGCTAATAAATGGAAAAATCAACAAACACCAACTGGAGCATATATTGTAAATTTATATTATGGAAATATATAAAAGGTTGAGGGCATTCTGAAAATGTTACTAAATCAGTTACATTTACACATGCACCTATCCACACAAACAAATACATATTGAGACTTGCACAAGATCAGGTGCTGGGTGACAGAATCATTTGTCTTTATAGTTTGTGTATAAAGTTGTGTTTTATTCCCCTGGCACAATGAAAATCAAATTATTAAAAATATATTAAAAACAAATGAACCAAAACAAAGATGAAATCATGGGCTAAACTGTGCTTGAAAGATCAGGGATGCTCAGGTGACAGAGCTAATACATTCATCCCATTGATAAGTGTAGACCCTTCTGCTTTTAAACTCTTCCTGTATAATTCTCACAGACATCACACCACCTGCATACTCAGAGGTGAAATCAATTGAGGCATTATTCAAACTTGACTCAAAAATAAAAAAATCTATAGAGAAAAGAAATTATCAGAAACACACACTAACACACAAAGAACATTAATCCCCAAAGGAAAATGTCAAATACTTACTTCACATGGTTAGCACAACTTCTTTCTCATGTGCAGAACCCAGGTTGAAGCCTGGGCCCAGGCACACTAGAGGAAGCTTCATGTTGTGGAATCCTTCCCTCCCTTTCTTTCCCTCTATCTGAAAAAAGTTTGCCCGGAGAGATAAAGACCCAGTGACAACAATAACAACTACATATATATATATATATGAAAATATTCTGCACATTTGTTTTTCTCTGATATATAGAACATCTGGAAATGAATACGCCTGCCTTGATGGGAAATTTTAATAAAGCTTAAGTTTTAATATTTGAATTCACTTCTGAAGCATATTTAAAATATGAGAAACATAAGCAAAAACACAATAAAGAAATCAGGTGTGCTCTTATAAATGATGCTTTCTTTCTTTGGTTTATCAGAGACAGAGAAGGCAAAGATAGAGTGAAAGATACCATAGTACCAAATGTGCCTTCCATGCCATCCAGGCTAAGTTTGAACATAAATTTTGAAGACTCATTGTGCTTTGTTAAGGTTCACTGTACTATGGCTCTATTTAAATTCTATATTTAGTACCCAGAATAACTAGGTAATATTCAATTTACTCTTTTTCATCTTATTCTAACTTATCATATCTTGTTTTTATATTTTGGTATTATCCAGGGTTTTCCTGGCCCTGGACACCTTGTTTCAAATACAAAGTGAGACTAAAAAGGCAGAAAAGATAGTCCCAAAGATTTCTTTAGTGTCTTGGGGCCAGCTTCAAGATTTCATTACCCACATGACAAAGCAACACACTATCCAAGTGAGCTATTTTGTTGGGCCTTTCCTTTGAATTGTAAAGACTTATTTACTTATTTTTGTAAGGGAAAGAGAAAGAAGAAAGGAAAAAGATGAACTAAAGCTCTTCTCTAACATACGGTGGTGCTAAGAACTGTATCTTGGCCTTCTGGGATCTTTGGTATAAAACTCTGAGGCCGTACCACTGTGAAGTCTCCCTAGCCCCTAGTCCTTTTCTTACCAAAAAGTTTTACTCAAAATAAGAAATATATGAATTTTTCTTAATTCATTAACAAAACTATAGTAAAGCTTTATTCAACTCTTTCCTTTCATCATATATATATATATATATATATATCCATTCTTTAGCCTTAATGATTTATACGATATAGTCAGAAAGAAACTGAGATGAAATGGGGGGACAGAGAGGGAGGGTAAGAGAGACACCTACAGCACTGCAGTACTTCTCATGAAGCTTCCTCTCCACAGGTGGGGACCTGGGCCTTGAACCTTAAGCATGGTAACCTGTGAGCTCAACTAACTGCATAGCCACCTAGTCCCTTCACTCAACTCTTAAGACAACATTTCCTACCAGAGTACAAGGTTTTCTCTTTATTTCTATCATTTTCATAAGTGAAAAAATCAGCTTCAGGTACACCTCTAGATATGATACTTCACATAGGTATAGGTCAAAGACTTATCCTAATATAGAAATACATATAATGATAAAAAATTAACATTTATAAGATATTCTTAATTTTTGTTTATAAAATGGAAATATTGACAAAACCATAGGATAAGAGGGGTACAATTCTATACAACTCCCATCACCAGAGATCTGTATCCCATCCCTTCCCTTGAAAGCTTTCCTATTCTTTATTCCTCTGGGACTATGGACCTAGAATCATTATGGGGTGCAGAAGGTGGACAGTCTAGCTTCTATAATTGTTTCCCCACTGAACATCAGAATTGACAGATTGATCCATACTCCCAGGCTGTCTCTTTCCCTAGTGGGGCAGGGCTCTAGGGAGGTGGGGTTCCATGCCACATCAGTGGGGTTGTCTGCCCAGGGAAGTCAGGTTGTCATCATGGCATCATCTGGAACCTGGTGGCTGAAAAAGAATTAAAATAAAAAAGCAGAACCAACTGTTGACTAATCATGAACCTAAAGGCAAGAATATTACAGATGAAGATTTGGGGTCTCTGTTTTGGAAAAAGCTTCTAAGTCTATTTTAGGTATACTCCAAGGGGCCCATGACTTCACTGATTTTTGCCTGAGTCTGACAGCAGGTAGACCCAAGGTATTGTCTGGGAAGATAGTGTCATAGTTGGAGATAAGACTAGAAAGCTGGATCAGGGAAGAGAATTGCTTCCAAATATGGTAAAAGTATATAAAATAAAAAGTCCATAGATTTGATCAGGAGCCTGTGTAACCTCTGCATCCCTGTAGGGCTGAGCTCGAATTCTTTGGTCATGGCTAGAAACATTCCAGGCTGCACAAATTTCAGGACCCATCTTCCTCAAGTGGTAGAGTATGTTGCCCAACCTCCCTTCAGAGAACACTATTGATCCACATTGTTGATCCACATTGAGGGCAAGGTCCTATAGGGGCCCACAAAGGGGTCCATTATGTTGTTCCTGATGGATATGACCAATGACAGTTGTGAGAGGGATCTGTTAGAGGTCTAGACACATCATGTCTGTGTGGGAATCCCAGGACTCCCTGACTAGGACCCCAGGTGATGGGGTTGTGGGCAGTGACCAAAAAGTCTTCATTAAAGTATTATGCTATTCCACTGCAGAATACTGTGCCCCAGTATGGTCTTTTGCCCTTACCCAGCTTTTGTAGTTAGTCCTTACTTTGTCTAACAAGGTTAGCTATGGAGTGGTTGAGGAAAGAGAAATAGGAAGTAGGTGAGGAGGGTATCTAGGTCTAAATAGAAACTATTTGATTAGGTACTTTACAGTGTCTTTTTTAGGTCTTTCTACTTGCTTGCTGCATTTATTGAGTCACTGCAAACTATTGTGAACTTCTGCTTTAAGTTATATAATTTCCCCTAACTTATGGATACATGGACCCTGGTCTATATCTAGGTTCTGAGGCTTTATTACGTAGTGTACCACCTGAAATGGAATTAAAGAGTCCTATGAGTTAGGAAAGGTCTCACTAGAGTAATGAAACTGGAGGGCTGACCATGACTGATGTCTCTGAACACAGTCCAAAGTGATACATGCCAAGGTGGTACTGGTTACATCGATATGGTTGGGATCAGCAGATGCAGTATCAATTGGTGTGAATTGAGAGGATTCAGGAAAGTAAGCCCTACCCCAGAGATTCCAGCACTGAAAGAAATATGGGTTTTGTAAGACATGAACAGAATATTCACTACAAAAGAGATCCAAAAAGCTAACAAACACATGAAAAATTGTTCCATGTCACTGATTGTCAGAGAAATACAAACAAAGACAACAATGAGATACCATCATGCCCCTGTGAGAATGTCATACATCAGAAACAACAGCAACAACAAACACTAGAAAGGTTGTGGGGACAAAGGAACCCTCCCGCTCTGCTGGTGGGAATTTAAATTGGTTAAACCTCTGTGGAGAGCAGTCTGGAGAACCTTCACAATGCTAGACATGTACCTTCCATATGACCCAGTAATTCTTCTCCTAGGCATATATCCTAAGAACTCCATAACACCCAACCAAAAAGATATGTGTACACATATATTCATAGAATCTCAATTTGAATATCTAAAACCTGGAGGCAAACCAGGTGCCCAACAACATATGATTGGCTGAAAGGCTGTGGTATATATACACAATGGAATACTATGCAGCTATTAAGAACAATGATCCCACCTTTCTGACCCATCTTGGATGGAGCTAGAAGAAATTATATTAAGTAAGAAAAGTCAGAAAGACAAAGATGGGTATGGGATGATCCCACTGATAAACAAAAGTTGAGGGAAAAGAACAGAAAAGGAAACTCAAAGCAGAATCTAACTGAGTTTAGAGTAGGGCACCAAAGTAAAAATATCTGGGGGGGAGGGTAGATATTAATTTTACTGTGTGTGGGGGGAGGGCACAGACCTTTGGTGGGGGAATGATGTTAATATAATCTCCTATTATAGTTTCACAAATCACTATTTAATTAATATGATAAGAGAAAAACAGATTGTATGTCTCAAATTTTTTGATGCATAGACCATAGCTCTGAGTATGTATTCCTTCAATCTAAACACTTAAGATTTCAGATTGGTTATCAAATTGAATTTTAACAGTGGGCTCAAATTATTAATACATTTCTAACAATGACCTGTTATTTGAAATATTAAATCACCTATAAACTTAGACCAGAAAAAACAGAAGCAAAAGGTGGCATTACTTTATATGGTACAGCTATATGTAAATAGCATTAAAGGACATAAATTATGATGAGGTCTTATATGATATAGCAAATCCTAACAATGGGATTTCCAAAGTTAACCCCATTGCTAAATAATTTGATTAGAGCAATAACTATCTATTGCCTTCTTAATCCCTAAAACAGCAGAAACTTCCATTCTCTACAAAACTACCCATTCTCTACAAAATCCCTATTTCTCCCAATCATGGCTTATAAGATTTATAACTATCAAAAGTTCTTTTTTAATATTCCTTAAGAAATATCTAGCACTTAATATTTGTTTTTGAATATTTTATTTAATTTTATCTTTAACCAGAGCCCTACTCAGCTATGGTGGTCCAGGGAGACTGAACCTGGGACTTTGGAGCCTCAGGCATGACAGTCTCTACATAACCATTATGCTACTTACACCCATCAGATCTGCTTGATTTATGTTTTCATTTGTCTCCCTGTAAGAGGAGGATACAGCAGCTAACTGGGGCTGTTTCCCAGTTCCCTACTGTAGGGTTCTAGACTAATTCCTACATGGAGGAATCACAAAAGGAGGTAGCTATGTTTCAAGGAGAAGATAAGCAAATAAAGTACAATCCCAGGGGAGGGCAGTAGCACACTGGGTTAAGCACACATGGTGCAAAGTTCAAGGACCAACGTAAGGATCCCAGTTTGAGTCTCCTGCTCCCCACCTATAGGGAAGTCGCTTCACAAGCAGTGAAACAGATCTACAGGTGTCTTTCTCTCCCCCTCTCTGTCTTCCCCTACTCTCTCGATTTTTACCTGTCTTATCCAACTTATTGTTGGATGGGACAAGGGCAACAAAAAATGGGGAAATTGGCCTCCAGAAGCAGTGTTTTCATAGTGTAGGCATGAGCTCCAGAGATAACCCTGGAGGAAAGAAAGAAAGAAAGAAAGAAAGAGAGAGAGAGAGAGAGAGAGAGAGAGGAAGGAAGGAAGGAAGGAAGGAAGGAAGGAAGGAAGGAAGGAAGGAAGGAAAGAAGGAAGGGAGGGAAAAAGAAAGAAGCCATGTGGGCATGTAGCACAAAGAGTAGGGTGGAAAGGACTGGTTTTGAATTTTTAATTTGAAGTTTCCTTTGGATGCTGTGGTGAATTGGGTCATTTAAAATAATAAAACGTATTATTTCACAGGTCACTATTCGTGGTCTTAAAGAAAAAATGGTATCATCTGTTTTCCATCTACACCATGCCTCGGCCTCGCGTGAGCTTAATGTGCAGCTTGACAATACGAGAATCCGGCATGAAGCCCAGCCAGTCTATCTTGGCGTTACTCTCGATCGCACCCTGTCATTTCACAAACATCTCATAAAAACTGCAGCAAAGGTGGGCGCGAGGAATAACATCATTGCAAGACTGGCCAGCTCCTCATGGGGCGCGAGCACTTCCACACTACGATCATCATCTCTGGCATTATGCTATTCCACTGCAGAATACTGTGCCCCGTAGCCCCCATGTCCACTTGGTCGATTCCAAATTATATTCCTCCATGAGGATAATTTCTGGAACCATCCGTTCCACCCGGTTCCATGGCTGCCAGTTCTTACCAACATCACCCTGCCAGATATTCGTCAGGATGCGGCATCATCTAAGTTCATTTCCCACGTCTACGCTCGACCGGACCAGCCAATATACGCGGATATCTTCGCCCACCCTGTCCAACGCTTGACGTCTTGTCATCCAATCTGGTCCCCTACGCCTACAATGAACTTCTCTGTTCCAGACTCTTGGAAACAGAGTTGGCAGTCAGCTGAGGTAAAGAACAAACACCTCATCACAGACCCCTGCAAGCGTCCACCCGGCTTTGACCTACCATGTTATGATTGGGCCCTCCTCAATCGCTATCGAACAGGCCATGGCCGGTGCGCCGCTATGTTCCATTGCTGGGGAGCCAGAGACGACTCGAACTGCCCCTGCGGCTACAGACAGTCTATGACCCACATAGTCAACAACTGCCACCTCTCCAGATTCAAAGGAGGTCTCGAAACTTTACATCAGGCTCAACCTGATGCTGTTGACTGGCTACGGAAGAAGGGCAAACGCTAGAAAAAAGAAAAAAATGCTTGCCAGTTCTTTACTAACTTCAAGCAGTGCTGTATCCTTGGTATTTCTTAGTATATAGTCACTTTACTTCAATCGTTGTCTTTATTTTCATGTTTCCTCCTCTTTTGTCTATATAGATGTCTTGTGTGCCCTACAGAAATACATATACCAAATAAAGGCATCAATCAGATAACCCAAGAGTGTTTCTTCATAAGAACCTTGATTTATATTGGCAAATATTATTTCCTCCTCATATACCAAAGTGCAGCAATGTTCTGGTCTCCATCTCTAATATAAATAAATAAATAAATGATTTTTTTCAAAAAACAATAATTTTATTTGTGCATAAGAGCTGATTTCCTTTTTAAGAGAAAAAAAATCTGTCTTAAGGGTTCTCAGAACTTTCAAAAATAGTTGGATTTATGACTTACCATGATTCAGAACACTTTGCATTGCATTTTTTAAGTTACTTATTTATTTTCTTAGAAATAATATGAAAAAATAAACTTGGTAAAAGTCCATTGCTTATGAAACTAGTATGCATGAGATAATCACCTGGGAGCCTTGAAAATTCATATGACCCACCTTCATAATGTCTAAAGCTTCTGATATAATGTAAAGTTAGTATTGGAAATACTAGTAGTATTTACAACTATTAAATAGTAGTTTGGAAACCTATCATCAAATGAGTATGGATAAATTGAGTAGGTAATAAGGTACAGTTATGTTTATGTGAACACACATCTTCTTTCCCAAAGTGCTAAAGCTCATTGCTTATGAAACTTGCTTGCATGAGAAAATAAACTTGCTATGAGGCAAGTTTACCTAGGTAACGTGGATGTTTCTCCATTTCACGCTACTGACTTTTTTTCCTAGTGCCTTGTCAGCATTATTTAATACCTTATTCCCAGTTCTATTTAGAGGTTACAGATCCATAAAGTGAAGAGAGATTGATTCCAACCCTGATCTTGACTTTCTCTTTGCAAACAGAACTCAAGGGACTACTTTAAAGATGACTCTGTTGCTCAAATAGACATATGTAAATATGTAAGTAATTCATAGTGACTGATTCAAATTTTCCTTAGTGTAATGTATAAAAGTGAAAAGGTGATTCATTCTATCTACAGGGGTAAAAAAAATACACATATATAAGAAACTCAATTTAAGCCTATCTTCCCACTAGCACTCAAAACACATGAAAGGTTTAAGGAGTTTCTAAATATGAGGATGACCAATTTCACGATATACTGTACTTTGAAAGAAAAATAATTCTTGTTCTTACCACTGTTCTCATAAGAAGTATACAGATCAGAAAGAATAGCTTAGAAGGATTGTTTTCTTTTTTTTTTTCTAGTGGAAAATAATAATCACAAGTAGTAGTAATCTTCCTCATCTCTCACCAGCCTCAGTAGAAAAAGGTGACTTAACAAAGGTTACAACAAAATTCTACCAAATACTACACACACACACACACACACACACACACACACACACACACACCTTCATGCTATCAGGAAGCAACAGAAATTCAAAATAACTCAAAAAACCAGACAAAATGATAGTATTTTATCTTTTTTTTTAAGTAGACTCATCAATATTTGTATGGTCCTATCTAAAATGTGGCTGCAATATGTAATATTAAATTGGATAGCTTCAACCCAACATAAATTAAAGCAAAAATGTTAGTGAATTACTGATGAATATACACTTGTTAAATGAACAATGATATGAAAAATAAGGGGGTTGATTTATGGCACACGTGGTTGAGTAAACATAGTACCATGAACAAGGAACCAAGTTCAAGTCCCTAATCCTCATTGGGGGAAAAAAAAGCCTGAGGAGCAGTGAAGCAGTGTTAAAGATCTCTCTCTCTCCTCTCTCTCTCTCTCTCTCCCTCTCTCTCTCTCCCTCTCTCTCTCTCTCTCCCTCCCTCCCTCATACCAATTTGTCTCTGTCCTATTACAAATAAAATAAATTCATTTTTTTTTAAAAAGGAAGTGCTGGGCGTAGTGGATTTGTCATGCAGGCACCCAGTCCCAGCAATAGCTCTGGTGGAAATAAAAAAGAGAGAAATGAAAGAAAGGGAGGGTGGGAAGTTGAGAGGGAGAAAGTGAAGAAGAAACCGTACTGGAAGAAGCATATTCATTTGCTTATAGGTTTCCAAACTACTATTTAATAATCAGAAATACTACTTTGTAACATTGACAATGTTAAAACGTGAGGCAAATGAAACAGTTGTGTACAGTGTTAATGACTCTTACCATAAAATAGAGAGAGACCATATTTCTACATTTGGTGGACTTGGGCTAGAAAGTTTTGGGGAGAGAGACTTCTTTTTTTAAATATTCCTACTCATCATTTCATCTGACCACCACATTGCCCAACCAGTAGGCATACAGTGATAAGAATATTTTATCAATTTTAAGGACTTTTACATTTTTTATTATTAGTGATTTAACAAAGGTTTATAAGATTTATAGGTTTTAGTTTCATACCTATATATTGCATATAAGTCACTGATTTACCACTAATACCAAGCCCTGTATCCCCTCACCCCACAAAGAACCACAGTTTTCACAAATTCTGATAGATAATTTGGATATCTTCACTTTTTGGAAGTTCATTTTCTTTAGTTATCTATATTCCATATATGAGAAAAAACATCTTACTATTTTTTTGAGAAATCTATTTTAGTTTATTTCATATGAGGATTTTACAAGAAAAAGACAGACAGCAACTAGAGCACCAGCCAGTTACAAGTGGCACCAAGTCCTGTGACTCTGCCTTTTGAGTCATTTCTCTGATCCTACTAAATATCATGGATCTTGATAACTTTTTAGGAAAAAAAAGCAGAATATTTTAGCACTTTTGTGATGTTCTCCAATGATATATTTGCCAAAATAATGGTAAGAACACAAGTGCAATTAAGTTCATAGGGGCTCAGTTTTGCTCTCCTACAATACTTGCTTACTTAAACTTAGACAATAATGTAGTAAATGAGAAATCTAATATGTTGATTTTTAAAAAGTTTTTATTTTCTAAGATTTCCATATGAAGTGCTCAACTCATAGATTATCTTTTAGTTATAAATTTATGATTTTAAAACAAATGTGTGAATGTTGTGTTGTTATGTTCAGTGAAACATTTTGCAATGTTAATATTTTAAAACAAAAACTCAAATATAAATATGTAATATGTTATAGTTTGTGGTTGCACTTTTTATAAGATATTAAACTGTACTATCAATTAAAAACAATAGGCTGAGAATAAAATATGTAGATCATAAATCCTAGGGGAACAAAGTAACACGAATATTAAATACAGTCATTTCCTTGTAGTAAGGCTAAATTAATTTTTCTGAAGGCATTTTTGTGGATTTTGTGTCACAAAAAATACACATCTATGAAAAGAACAAAACAAAAACACTCGTATAAAATGGCCAATAAAGTAAAATATATGATTTTATCCAATTCTATATATTTTAATATTTATCTCTTGGTCAGGAGTGAGTGATTAATCTAAAATGCCTACTTATAGTTAAACAGCCTTCAGGCTACTATAGCCTACAGGGAAGAAAAAGAACAAAAGACGATTTAACAGTCAGTATGCTTCAATTTGAGGACTGAGATAGCATTGAGACTAATGTTAATTTCTATAGAAATTAACTATTTAAGTACCTTGCTTAAACACAAGTCAATCCAGGCAAGAGTGATCAGTTGATTGAAAAGTATTGAGAGGAGGACCTCATAAAACACTATATAAAATGGTTAAACCAAGAAGAAACACTGGAGAAATGAACCATGAAAAAAGCCCAGCAAAAAAGGTAGAAGCAAAGAAGAATGAGATAATCATCCAAACTCTAATTAGGAATAGGTCACAGGAGTGAGGGAAAAAGTTTGAAAGGACTGTCATCAGTAATGCAGAAACAACAAATGAGACTCTGGAAGAAAGCACTAAGTATCTCAAGGTAATTAGAGAGCTGAAAGCTGAAATAGCTGGGTTAAAAGCACAGCTAGCTGAACAAGCTAGTACAGTATCAGAACAGGGTAACAAAATAGTTGAGCAACAGAAAACAACAGAGGGGAGAGAGAATGGAATAAGTGAGGCAGACAGCGTAATTAGCAAGATGGAGAACAAATGAGAGAAAACTAAGGAAGATATCTCAAAAAGAGGTTAAGAGACACTGAAAACAACAGAGACATGTGGGATGACTTCAAAAGAAATAATATACACATTATTGGCTTACTAGACAAAGAAAGAGAGGGAGAGGAAGAAAGTATTTTTCAGTACATAATAGCTGAGAACTTTTCCAGTCTAGACAACATAAACTAAGACATAAAGGTCCAAGAAGCCCAGAGGGTCCCAAACAGCATTAACCCAGACTTAAAGACACCAAGACACATCATATTTAGAATGGAAAAAAATAAGGATAAAGAAAGGATCTTGAAGGTTGCAAGAGAAAAAATAAAGAGTCACTTAGAGAGGATACCCATAAGATTAGTAGTAGCATATCTCCACACAAACACTAAAGGCAAGAAGGGAATGGCAAGATATCTATTGAGTGCTAAGTGAGAAAGGCTTTCAACCAAGACTACTGTATCCCTGTCATTCAGACTGGATGGAGGCATGAAAACCTTCTCAGACAAGCAAAAGTTGAAGGAATCAATTATCACCAAGCCTGCCCTGAAAGAAGTTTTAAAAGTTCTCCTACAAACAGACCACAATAAATATGCTATATATCAGAACACTCTAAAAATCCACAATAATGGCATTAAAATATTTTTGATATATAATATCAACAAATGTCAATGGCCTGAATTCACCTATTAAAAGGCACAGAGAAGGAAGATGGATCAGAAGACACAACCCAACCTTATGTTGTCCGCAGGAATCCCACTTAAGTCAACAAGACAAACACAGAATCAAAGTGAAAGGATAGAAAACTATCATACAATCCAAGGGACCACAAAAAGGGGCTAGAACAGCTATTCTCATATCTAATATGATAGACCTTAAAATAAATAAAATTAAAAGAGATAGGGATAGACATTACTTAATGCTCAGAGAATCAGTCAATCAAGAGGATTTAACAATTACTAACATCTATGCACCCACTGAGAGGTCATCTAAATATATCAAACATCTACTAAATGAGCTACAGAAATATATTAACAGATGGTCTGGGAGGTGGTGCAGTGGATAAAGCATTGGATTCTGAAGCATGAGGTCCCGAGTTCAATCCCCAGCAGCACTTGTATCAGAGTGATGTCTGGTTCGTTCTCCATCCTCCTATCTTTCTCATTAATTAATAAATAAATTATTTTTTAAAAAAGAAAGATATTAACAGCAACCCAGTAATAGTAGGGGACCTCAACATCCCACTCTCTCAACTGGACAGATCATCCAGGCATAAAATTAATAAAGAAAGGAGGGAGCTAAATGAAGAGGCAGATAAACTAGAACTATTGGACATTTTCAGTCAATCATCCCAAGAAGCTGGAATACATATTATATTCAAGTCCCTATGGGTCATTCTCAAGGATAGATCATATGTTAGGCCACAAAGACAATGTGAGCAAATTCAAGAGCATTGAATTATCCCAAGCAACTTCTCAGAGCACAGTGGAATTAAATTAACACTTAACAATAAACAAAAAAATATTAAAAGTCCCATAATGTGGAAGCTCAGCAGTACACTACTTAATAACTACTGGGTCCAAGAGGAAATTAAGGAAGAAATCAAAATGTTTAGAGAGTTAAATGAAAACGAAGACATAAACTATCAAAACATTTGGGACACAGCTAAGGCAGTATTGAGAGGGAAATTCATAGCCATAGAAGCACACATTAAGAAACAAGAAAAAGTTCAAATAAACAACCTGACTGCACACCTTAAAGACCTACAAGAAGAAGAACAAAGGAACTCTAAAGCAACCAGAAAGACTGAAATAACTAAAGTTAGGGCAGAAATAAATAACATTGAAAATGAAAAAACCATACAAAAGATCAATGAAGCTAAATGTTGGTTCTTCAAAAGACTAAACAAAATCAAACAAAATTGATAAACCTTTATCCAGACTCACAAAACAAAAGCAAGATGTCTGGTGACAAACACTTTGGGTCCTGGGGAAATGGAAGTTCAGTTCCCTGTGGTTTATAGCCTCTATCATTTCCTCCTCTAGAAGTATGGACCAAAATTCTTCTTGTGGTGCAGAAGGTGGATGGTCTGGCTTCCTGATTGCTTCACCACTGGACATGGACAGTGGTAGGTTGGTCCATACCCCCAGATGGATTCTATCTTTTCCTAGTGGGACTGAGTTCTAGAAAGGGGAGGATCCAGGAAGCATTATGGTATCATCTACTACAATAACTTATCTAGTATTATGAAACTATTTTTATTGAACACCTGATATTTCTAATAAATTTGAATTATTGGATATTCCTCTTAGTAGTAATAAAACTAAAATATTTTATTAAAGTTTTTTTATTTAATTATAATGAGTGCTTAGTCATAACAAAAAAATCTGGAAAATGTCTAATGCGATAATATCCTTACATAGTCATATTTTACCTAATTAAAGAATATTAACTTTATTATTGGATAGAGACAGTCAGAAATCAAGAGGGAAGGGGGAGACAGAGAAGAAAAGAGAGACAGCAAAACATCTATAACATTGATTCACCACTTGCAAAGCTTTCCCTCTGCAGGTGGGGGCCGGGGACCAAACCTGGGTCCTTGTGCATTGTAGCCTTTATGCTCAACCAGGTGCACCACCACCCAGAGGCCCCTTTATCTGCGTTGTTATCTATTTTTAAGTAGTTCATTGGCTGATTCAAGACATCAGATGAGTTTACAAGTGAAGCATATATTTAAATTGAAGAATTTCTGCTAGAATGTTTTCATATTACAATAAAGTAAGCTAGCAATGAGGTCACTTGAAAATGATCATACTAGAAATAAGAGGGCATGGAGTCAAGATGAAAACTTGCAAGCAGCAGCTGGTGTGAGCTCCAACAAGCAGCAGCTGGTGACTGGGGATTCTCTGGATAGGGTTCCAGGTGCTAGCATAATGCGACCAGACTTCCCTGGACAGACAACCCCACCAATGTGTCCTGGAGCTCTGCTTCCCTAGAGCCCTTCCCTACTAGAGAAAGATAAAGACAAGCTGGGAGTATGGATCGACCTGTCAACACCCATGTTCAGTGGAGAAGCTACTACAGAAGCCAGACCTTCAACCTTCTGCATCCCACAATGACCTTGGGTCCATACTCCCAGAGGGTTAAAGAATAGGAAAGCTACCAGGGGAGGGGATGGGATACAGAGTTCTGATGGTGAGAAGTGTGTGAATTTGTACCCCTCTTATCCTATGGTTTAGTCAATGTTTCCTTTTTATAAATAAATTTAAAAAAAAAGATCATACTAAGGGAAGCATACCATTAGTATCACAAGGAACTTCCCATACTTCTGGAACTCATCTTCTAATTGGAATGATCCAATTCACCTAATGTAATTTCACTGCACTCCTTAACCAACTGAAAATTTTCATCATTACTTTGGGATAAACAATTATTTGTAAAGCAATCATCACGTTATCTCCCTACGATAGGTGTCAGCATACCACACCCACTGCTGACATCTTCCTTCGTAACCATGTACTAGATTTCCAATCCCCTGACAGGACCATCCCACCTCTTTATATATTTCAGTTTTACCCTATATTTTCCTTTATTTTCCATGCCTCATCTGAGTGAGGTCATCCTTCTAATCTTGAGTTATCTCACATAACATGATTCCTTCAAGTTCCATCCAAGACATAGCAAAAGAGATTTTATAGTTTAGTACAGCTCAGTAGTATTTCATTGTTCTGCTATGACACATGGATCACTTTCGAATTAACCTTAATATTAGATTATGTTTATTGTAATATGAAAGTATTCTAGCATACATCTTTTATTGGTAAGCTTGTCTGATATCTCTAGTCAATGATTTATTTTAAAATGGCTAAGAAAATAAATAAGGTATTAACCATGTAGTTGTAAAGGTATAAACATTTGGCATTTTTTCAGATACTACTTATAAGGCAAAACCTTTGTCAGTAACTTAATATTACTCACCTAGTTGATATTATATATAGACATACATAATTGAACTGTATGATAATAAAAATATATTTAAGTATGTCTCTAAACATGCATCAAAATTAGATAAGAATTGGAATAATATTGGTGAGAAACACAGAAAGTAACTCTAAAACCTACAGGAATCAAATTATTGCTATCCTTCAGGCTGCATTCATTTGTAGTAGGGGTAGATAGCATAATGGTTATGCAAAGAGACTCTCATGCCTATGACTCCACATTCCCAGGTTCAATCCCCTGCAGCAATATCAGCCAGAGCTGAGCAGTTGTCTGGCAAAAAAAAAGGTAACCATACCATATGTAGTCGAAACACTTGAGGCCCACAGAACGCATACCACATGTGCTAACTCATTAAATTCTTGTCAGGTTTAAATATATAAAATTACATTTATTTCTCTTTAAATGTAAAGTTGGTGGGCAAATACACGAGCAATTTCAAATAGCTTTCTTATCCCAATTAGCAGTAACTCTTATTTTTACAGTATTGCATTTGTTAAGCTTCTAATAACATCAATAAATTTCATTGTGAAAAAAATATTTCAATTCAATGTCATAAAGTCAATTCAACTGACATCTTCATTACTGTCTATGGCCTTTGTATTTCAGATAATATATCTGTTAATAATGACAATTACATTACTATACCCTATTTTTATTTTTGGAAAAGGTCATGGGATACTTCACTGGCAAAGTAAATCCAATTGCATGTCAGTATTTTCTAGGACAGGTTCTCTCATTCTTACCAAAAAAGCCAGGAAGTAAATTACTTCTACTCTCCAGGGCAATGTCTTTTCTAGGTATGAGACTTATTTGCAGATATGATATAGCCTAGTCTAAAGTGGAAACTGTCCCAGAAAAGAGTAGAATGTAAAGGCAGAAAGAATCTGGATGTTCATTCACATAATTAGTAGCTAAGCTAACCAGATAGAGCCATCCAAACTTTGATTTCTTTACGTGAGATGATAGATCAGTTTACTTTTAAATTTGTTTGGATTATAGTGGCTTGTAGCACAAAGCACCATGGATAAAACTGAATGAATGTTCATGCTTCAACAAATCCATTTGAGACAGTAAATCTTGTGGAACATATTGCTGGTGACAGGTGTAAATATTCTGGAAGATTAACTTTACTGTAAGATATTATTCATGTTTATCTTAATAAATATAGTTAGTACCTAATCTGTCTTGCAATGTTCATAGTCTGGTTGCTCTTAAAATAATGTATGTGAAATAACTTTATTATAAAATTATAATAAGTAATCAAAACAACTGACTATATTTTAATTTACTGGTACTGCATATGTACAATAATAAGCCCTGAGCAATATGAAATTAAGAAATAATAATAAACCATATTAATTATATAGATTGCTTTTTCTTATTTACTTTTCTACAAGAGTAAGGATTAAATTGCTCTGCCTATATATTTTTCTTTAAATCAAATAACCCCTTTTCCACTACTATTAATGTAACTACAGAATCCAATTCAACTCTTTCCTTTCAGTTTTGCTGAGATTGTCTGATATCATGTAAATGGTGGATAATATGTAACCATGTTTTGGAGGTTGAAATTGAGCAACTATACATACCAAATCTATAAAAAATAACTTTCAGCTTCCATTTTTTGCAGAAGTGACTATTAATAGTTTCTATCTCTCATAATTGTACTAGGGTTGAACACAATACAGAATACAAAGAAGCGTATGTCATGCATAACACATACTCATACACATACTCATAAATATTAAATGTATTTGCATTCATAATTTTATAAAAATATTCATAAATTTTATATCTCCAATTTTAATATTCACTATTTTATAAAATTGTATGTATATATGTGTGTGTTTATATACATATATATTCCAATTCCTCCAAACACAAATAAATGTTTATCTTGTAAGTTACCAGAAAGAAGGCCCATCTAAAGTCCACTAAGAGCTGAACTGGTTTTGACTGAAAAAAAATAATAAAGAATAAGCAGTACTAGAAACATCTGTACATTAGAATAAAGACAGTTGCTAAAATTAAAACATTGGGTTAAAATTTTTGAGAATAATCACATCTTTAGATTTTGACTTTTCTCCCAACTCTGGAAGAGGTTTAAAATGCACTGGAATATAGCTAAAATAGACTTCCTGGATTTTTTTTTCAAAATAGAGATCCCCAAATCTTATCTGCTATATTCTTACCTTTAGTTTCCTGATTATTAAATAATTTGTTCTGCTTTATATCTTAATACTTTTCAGCTACCAAGTTGCAGATGCTACCATGATGCCAACCTGATTTCCCTGGCAGACAATCTCACCAATGTGTCCTAGAACCAGCCCCCCGCCCCCGACTTCCCCCAAAGCCCTACCCCAATAGGGAAAGACAGAAACAGGCTGCGGGTATGGATCAACCTGCCAGTGCCCATGTTCTGCGGAGAAGCAATTACAGAAGCCAGACATCCCAGTTTCTGTATTCCATAATGATCCTTGGTCCATACTCCCAGAGGGATAAAGAATAGGAAAGCTTCCAAAGAAGAGGATGGGATATGGAACTCCGGTGGTAGAAATTCTATGGAATTGTTCCATTCTTATCCTACAGTTTCATCAACCATTATTAAATCAATAAAAAAAAAGAAATAATAACCTTAAAAATGTAGTTGATAGGATTAAACAGGGGCATTTGATGACAACGAAAAGAGACTTATAGTATAGTCAAGGGAGATGATAACAACATGATCAAAACAAAGTAGTCTGACATAAGAGTTCAGTGCTAGAGTTAAAGAAACCCTGAATTTTCCATAAGTAGGTCCCACAACTCCATAACTCTAGAACCAGATGCAGACCCACCAAGAAACAGAGTCAAAGAGGATTTTCTAAGAATGGTATCCTCAAGAGGGATGTCTGCATACAGTCTCTCAAAGATCCTCCCAAATGTATTATCCACATTAAGCTGTAGAAAAACTCAGAGGTGCCAAGATATCTCTCTCTCTCTCTCTCTCTCTCTCTTTCAAAACACTTTTTTTTAATAACAAAGAAAAACTGTAGGGAAGCATATTCTTCTTCTAGCATTTGCCCTTCTTCCATAGCCAGTCAACAGCATCAGGTTGAGCTTGAAGTAAAGTTTTGAGACCTCCTTTGAATCTGGAGAGGTGGCAGTCATTGACTATGTGGGTCACAGTCTGTCTGGAGCCGCAGGGGCAATTCGGGTCGTCTCTGGCTCCCCAGCGATGAAACATGGCACACCAGCCATGGCCTGTTCGATAGTGATTGAGGAGGACCCAATCATAACATGCTAGGTCAAAGCCGGGTGGACGCTTGCAGGGGTCTGTGATGAGGTGTTTGTTCTTTACCTCAGCTGACTGCCAACTCTGTTTCCAAGAGTATGGAACAGAGAAGTTCAGTGTAGGCGTAGGGGACCAGATTGGATGACAAGACGTCAAGCGTTGGACAGGGTGGGCGAAGATATCCGGGTATATTGGCTGGTCCGGTCGAGCGTAGACGTGGGAAATGAACTTAGATGATGCCGCATCCCGACGAATATCTGGCGGGGTGATGTCGCTAAGAACTGGCAGCCATGGAACCGGGGTAGAACGGATGGTTCCAGAAAGTATCCTCATGGAGGAATATAATTTGGAATCGACCATGTGGACATGGGGGCTACGGAACCATACTGGGGCACAGTATTCTGCAGTGGAATAGCATAATGCCAGAGAGGATGATCATAGTGTGGAGGCGCTCACGCCCCATGAGGAGCTGGCCAGTCTTGCAATGATGTTATTCCTCGTGCCCACCTTTGCTGCAGTTTTTATGAGATGTTCGTGAAATGACAGGGTGCGATCAAGAGTAAAGCCAAGATAGACTGGCTGGGCTTCATGCCGGATTCTCGTATTGTCAAGCTGCACATTAAGCTCACCTGAGGCCGAGGCATGGTGTAGATGGAAAACAGATGATACCGTTTTTGCAGTGCTAGGGATTAGTCGCCATTTTTTACAGTAATCAGGTATCAGAGACATGTCTTTCGTGAGTCTTTCCTCGAGGATGTCGAACTTGGATGGCTGAGTTGCATAGCAGATGTCATCGGCGTAGATGAACTTCCTTGAAGAAGTTTCTGGAAGGTCATTGATGTAAATATTAAATAGCGTAGGAGCCAGAACAGAGCCCTGGGGGAGGCCACTTGAAACAAGTCTCCATCTGCTAGACTTGTCACCCAGATGCACCCAGAATCTTCTGTTTTGGAGAAGAAACGATATAGTGTTGGCCACCCATGGAGGCAGGCATCTTGAGATCTTGACTAGGAGACCACGGTGCCAGACCGTGTCATAGGCTGCTGTGAGATCAACAAAGACAGCACCCGTCTTTAAATTCTTCTGGAATTCATTTTCAATGTAAGTTGAGAGGGCCAGGACTTGTTCGCAGGTAGATCTTCCTGGGCGGAAACCAGCTTGGGCGGGTGATAGGAATTTCTCTGTAAGATGAGAAATACGTGACAGAAGCAGCCTCTCAAGAAGTTTGTAACACACGAAGAGGAGAGAAATTGGTCTATAGCTGGCGGCCAGTGTTGGGTCTTTCCTTGGTTTCAAAACTGCTATTATCTTGGCACGACGCCAAATTTTGGGCATAGATTCAGATTCCAAGATGTGGGACAGGAATGTAGTGAGCCACTTCTTTGCTGCGGGGCCCAAGTTAATAATGAGTTCTGGGGTGGTGTTATCATAGCCAGTAGCTGTTCCCAGTTTAACCCTCTTCAAAGCGTCTTCCAGTTCAGACAGTGCAAAGGGAGAGAGTTTTGGAAGCATATTGAAATTGTGCAGCTTAAGCATGAGGATTGAGCTATTTTGTACCCACTCCATGTGAAAGCAAGTGGGAAATGTCAGGAACCAGAAATTATTTTCTTAAAATAGGAAAGTTTTAAAAACACCTATCATTCATATCTCTATCAAGTCATGAAGGGATTGTAATCAGGAACAAGATTTTTCTAAATACATCCACATAGCTAAATCAACAACAAAGTCCTTGAGAGTAGAAACACTGTCAGAAAATCAAAAGAAAATCAGAACAAGTGTTTTGAGTGTTGAGAGCAAAGTTATTCGAAGTATATTACCTGAATTATGACCACTCACACAAAAAAAGGGGTCTTCAAAGCTCATAAAATTGTCTTAGGCTCAGTGATAAAGTTTAGTCAGCCACATGATATATGCAGTTTCTGATAGGATATCATTGCTCTACCAGACACAGGTGAGCGTAAGAGACATTCTGAGATGATTTCACAACCCTTAATTACTTTCCAGGTTTATTTCAGCGACTATGTATTCAACCACTGTAGAGGAGACATTGCTTTGTTATGTCACTTGTCTTTAAAATTATGAGTATATATAATTTTCATAAGTTAGCTACAATTTATAAAAATAAAACACTATAAGTTCAGGTAATAGGTCACCCCATACTCATACATGTTAAGAGACAAGAAGACCCAAGTTCAGGCTCCCTGGTTCCCACCTGCAGGAGCAAACTTTCACAAGTACCAAAGCAATATTTCTTTGTTGTTTTCGACAGGTTATGTTGTTTTTGCCGGGCTGGCTTCATGGGTGGGTAACAGATGACCAGGGACTCATGGCTGAGCTGTAGGCAGTATCTCTTTATTCATGCAGGACGCAGCACAATCTAAGACGAGCTAAGTTAAACTCAAAGTACAGTACTCTAAAACTCACAATGCTGTCTTTATATATACTTGCCAAGTAGGGTGGAAACAGGATGTGACATAGAGAGGGTGGAGAGAAAAGTGACTGGTGAAAATCAGAGTGTGACAAAGAGGGGGCAGATTAGGCGAGAATCCTATCACTGAACCACAAATGCCCTGGAGGGAGGGTGGAACTTGTTAACAGTGGTTATGTAAATACAATGAAGTGGTTATGTAAATAGAATAGTGTTAAGCAGGGGGGATTTAAACCAAATGAAACAGAAGGGGTCTCATGCATATCAACAATTCCCCCTTTCTTTTTAATTAATGGCCATTGTGGGGTGAACAGAAACCTATATCGCATAGGCGTTTTCAAAAGAACTGGCATATGACATGGAAAACAAAATAGGCGAGCAGCAATAACCAATGTGATGCCAAGTGGAGCTTTTCTTGACTCAAAGGGCAAGGCCTAGCAGGTGAAAGGGCATTTCTTGCCTCTGGGAGTGCTTCATGCCTCTGGGGGCATCTCTTGCCTCTTGGGGCGCTTCATGCCTCTGTGGGCATAACCTAATAAGGAGGGGGAGTTTTCTGCCTCTGGGGAAGAGCCTGCAGGTGAGAGGACATGGTCTATAAAGTGTCAAGGCAATTGGCTGAAGTTAGTCTTTGAGAAACACAGCATCGTGTACCAGTAAGTCCGATGGAGGTGTCAGTACAAAGTAGCTGACCACAGAAGAAAATGCCAAGGGATGAAACGCTGTACGTCTGTCTTGATGGGGAATGTCGGCCACCAGAATTCTGCTTTTCTGTAGAGAGTGAGCTTTGGAGTCTGTGAATCTGTTTCTTCAGGTCTTGCCAGGTCTCATCATTGGTTTCTGGGGGTGTGTTGTAATCATTCCATCTTGTGGGCAATGTCAGAGAACAGGCGTCCAAATGGGTTTCCAGAAATTTTCATTTGAGTAGATGCTTTTTCATGTGAAGACTTTGACAGCTGAAATTCACTTACTTGTCAAACAAAACTTGTAGCAGATTAGAAGTTTACTATAATTGATAACTCCATTAAAATTGGAAGTCCTTTCTAGTATGATTTTAAGGTTGTTTAAACAGTTTAAACTCAATAAAATGTGGAAAGGTAAACAGAAGAACCACGGTTAAAAGCCTCAGGCATGAGAATAATTAACATAATCATTACACTATCTGCCCCACCCATAACTCATACCGTTTTGAGGATTAAACATTTCAGATTTATGCCAAGATGTAAAAAAAGAAATCAAAGGAGGAAAAAACAATTTTTTGGATTGTTTCTGGATGTCTCTAGAAATCATGGCTGCTTCCAGCATTTTTTTTTAAGTCAATGTCAAACAAAAATTCAGTCATTCAAATCATTCTCTTATGAAACGCAACTTGAACCAGATTATCAAGATCTCACCATGTAGGATTAAGAGTCCCTGGAGGACGTTCTAGTCCAAAAAGGGCCTCAAAATTCCATTTAGGGTGCTTCGGACTGTTCCTGCTGGATTGTTTCAGGCACCCATTTTTAAAAGTGTCTTCCCATCGAAGAAAGAATCCAATCAGGAGAGTAGAACTAACCACGTGTCTCCAAACTTGGGAACTGCCAGGGTACTGGAGAATGCCCCTCAAACTAGAGTAGTCCTTCTCCATGGGAAACATTCGAGAAGAAGTCCAGAAAATCCCAGTGGAAATCCCCATGCATATCCCAAGGTCTAAGATCACGGTCATAAAGAACCAAATTGTGGCCCGTAGCAAAATGTAGTCCTTTTCCTCAGGAAATATGGGAGAGGGAATCCAGAAAGTCCAAGGAGAAATCTCTGTGCATCTCCCAAGCTCTATGATCCCGGTCATAAGAAACCAAAGTTCCCGGTCAGGGAACCGAAGTGTGGCCCAGAGTAAAATGTTCCAGAGACAGAGAAACTGTCTCATAATGAAACAGTAGAGGCTTTGGCAAACCTCTTCATAAGTAGAAAGGCAACCCATGATGGATGGGTAGCCAAGTTTACTTATCTGGACGATGGGTGGGTTAGGTCCCACGTTGATGCCGGTTCATGTTTCAGGACTTATTTCAGTCCCTGTTCAGGCGCCAGATGCCGGGATAGCCTGAGGGTACTTCTTCCCGAGCTAGTGCTCTCTGGGTTGGAGAGAACTCAACTGGAGCTGATCTAGGATGCTGCGTGGGAGAGGGATCAGGAACTCGTGCCTCACCAACTTTGCAGGAGATACACTCTGGAACTCTCAGAGCCGGAAAGCAATTTCCAAGTGTCTTTAATCAGAAGAGCAGCTGTTTTTATACTCTCCAAGTAGGGTGGAAACAGGATGTGATATAGAGAGGGTGGAGAGAAAAGTGACTGGTGAAAATCAGAGTGTGACAAGGAGGGGGTGGAACAGGCGAGAATCCTATCACTGAACCACCAATGCCCTGGAGGGAGTGCTTTATGTAAATATAAAAGTGATTTATGTAAATAGACCAAAGCTTTGAATAGGATCAGTAAATCCCTATATAGGCATATGGTTAAGCAGAAGCCAGGGGGAGGTGGCATACTACCAATATATATATAATAATATATAACATATGTATTTGAAACTTCACTTTTTCCTGTTTTAGATTTTCTTCTTCTCTGGAATATATCTACAACAGCCTCAATAATCAATAATCTGCTTTTTCATGTGGTGTGTGTAATTTCAGATAGATAGGAGAAGAGATATCATAGCATCACCCTATCATTTCTGGAAGTTGCCCTAGTGCTATAGTGCTCCCAAGTGGTACTAGAATTCAAGCCTCGGGTTTCACATGTGGCAGGATGAGCTATCTCCAGCCTCTATGTTCTCTAATTTTTATAACAAGTTTCTCAAGAACAGTCTAACAGTTACCTTTGTGCTTAACTATAAATAGACAAATGTAGTCCATTACCCAAACATGGGAAATATGCTATGAGAATTTATGAAAATTAAAGATGAAATGAGGGTGGGTTATGGTAGTTAGAAGCCAGATCTCCCACCTTCTGCACCCCCTACTGATCCTGGGTCCATACTCCCAGAGGGATATAGAATAGGACAGCTATCAAGGGAGGGGATTGGATACGGAGCTTTGGGCGTGGGCAATATGTCGAAATGTACCTGTCTTATCCTATGGTCTTGTCAATGTTTCCATTTTATAAATAAAAATGAATAAATAATTATTTTAAAAATAAAAAAAGAAAGGTCTTTCTCCACCATCATGCACCAAGATCCTAAAGCCCCCTGTTCTTCTCCCATCACCTTCTTCCTCGGGGTCCCTGCATTGCTGCAATACACCAAATCCAGTCCAAGTTTTACTTTGTGTTTCCCTTTCTGTTCCTTTTTCTCATGTTCCCCCTTGAGTGAGATCATCCAGTAGTCATCCTTCTTATTTTGACTTATCTCACTTAACATGACACCTTAAAGACACATCCAGGATTTTAAAAGATCACACAAGCTGCTGTTAGGAATGGCTTGCATGCCTGTAAAGTATGAGATGCTGAATTAATCTTCATGGGAGATGACAGATATCAGGGTGGTCCTGGTGGTTGTAAAAAAGCTGATAAATACTGGCTTTATTGGCAGCTACAGCAAACATGGCTTAATAATGGATGGGATGTGCAGCTTAAAGCAAGTGGTAAAGGACGATTCTAATTTTGTTTGCTTTACTTGAGAAAATAAGTCAAAGAACAGAATTGCTATTTATAAACACAGGGTAAAGAAGAAAAAAAAGAATTAGAATCAGGTGGAGTGATCATTAAGCTGTTAAACATATAATCATTAAGCTATTAAATATACAAAATAGTAGTAAGGTTGTAGTCATACCTCTGAGAACTTAATAGCCCCCCTTTCGTAGCTAGATAAAACTAGAATCTTGTCCTTTAGTAGCTAATAAGCTCGTAATAACTTCCTACAATCTTAGTTGCTCTCGAAATCAAGAAATGGGATGGCACAATGTGTTATAGGGCTGTAAGGAAATGAAGATTCCCTTTTTGTCCTCTCTGACACTCCTCATTTACCTTGCCCCCATGAAACACAATGCCATCTTTCTGCCAGGTGGAAGAGATCTTGGAGACCCCATTCTCCTATCCTGTTTGGCCAGTTTTATCAATAATAATAATAATAAACCCTCTGTCTCTATCTCTGACTGTCCCTCTCTAACCAGCAGTGCTACTGTGTTTTACTTCAACTGTGCAGCCAGTACTCAAGCCTAGGAAAGAGCCTCTGGTAATCTTAAGATATAAATATGAGAAACAGAGAAATGTTTTTAAAAGTCATGAGACCAGATAAGACCGCTTAGGAGACGTGATGGTTTCAGGATTTAGGCTGTGAGTTATTCATATGCTTAAAGGTCACAAAAAATGAAAGGGAAGCAAGATAGCAATAAAAGAGTGTGGTTTCCTGGAAGCCAAATGAAAGGGCATTTTCTAATAGAAAGATCAACTGATAAATTCTGCATGTAAATCACTAAATTGAGATCCAGAAAAAGTATTAATGTAAATCTGAAGGTCAACAGTGATCTTGAAAATAAGTGGTCCAGGAGGTGGCACAATGACAAAGCTTTGGATTCTCAAGCATGGGGTCCCGAGTTCTATCCCTGGGAGCACATGTGCCAGAGTAATGTCTGGTTCTCTCTCTCTTCCTGTCTTTCTCATAAATAAATAAAATCTGAAAAAAAAAGGAAGAAAATAACAGCTGCAGTGGAATACTGGTGTAACAGTCTCATTTCCATATTTCATGACTCACAGCAGTAATAAAGCAGCAGTGACATTTTTTTCTCAAAGGAACATATCTGAAGATATTTTTTTCTTGTCACAACTTGAGGATTCAGCACCTACCATCTAGTGGGCTTAGGCTAGGCAGTCATATTGCTAAATGTCCTGAATGCCCCACAACAATTTTCTCTCTCTCTCTCTCTTTTTTTTTTTTTAACCAAAACTGGCAACAGTGATACGATTTAAAAACTCTTTTCTGAAGGAATCTTCTCATTCAGTAATAGAATGACTCTAAGAGTTTATAAATGAGGCAAATTTAAGTAGTATGCCATCACATAAATAACATAGCTTTTTAACTGGTCATACTAACTTAATACACTGCTATACCTGTTATATCATAGATTCTTCTTCTTCTAGTGTTTGCCCTTCTTCCATAGCCAGTCAACAGCGTCAGGTTGAGCCTAATGTAAAGTTTCGAGACCTCCTTTGAATCTGAAGAAGTGGCAGTCGTTGACTATGTGGGTCATAGTCTGTCTGTAGCCGCAGGGGCAGTTCGGGTCGTCTCTGGCTCCCCAGCGATGGAATGGCTATCAACTATGTAATCATTTTTATAAATGTTAATGACTCTGAAAATAGGATTCTGCTATAGTGATGTCTTCCTAAGTTGCTTATAAATATAGAAATGGGTAGTCCCAAATATGCACATGCCTGAGTATATACAAATCAATGGTCTCCAAGAGATGTATGAAATTATTTATTTTAGATTTTGAAATAGTTTACTAAATTATTATTCTTCAAATATACTGTCTTCTTTATAATCAAACTAAACTAATTGCTTAAATTGTCAATTCATGTTAATTTTTAGAACATAATGGACATGATGAAAATTTTGTTCAAAAAAGAAAAAAAACACAGAAAAACTCTTCTATATAAATATTTTGAATCATATCCCATAATGAATGCAAAAAAAAAGAAAGGAAGAAAATGAAGCATACAATGCCCCCAAATAATTTAAATATGTTATATATCAGTTTAAAACTAAATAATTAATTTATCTATGAAAACAGTTTCAATTTGGTCTGAATAATGCTTTTGAATATCCATTAAGTTTATGTACTAATTATGTTTCAATAAATAAACCAAGGAAATTTTATTGTATTCATTAGGTTTTTTTTTAATAAATGGAGTAATTCCTGATAGTACTGGTTGTATAATAGAAATAAAGAACTAGCTTTTCATCTTCAATAGCTTAATATGGGATTTAACCCTTACCCAAAGGTAAGTTGATATGTATAAACAACATTCTAGTATACTTCTTTTAATGAATAATAGTATCCAGGAATAAAAAGTAGTACAACATTTTTTGTGGGTAAATGGAATAAGTCGTCATTGGATTAAAATAAAGACAATATGAATATAAATTTATATATTATTTCAAATATATATTTTATTTTAAAAATTGGGTATAGTTTTGTGGGGTTTTTTGCCTCTAGAATTACTGCTGAAACTTGGTGCCAGCACTTGAATCATGCTACTGCTCCTGGAAGCCATTTTTACTATCTTATCTTAATAGGATAGGACAGAGAGAAATTGAGAGAGGATGGAAAGATAAGAGAGTGAGAGAAAGACTCCTGCAGACTTGCTTCACCTCTTGTGAAGAGACCTCCCCTGCAGGTGGTGAACCGAGGACTTGAACCTGGATTCTTGTGCTACTCCTTGCGGCTTCCTACTGTGTGTTATTAACCCTCTGTACTACCACCCAGTCCCCAATATAAATTCTTTAATTATATGTTAAAAATGCACACTGATCTGGGCAATGGAGCACCTCATAGAAAGCACAATTTACTACAGCAAAAGAAGAAAATGGCCACTGGTACTGGTGGATTCTTTGTTTAGGCACTGAGCCCCACTAATACTAGTGGCAATAAAAATTAAAATGTAGGGCTAGGTGGTGGCTTATGTCATTGAGTGCATAAATTCCAATATGATACGGCCCAGACTCAAGCCCCTAGTGCCTACCTGCAGGTGGAAAGCTTCACAAGCAGTGAAATAGTGCTGCAGGTCTCCCCTCCATCCCTCTCTAGTTCCCCAATCCCTCTCTATTTCTGTCTCTATCAAATAAATAAATTTAAAATACCTTTTAATAAATAAACACAGGGAGTCGGGCAGCAGTGCAGCACGTTAAGCACAGGTGGCACAAAGCACAAGAACCAGCGTGAGGATCCCATTTGGAGTCCCTGGCTCCCCACCTGCGGGGGCTTTGCTTCACAAGTGGTGAAGCAGATCTGCAGGTGTCTCTCTGTCTCTTTCCCTTTCTTTCTCCCCTTCTCAAATTCTCTCTGTCTATATCCAGAATAAATAAGTTAAATAATAAATAAATAAACAAAAAAATAAATGTGCATATAAGAGGTTGAAGAGATAGTTTGCCAGGTAGGGTGCCTACATTGCCCATATTCGAGCTCTGGCACCACATGGGAGTACTATGATACCATGGGAAGCTTCAGCTCTATAGTGTTGCCCCCCCCCTTCCTCTCCCTCTCTCCTCCCCCCCTCGGTGTGTATTTGTGTGTCTAGCTCTATCTCTACCTCTCTCTGAATTAAATGGGTTGCCTGTGAGTGGTAAAATCACATATGTGCATTACACTGACACTACAAAAATAGAAAGCTTATGGAAAATTAAATTTTAAAGGGGGGCAGGCAGTAATGCTGTGGGTTAAGCGCACGTAGCGCGAAGCCCAAGGACCGACTTAAGGATCCTGGTTAGAGCCCTGGCTCCCCACCTTCAGGGGAGCCGCTTCACAGGAGGTGAAGGTCTGCAGGTGTCTGTCCTTCTCTCCCCCTCTCTGTCTTCCTCTCCTCTCTCCATTTCTCTCTGTCCTATCCAACAACAACAACATCAACTACAACAGTAAAAAAACACAGGCAACAAAATGAAAAATAAATAATAATAAAAAAAATTTTAATTAAATTTTTAAAATGTAGACATGTAAACACGAAAGCCAAATTGTTTTCAGTCTTGAGGATATCCCAGAGTGATTACAATTTCATTTGGTTCTTACAAATATCATCTACTGTGATCAAAGTTTTCCCACAGCACTCAGGAAATAAATTAGATATGATCTTTATCCTCATGCTTAATATATTGACTTATTCTTATAATTTTTCCCCAATCCTTATTTGTTGTAGAACCAGTGCTTCTGGCTAAAACTATTCAGTTGCACAGAATTAAAGTTTCCTGTGAAGTTTTCATAAGGGAATATCTTTCAAAAGAAGCATGTTAATGGTGTACAACAAACTGGAATACTTTGGCCTCTCAATTGTGTTTTGAAATGTATATCCTTTTATTATTGACATTGTTCATTAATACATAATTCTTCATTGTTAATTTATACACCAGCATTTTCAAGTCAAAAAGCTAAATATTTTATTAGTTCTATTAGTGTTAACTCATTAACACAGGGTGATAAAGTATATAGCCACACAGTCTCTTCTTATTGAAAGTCTTAAATTAAAAGTATAATTTTGTCCTGCTTTACATCTTACCACCTTTCAGCCACCATGTTGAAGATGCTACTATGATTCCATCCTGACTTCCCTAGGCAGATGACCTCACCAGTGTGTCCCAGAACCACACCTCTCCAGAGCCCTACTCAGCTAGGAAAGATAGAAACAGGCTGCAGGCATAGATCAACGTGCCAACATCCATGTCCTGCAGAGAATCAATTACAGAAACCAGAACTTCCACCTTCTGCATACTATAAGGTTCCATACTCCCAGAGGGGAAGAAATGATAGGGGACTATGACCAGAAGCTCTGAATTCCAACTTCATCAGGACTTGGAGAGAGACAATGATAAAAGAAGGACACTAGGAATTAATAACAGGTGTAGGTGTGACTTAAAAAAGGAAGAGATGGTAGGACTATAAAAATGGGCAAATATATAATTATAAAATAATGGTCAATCCATATCTGCAACATTGCAGTTTCCAATGGACAAGGGGGGGAGGGGGACAGAACTCTGGTGGTAAGGATATAGCCATAAATTAGGGCAAAATATATACCTTAAAGCAAAAGTGCACAATAGTTTGCAGTGAGTCAATAAATGAAGCAAGCAAGTAGAAAGACCTAAAAAGACATCTTACAGTACCTAATGAAATAGTTCCTACTTAGTCCTAGATACCCTCCTCACCTTCTTCCTATTATACTTCCCTCAGTCACTCCAAAGCTAACCTTATCAAAATAAGGACTACAAAAGCTGAATAAGGACAAGAGACTGACATATTTTAATGATGACTCTTTAATCACTATCAGGCCACCCCACCAGCTGGGGCCTTAGTCAGGGAGTTCTGGGATTCCCACACAAACACGATGAGCCTAGACCTCGAATAGATCCCTCTCCCCATTATCACTGGTCATTTCCATCAGGAACAACATAATGGACCCCTTTGGGGGTCCCCATAGGACCTAGCCCTCAATGTGGATCAACAATGGTGGAGAATGTTCCATCCTCTGAAGAGGGGTTGGATAACATACTCTATCTACTACCTGAAGAAGATGGGTCCTGAAATTGGTGCAACTCAGAATGTCCCTACTCATGGCCACAGAATGCAAGTTTAGACCTACAGGGATGTAGAGGTTACATAGGCTCCTGTGCTGAATATGGGCCCCAGATCAAATCGATGGGGCTTACAGTCAACAATATTTATACACTTTCCCCATATTTGGGAGCTACTCTCTTCCCTGATCCAGCTTTCTAGCCCTTTCTCCAGCCATGACATCATCTCCCCAGATAATAACTTAACTCCACCTGCATATCAGATTTCAGGCTCAGGCAAAAACTAACAAAGTCATGGGCCCTTTGGAATAAACCTAAAATACACCAACTAGCTATTTCCAAAATGGAGACCCCAAATCTTCATCTGCAATATTCCAGCCTTTAGGTTCATGATTAATCAACAATGTGTATGGCTTTATATGTTAACTCTTTTTAGCCACCAGGTTCCAGATGCTACCATGATGCCAACCAGACTTCCCTGGACAATGAGACTTCCCAATCAATTCCCTCTATGAAGGGTAGTAAGTATCCAAAGTCAATACTCGCAAGAAAAAGAAATTAATGACTTCAAGTAATCCTGAATCACCAAAAAGTTCTAAATTCCTAAGGTAAATAAATATGTTTATTTCTCCTTATTAGTAGTCTCAGTGTTATACAACAATTCCTAAGGTAAATAAATATGTTAGTTTATTTCTCCTTATTAGTAGTCTCAGTGTTATACAACACTATAAGATTTTGGGGGTATAATTTCACCTCAAAAATAGTCAAAGTCACCATACCCTCTACCAAAGATCTGTGATCTCCCAGCACAAATAAATGCCATATTTCTCACAAAGTTCAAGATGTAATTTGGAAAAAAATTGTTTTCAAAAGTTCATTTTCTTTAGTCATAGATGTCCCATATATGAGTGAAAACATATGCTAATTGTCCTTTACATCTTTTCTAGTGTCATAACAGTTGTAAGAGCCAAAAGAATGGATTGCCTCATTTTATCTTTTCAACTGAAACAGCAAATAATAACCGTCCAAGTAATATGCAGGTAAAACATGAATGACTAGAGTAAAATACTTACTAAGATTGTTCTCAAACTATGATTAACATTACATTACAATCATCTCAAGACATTAAAAAATAATATCTCCATATCCTGACCACACCTTGGATAACTTAAGTTGGAATCTTGAAGGAGGGACCCAGACATCAATATATTTTTTTAATTCTTTTTTTTTTCCCTCCAGGGTTATTGCTGGGCTCGATGCCTGCACCATGAATCCACCGCTCCTGGAGGCCATTTTTCCCCCTTTTTGTTTGCCCTAGTTGTTGCAGCCTCGTTGCAGTTATTATTGCCATTGTTGACGTTGCTTTGTTTTTGGATAGGACAGAGAGAAATGGAGAGAGGAGGGGAAGACAGAGAGAGAGGGGGAGAGAAAGATAGACACCTGCAGACCTGCCTCACCGCCTGTGAAGCGACTCCCCTGCAGGTGGGGAGCCGGGGGCTCGAACCGGGATCCTTACACCGGTCCCTGCACTTTGCGCCACGTGCGCTTAACCCACTGCGCCACCACCCGACCCCCTATTTTTTTTTATTCTTTCTAGGTGATTACAACATATGACAAGCTTGAGAATCAGTGTTCTATTCCACACTGAGAGAAATACAGGTGTTAAGGTTTTGTAATATTTTCTGACTTGAATGAACTACATAGGAGGGAGAGAACAAGAGAGTTCAATCGGGCTCAGGCAAAAATTAGTAGTCATGGGTCTGTTGGAATATATCTAAAACAGACTTCCTAGCTTCATTCAATATGAAAACCCCAAATCTCATTGCTCTATTGTTAACCTTTAGGTTCCTGATTATCAAACTATTTGTCCTGCCTTATATCTTACTGCCTTTCAGCCACAAAGGTGCAGACGCTACCATGACATCATCCTGACTTTCCTAAGCACTTGAACTCATCATTGTGTCCTGGAACCTCACCTCACCTTTCCTCCACTAGGGAAATACAGAAACAAGCAAGGAGTCTGGATCGACCTGCCAACACCCATGTTCAGCTTCTTCACCTTAAAAAGAATTTTGGTCCATACTCCCAGAAAGGGATAAAGAATAAGGAAGCTTCCAATGAAGGGGATGGAATATAGAACTCTGGTGACGAAAACTGTATAGAATTGTACACCTGTTACCATACAATCTTGTTAATCACTAAAAAAAAATTGTTCTAAGTGTATAATCCTATAACACCTAAGTTTGTCTATGTTAGTTTTAGGTTTATAGAACTTTCACAGTTCCTATAGTTTTGGTTTTAATGTCATAGGGGGATAAACACATCAATATTGAAGAAATTAAAGACTGTTGAATCAGGTGTTAGCAACCTCTCCCTGACCATAAAAATATTTTAGTTTCCATAGTAGGCAGCGCTAACTAATTCTTCTACAGCTCATGCTTTAGTTAAAATTAGTATAGAGTGGTTTTCTGTTCTGATAGTAGAGGGTTTATATTAACAGTAACTTTTTTAAAGATTTATGTGTTTATTTATTTATTTTTTCACTTATGGAGTGAGAGAGAGGACCAGAGCATCACTCTGATGCATGTATTGCCAGAACTCAAACTCGGAATCTCATGCTTTGAGAGTCCAATGCCTTATCTACAGTGCCACCTCCCAGACACAACAATTTAGTTTTCATTAAAAAATTTTGGTTTGTCACAGACTGAGTCTTTTTAATATATAGGATGTGTATTTGATGTGCAGACTCTCTCAAAAGCCTAGACCAAGTAGATCAGAAGCAACCAATAGCACAGCTATATACAAGATACTGGGTACTGTACAGCAAACCCTAACAGAAGGACTTTTCAAAATTAACCTAATTACCAAATAATGCGATGATAACATTAACTTTCCATTGTCTTTTTGAACTCTAAGACAGCAGGAATCTCACATCTCCACTATAGAGCCTCTACTTCCCCCAGTCCTGGAACCTTTGGATAGGGCCCACTTTCCCGTATGCCTCTCCCAATCCATATCAAACAATATTGCATCTACCAATCACAACTTAATCAACACAATGATTGCCACCTCAACATGCTTCACCTCAGACTGTGTCCAGAGACTTCACGTGTGGAATGACAACCCTTCAGATCATTACTCGGGTGAGACCTTTCCTTTTATAGTATTCTCTAATTCCATTCCAGGTGGTTCACTTTCTAACAAAGACCCAAAATCTAGATATACACCAGTTTCTGTGAGAGAGAGCATATGTTCACACATATCCATAAGCTACTGCAAAATATATACCTGAAAGCAGAAGTACACTAGAGTTTGCAGTGAGTACCCCCTGAACACTTCCTCTCCACTATTCCAAGCTTTGGGTCCATGATTGCTCAACAATTTGTTTGGCTGTGTATGTTAACTCTCTTTTCAGTCACCAGGTTCCAGATGTCATCAGGATGCCGGCCAGGCTTCCCTGGACTGAAGACCCCACCAATGTGCCCTGGAGCTCGGCTTCCCCAGAGACCCACCCTACTAGGGAAAGAGAGAGGCAGACTGGGAGTATGGACCGACCAGTCAACGTCCATGTTCAGCGGGGAAGCAATTACAGAAGCCAGACCTTCCACCTTCTGCAACCCTCAACGACCCTGGGTCCATGCTCCCAGAGGGATAGAGAGTAGGAAAGCTATCAGGGGAGGGGTTGGGATATGGAGATTGGGTGGGGGGAATTGTGTGGAGTTGTACCCCTCCTACCCTATGGATTTGTTAATTTATCCTTTCTTAAATAAAAAATAAATTTAAAAAATTGGTTTGTAAAATTTTACTTTGAATTTAAAATGCAATAATACAAACAGTGGCCAAAATGAACATCCATATAAAAAAAATGAACACCCTTTTTAAAAAGTGAAATTAGGTGTTTTAAGATAAGAATGTAAATGTCTTAGAACACTGTAAAAAATACAGCATTATTATCCTAAAGGAGCCATTAGTCAGAGAGACACTGATAAATAATTTCACAACTTAACATCAAGATAAAGCACAGTGATAACAGAAATGTTCTCGAAAGTTATTTCTGAAACAATTGCAAGACAAATATGCATTTCAGTATATAAAGGTCAGAATATTCATAAGTAGAGAGTAGCAAAACGGTAAGAGCTAACAATATTAATGTAACACACACACACACACACACACACACACAGAATCTGGGGCCAGGTGGTGGCGCACCTGGTTGGGCACACATGTTACAATGTGCAAGGACCCTGGTCCCCACCTTCAGGGGAAAGCTTCATGAGTGGTGAATCAGTGCTACACGTGTCTCTGTCTCCCTATCACCCCCTTCACTCTCGATTTTTGACTGTCTCTATCCAATAAATAAATAAAGATAATTAAAAAATTTAAAAGAGACAGAAAGTATTATTTTATATATGGTTAATACTGTATTGCATACAACAATGAAGAACTGAGTAGCTTCTCAAATTATTGTATATGGAGAGGATAATCAAGAGAATGGAATAGAATCATTACAGCCTCATTTTCCTGACACTGCAGTAACAGACATCTAACAAATTTATGTGATAAAAGCATCACTAGGATACTTTAAAATCATCTAAAATTGAATTAAACTGAAATTCAAATTCCTTTAATAATCAAAGTACACTTAAGTTTAAATAGAATATAATTATAAGAAGTATTTGATAGATGAGCACAGACCCTCCTATTTCAAGAGAACCAATCCTCTTAAAAATGTAGAAAAAAATTCAACAAAATTATTAAATGAAGCATCACAAACTTAGTAGAGCAGTCTACCCTAGTATCTATTTTATTGATCACAGTATTTTGTGAAAATGTGATTTTCCGTGCCTTCTCTTCCTCCCTTTCTTTCTTCCTTCCTCCCTTTCTTACACTTCTGACAGAAACAGAAATTGAGAAAGCAGGGGAGACAGGGAGGAAAAGAAAAAGAGCAATGCTTAACTTTCACCACAGGTGAGGACCAGGGACTTGACATCAGGCCCTTGTGCATCGTCAAACTATGATCTTTTAATTTATTTTAAATATTTTTATTTATTTACTATTAGATGGAGACCAGGAGAAATTGAGATGGGCATAGGAGATAAAGAGGGAAAGAGAGAGACACCTACAGCCCGGCTTCACCATTCATGACGGTTCCCACTGCAGGTAGGGTCCAGGGGCTTGAACCTGGGTCCTTGTACACTGTCAAATGTGCACTTAACCAGGTGTACCACAATCTGACCTTAAACTATGATTCTTAAAATAGGTTACAAAGCATACTTAGAAACTGAATATCCTAGTGAATTTAGAATATGTTATTGTCAATCGCTTATCTAGTATAAACAAAAGTGAAATCATCTATTTTAATTATTTCCTAATTATCTATGGCAAAAAAAAGTAAAAATACAATAAGAAAAAACATTTACTGATTGACAGCTGTGTCAGGCACTATGCTAAGCTCTTTAACTATATATTCAACATATTTAATTGTACTCTAATAAAAACACCATGGGTTATATTATGACTATCATTGAACTTAGGATGCAAAATGAGGGTCAGAGCAACCAGACAGCATCCTTAAAAGCATGTAAATGGTGTTCAAAGGCATAGTTGAGTTATAGACTACCAGTCTGATTTCTAAGCTTAAGATTATGGTCATTACCCCATCTTGGACTGAGCTAGAAGGAATTATGTTAAGTCAGCTAAGTCAGAAAGATAAAGATGAGTATGGGATGATCCCACTCAACAACAGAAGTTGAAAAAGAAGAACAGAAAGGGAAACTAAAAGCAGGATCTGATTAAATCGAGAGTAGGGCACCAAAGTAAAAACCCTGCGGTGAGGGGGAGGGTGGACATTCAGCTTCTAGGGAAGTGGGGGGGGGTAGTGAGGGGAGGGATGGGACACAGTCTTTTAGTGGTGGGAATGGTGTTTATATACACTCCTATTAAAGTGTAGTCATATAAACCACTATTTAATTAATATGAGAGGGGAAAAATTGATCATATGTCTAGAACATTTTAAAACACAGATTGAGTCATTTTAATACATAGGCTGAGTCTTTGATATGTGGACTCTCTCAAAAGCCTAGACTAGGGAGAACAGAAGCAACTGGTAGCACAGCTATATACAAGATGCTGGGTATTATAGAGCAAACCCTAACAAAGGGACTTTTCAAAGTTAATCCAGTTACCAAATAATGTGATGATAACAATAACTATCCATTGCCTTCTTGAACCCTAAGACAGCAGGAACCTCACATCTCCACTATAGAGCCTATATTTCCCCCAGTTCTGGAACCTTAGGGAGGGGCCCACCGTCCTGCATGCTTCTCTCAATTCAAATCAAATAATATTGCATCTGTGGATTGCAACCTAATCAACTCAATGAGTGCCACCCCAGCATGCTTCACTTCAGACTGTGTCCAGAGAATTCAGGTGTGGAATGACAACCTTTCAGCTTCATCACTCCGGTGAGACCTTTCCTGTCATAGTATTCTCTACTTCCATTCCAGGTGGTCCACTCCCCAATAAAGTCCCCAAACCTAGATATAGACCAGGTCCCCTGAGATAGAGCATATGTTCTATGCTCAATCTATCATAAACCAGGGAAAAATATATACCTGAAAGCAGAAGTACACAAGAGTCTGCAGGGAATACCCCGCCCCCCAACATTTCACCTGCACTATTCCAGCCTTCAGGTCCATGATTGTTCAACAATTTGTTTGGCTTTGTATGTTAACTCTCTTTTCAGCCACCAGGTTCCAGATGCCAGCATGATGCAGACCAGACTTCCTTGGACTGATCACCCCACCAATGTGTCCTGGAGCTCTGCTTCCCTAGAGACCCACCCTACTAGGGAAAGAGAGAGGCAGACTGGGAGTATGGACCGACCAGTCAAAGCCCATGTTCAGCAGGGAAGCAATTACAGAAGCCTCCCACCTTCTGCAACCCACAATGACCCTGGGTCCATACTCACAGAGGGATAGAGAATGGGAAAGCTATCAGGGGAGGGGATGGGATATGGAGTTCTGGTGGTGGGAACTGTGTGGAGTTGTACCCCTCTTATCCTAAGGTTTTGCTAATGTCTCCTTTCTTAAATAAATAAAATTAAAAAAAGGAGTATGGTCATTATATGAGACTATCAACTTTGTCACTAGAAACATTCTTACAAAGGAAATAAATATAGTCTCATCTCATTGGGACTATAACTGAGCAACTTTTGGCATCAATCTGGGTTTGTCTTGTATAGGAAAACTATTAAATTACAGAAGTATAATTTTAAAAGGATCATTTGAGAGCTTCCACTCTCCATTGTACATGAAAGGCAATTAAAGCAATGTTTAAAAGTCAGCATTTCAGCCAAATTTCCAGGGTTCAATAACTATGCCAGTGACCACTGTACTTGGCAGTGCAGATATAGAATATTTTCTTCTTCATCACCAAAGAGTTCTGCAGAATAGTACTACATAGCAATATAGGAAATGCAATGTGGTTCTTAAATATGTGATTTTATTTATTCATTTAATTATTAATGAATCAATTCAGAGATAGAGAATGAGAGATGAGGAGGAAGAGAAGGAAGAAAGAGAGAGAGAGAGAGAGAGAGAGACTACAGGGGTCAAATGGTATTGTACTGCTTGAGCATACATGTTACAATACTCAAGGACCCGGGTTCAAGCCCCCAGTCCCTATCTGCAGGAAAGTGGTGAAGCAGTGTTGTCTGTCTTTTTCCCTCTCCATCACTTTCTTGCCCCTTGTTCTCTGGATGTCTCTATCCAATAAATAAAAAAGATTTTTTTTTAATTTTTACAAAGAGAGAGAGAGACTACAGAACCAAAGTTTTCTTCAATGTAGTGGGGGCCAGGCTTGGACCTCAGTTACATGCATAGCACAGTACACTATTTAAGTGTGAGCTATTTCACCAGCTCTGACCTTGTGAATTTAAATTTTAGCAATTGTTCCCTACTCATTAAATGTCGAATATAGTAGAATTATTTATCATTAGCATAGCATTCATAAAATCCAAAGAGGGAAACCTTTTTATATGTCCATCAACTAAAAAACACAACTTCATATCAATTTGAATAGAGGAAGAAGATAGCAGCCATATAGTTGAAAGCCAATAAATAACAAGTAGAACCAATGTTTTAGCACTGCCAGAAAACTATCTCTTGATTTCTCTCATTCTCTAAAGACTTATTTCAGATATTCTTTCCCCTTCATTTCCCCTGAATTAAGTTGTTTTCTCTTTTAAATATCAAATATAATTTCATATATTGATCTAGTATTTTAAGCATTCTGATAACTATTATTTCAATATGACTCTAAAGTTTTCTTCATAATATTAAATATTTTCACGTATGCATTTGCAAACATTACAAGTAGGGGTCCACCTATTTTGTCAAAGTACTCCTTGCAATAATAGCATAAATTTCAATACAAAAGAGATGAAAATTTCTTTTTCTCTAACTTAAACTGCATAATTAAAGGAAAAACTGTTAGAGGCCTATTGCTGCTGTCGTATCAAGTATCTGTTTAGTGACCAGTATCAACGTCCATGACCACTGTGGGACACATAAAATTCTAGAAAAAATCAGATATGTGGAATGAAGATAGGGTATCAATAAAAAAATAAAGTGGTAGTATTTCAATATTTAGGAAAAGAAAACTTAATAAGTATCTGCCATAACAAAAACTGAGTTCAGTTTCTATGCAGTTGTCATAAATGTAATCAATTAATTAGGGAAATTACCTCAAAATAAATAAGTGGGGAATAAAAAAATAACTGCTCATCACACATCTTTTAATACAACTCAGCCATCGCCTCTTCAAACATCCTGCCTGCGTATGATTACCTAGAATCCAAAATGAACTGAAAACACCTATCATTTCTGTGTCTTTTGGATCAATTTAAATTCATGTTCCAAAATGGCTACAGATTTGAAGAACATCCCGACACACCACCACATGGAGTGGAATTATTGATTGAGAAATATAAGCCCTTCAATACAATGACTCTAGAAGCTGCTTTCATGCACCTTACATGAAATTACTAGTATCTAGCCATGTGTATACAGTGATATTATGCTTTCCAATCACTACCAGTCTAGTCTCTATGTTTAGTAGTTATGATGGTGGGAGAAAAAACGATATTCAACTATCCTTATGTTTTGCCCTGAAATCATTTTAACCTGCTACCTGAGTTAAATCATCCATCCGCGTAAGTGTCTATAATATTCATGAGGAGAGATTATGTGACACTCTAGACAATTTTATGTAATTTCTTTTACAATTTTCTCATGTATCTAGTCTTTAAAATGCAGAGAATGAAACAAAGCAATATTCCCAGGTGTTTTAGCTAAAGTTATAAATGAAATCTTGGAAGAAAACATGAGATATGATAAAAATTGCCATGTAAAGCAACTGTCATTTTTCAACTCATGAAAGTTCAAATCTATGAAATCATACTTTAAATTCACCAGGGTTTTAACACTTTGACAGAAGTAGTTAATTAGGCAGTAAGAGATTTTAAATGTGGATGTTGTTCACAAGAAAATAGCATTCCTGGAAAAATAAAAGAAAAATAAATTTTAAAAACCAAGGTACTGAGTATTTACATTTGAAATATAGGGTTAGAGAGTATTGGTAGGGTAAATCTCTTGCCTAGTAATGACCCAGGTAGAAGCCTTATTCACAGCATTCAAGGAACTATTGCACCTTGGTCTCTATCTCTGTCTAAATTAAAAAGTGACCCAGAGTGGTAAAATTATGTGTGTGAGAGCCTCCAGCTCTGAAAAAAAGGTAACAAGTATATAGATCAACCATTATATAAAGCTATGTGCAATTTTAGATTTTACAGTAATCTAATGGGCAGAGTAAAACATAAATTTTCATAATATATTTTATGTGGGTCATCCTGGCAAACTGGATTGGCCCCTGAGAGTCCTAGTGAGGTCCTGGTGACAAGGATGATGTGCACGGAGAGGAAGGAAGCACACAACCAGCTCTGGGAGAAGCCTCATGGACGACTCGTTTATTAAGGGATTCAAGCAAGTAGATATACCCAAGGTTCAGAAAGAAGGTTGAGGTAATCATTAATCTACACACAAGGCATAGTTACATCTTAACCTACCAAGTATTTGATCACAACTGGAAAGTTACCATATAAGGTCTGATCATGAGCTCACAATGCCTACGTATGCTTTTTTCTCTAAGGGTAAATAACAAGCACTAATAGAATTCTAAACTTTTAATGATCCCAAATAATGATTAGTAGAAAAAAATAGGGGGATATCATTAGTATTAGAATTGGGAAGGGGACCATAGGATCATGTCTAGTAGAATTTAGACTGCACAAGCTTGGGGGTATATGGCCCTGGTCTCTCTCTCTTTCTCTCTCTCTCTCTCTCTCTCTCTCTCTCTCCTCTTTCTCCTCACTTATTCTCTCCCTTTCCTTCTCTATCTCCCTCTTGCCTCTTATTTTCTCATAGTTTCTATCCTAAATAAATATTTTAAAAAGAAATTTTGGGGAAATATCGCATATTATATCCCCTTTCCTAAGCACTTTCACATAGTTTTTTTAAAGTCTTCAATAAATAACTTTGAAAAGCATTTCATGTGATATCAATAAACATTACTACCTTATTCAGTTAGCGAAAGTACATTTTTATGTTTTCTAGCACAATTCTCAGTATATACAAGTGTAGCTGCATACACACTTATATAAGTTTATATACACACCAATGTATATGTTTAGTTTTCCTTAATATTTCACCACTTCTATGGATATCTACAACTCATTCTGTCTATATTTTATATTAGATTCACTTCCACTACATTGAATGTTTTTATATAAGTAGTAGAGTTTTCAAATATTCAGTTAAGAATCATTGTATAATTTCACTTTGATACTTGGTAGTTAAAATGTCTTCTTTCTATTCGTGAACTTCCTTCCTTACAAAATGCCAAATATTTTGATGTTCTATGTAAATAAATTTAGAATCAGTATATTAAGTTTTCCATGCCAATATAAACATATATATTTGAGGTTGAAAATAACTGGCTATGGGGATGGGTGAGGAGCATTCAGTAAAGCACACACATTATGGTGCCCAAGGACCTGGGTTCAAGCCCTCAGCCCCCATTTGCATGGGAGAACCTTCAGAAGCAGTGAAGCAATGTTCTAGGAAAATCTCTCTCTGTGTGTGGTTATGCAGCCAGGATGTAGTCAGTAGTTCACCCAGTAGAACATAAACTTTACCATGCGAAAAGGCACCTAGGTCTGACTCCTGACTACGACATGAAATATCATGCAAAGGCAAAGCATCATCAAAAGAAGTAATGTTGTAGTATCTCTTCTTCTCTCTTTCTCTCTTTCTTTCATTATCATAAAAAGGGAAAACAAATAACTGGGAGAAGATATTTGCATGTCACACGCATATGACAAAAAGTGATAGTATACATAGAAAAACATAAAGAATCCAGCAGAAAACTACTGGAACTTTTTAGGCAATATAGCAAGGTGTCAGGCTACAGAATCAATGTACAAAAATCAGTGGCATTTCTTTATGCAAACAGTAAATCTGAAGAAGACATCCAGAAATCACTCCCATTCACGGTTGCAACAAAATCAATAAAATACCTAGGAGTAAAGCTGACCAAAGAAGTGAAAGACTTATATACTGAAAACTATGAGTCACTATTCAAGGAAATAGAAACTGATACCAAGAAATGAAAGACATCCCATGCTCATGGATTGGAAGAATAAATATCATCAAAATGAATATTCTACCCAGAGCCATATACAAATTTCATGCTATACCAATCGAAGTTCCACCAAGCTTCTTTAAGAGAATAGAACAAAAACTAAATCATTTATCTGGAACCAGAAAATGCCTAGAATTGCCAAAACCATCTTGAGGAACAGAAACAGAAATGGAGGGAACACACCCCCAGATCTCAAACTATATAAAACAGCCTGGTACAGGAACAAAAATAGGCACACAAACCAGGGGAACAGAATTGAAAGCCCAGATCTAAACCCCCACAGCTATGGACATCTAATCTTTAATAAGGGTGCCAAAGTATTAAATGGAAAAAGGAGGCTCTCTTCAATAAACGGTGCTGGGAAAACTGGGTTGAAACATGCAGAAGAATGAAACTGAACCAACTTATCTCACCAGAAACAATAATCAACTCCAACTGGATCAAGGACCTGGATGTTAGACCAGAAACTATCAAGTGCCTAGAGGAAAACATTGATGGAACACTTTCCCACCTAAACCTCAAGGGCATCTTTGATGAAACAAACCCAATTGCAAGGAAGACTAAAACAGAAACAAACCAATGGGACTACATCAAATTGAAAAGCTTCTGCACAGCCAAAGAAACTATCACACAAACAAAAAGACCCCTCACATAATGGGAGAATATCTTCACATGCCATACATCAGACAAGAGACTAATCAACAAAACATACAAAGAGCTCAGCAAACACAGCACCAAAAAAGCAAATGACCCCATCCAAAAATGGGCAGAGGATATGAACAAAACATTCACTTCAGAGGAGATCCAAAAGGCCAACAAACATATGAAAAACTGCTCCATGTCCCTGATTGTCAGAGAAATGCAAATAAAGACAACAATGAGATACCACCTCACTCCTATAAGAATGGCATACATCAAAAAGGACAGCAGCAACAAATGCTGGAGAGGCTGTGGGGACAGAGGAACCCTTTTGCACTGCTGCTGGTAATGTAAATTGGTCCAGCCTCTCTGTAGAGCAGTCTGGAGAACTCTCACAAGGCTAGACATAGACCTTCCACGTGACCCAGTAATTCCTCTCCTGGGGATGTAACCCAAGGATTCCATAGTGCCCAATCAAAATGATATGTGTACACCTATGTTCATTGCAGCACAATTCAAAATAGTTAAATACTGGAAGGAACCCAGGTGCCCAACAGCAGATGAGTGGATGAGATATATACACACATGTATATATACACAATGGAATACTATGAAGCTATTAAGAACAATGAGCCCACCTTATCTGACCCATCTTGGACAGAGCTAGAAGGCATTATGTTAAGTGAGCTAAGTCAGAAAGACAAAGATGAGTATGGGATGATCCCACTCATCAACAGGAGTTGAGTAAGAAGAACAGAAAGGGAAACTAAAACAGGATCTGCTTAAATTCAGAGTAGGGTACCAAAGTAAAAACCCTGTGGTGAGGGGGAGGGTAGACATTTAGCTTCCCAGTGGGGGGGTGGGTGGGATGGGACACAGTCTTTTGGTGGTGGGAATGATGTTTATATACACTCCTATTAAAGTGTAGTCATATAAACCACTATTTAATTAATATGAGAGGGGAAAAATTGATCATATGCCTAGAAGTTTTTAAAACACAGACTGAGTCTTTTTAATTCATAAGCTGAGTCTTTGATAATGTGGACTCTCTCAAAAGCCTAGACTAGGGAGAACAGAAGCAACTGGTAGCACAGCTATATACAAGATGCTGGGTATTATAGAGCAAACCCTAACAAAGGGACTTTTCAAAGTTAATCCAGTTACTAAATAATGTGATGATAACAATAACTATCCATTGTCTTCTTGAACCCTAAGACAGCAGGAACCTCACATCTCCACTATAGAGCCTATATTTCCCCCAGTTCTGGAACCTTAGGGTGGGGCTCACCTTCCTGCATGCTTCTCTCAATTCAAATCAAATAATATTGCATCTGTGGATCGCAACCTAATCAACTCAACGAGTGCCACCCCAGCATGCTTCACTTCAGACTGTGTCCAGAGAATTCAGGTGTGGAATGACAACCTTTCAGCTTCATCACTCCGGTGAGACCTTTCCTGTCATAGTATTCTCTACTTCCATTCCAGGTGGTCCACTCCCCAATAAAGTCCCCAAACCTAGATATAGACCAGGTCCCCTGAGACAGAGCAAATGTTCACACGTGTCCATCAATCAGGGAAAAATATATACCTGAAAGCAGAAGTACACAAGAGTTTCCAGTGAGTACCCCCCAACACTTCATCTGCACTATTCCAGCCTTCAGGTCCATGATAGTTCAACAATTTGTTTGGCTTTGTATGTTAACTCTCTTTTCAGCCACCAGGTTCCAGATGCCAGCATGATGCAGACCAGACTTCCTTGGACTGATCACCCCACCAATGTGTCCTGGAGCTCTGCTTCCCCAGAGACCCACCCTACTAGGGAAAGAGAGAGGCAGACTGGGAGTATGGACCGACCAGTGAAAGCCCATGTCCAGCAGGGAAGCAATTACAGAGGCCAGGCCTCCCACCTTCTGTAACCCACAATGATCCTGGGTCCATACTCAGAAAGGGATAGAGAATGGGAAAGCTATCAGGGGAGGGGATGGGATATGGAGTTCTGGTGGTGGGAACTATGTGGAGTTGTACCCCTCCTATCCTAAGGTTTTGTTAATGTCTCCTTTCTTAAATAAATAAATTTAAAAAATCACAACAAGGTAAAATATACTATTATTCTTATAGCAAATTTACAGTCCTAGAAATTATAAACAAAAGTTTAAAAGTATGAAGTCAGTAGTCAGTGTTTAACTTAAAACTAATACATAAATAGCAATAGCAAAGACACCGTAATGGAATATATAGCTTAAAGAAAGCCTGCGGAGTACAGAAAAAATATCACTGATAAAATACATTGCAACTACACACAAGTGAGAACTATCAGATTTTTTTTTTTTTAATCCAAACAAATGTCAATGGTTAAAGATTAGTTGAGAGAATATAGTTGAGACAAAGGAATGTGGTACTTTGGTGATGTGATAAGCAGAATCACTTTTCATAGAGATTCATTACAATTGTAGAGAAATAATGAGGATCAGGCTGGAGAGATAATATCACTGTTATGTAAAAGAATCTCATGCCTAAGGCTACAAATTCCCAGGTTCAATCCCAGGTATCACCATAAACCAGAGCTGATCAATATTCTTTCTGGTGTTTCTCTGTGTCTTTCACTCCGTATCTCCTTCCCTCCTCCTTAGTTTCCTTTCTTTCTTTCTTTCTTTCTTTCTTTCTTTCTTTCTTTCTTTCTTTCTTTCTCTTTCTATCTTTCTCTCTTTCTTTCTTTCTTCCTTTCTTCCTTTCTTCCTTTATTTTTTTGAAGAAAGTGAGAGTGAAGGTCAAAAATCCTCTTATTTTCATTCAATACTTGGCATCACTAGCAAAAGCAATGAAAGTGGAAGAGTAAACAATGAATTCTATAAATTAATTTGTGAAAGTGTGTATGCTCTAAATTCTACCTTATTGAGAAGGCAATGAACTCTAAGAGGAGACAAATCACTTTTCAACACAGAGAACCACATAAACAGAGAAACTCATAACTAATGCTTAATGGGAATACTATGAGAAACAAGAAAATTGGGGTGGGCACTGGAGAGGGAGTTGCTGCTATAAAAACTTACATTATACCAAATTCAAAATAGTTAATTTATTTGACTGATATAGGAGAGAACTGGAAAATACTAGCATTCTTTTTATTTTCCCTGAACAAACAAAAGACTGTTTCAGATGACTATTTCTTTTTTAAAATGAGAAGTCAATGCCTACTAAATTCTAGGAAATTACAACAGAACTGAATGTGCCACAGAAACCACTAGCAGCAATTTCTTTTTTCAACTTTACAGCAAGGCTATAGCATTTCTCTTATTTGCTGAAGAGTTTGACAGCCTACAACCCTTTCTCTTTGTACTGCACTAGAAGGTAAACTGATCTGTCAATGACACTGGTAGTACAATCTATCTCTCAACAGCAGAAAACTGCTGAATTCCTTACTAAGCTGTCAACAGGGATGCATTGGATCGACCTTCTCGTGGTGCATCCCGTGAGTACCCATTCATTGGGGAAACTGATGATCCTTCCTAGCCGACTGAATCCACATGGATCCCAGTCACTTTCAAAGCCAGCAACAAGCAGCTCCTGACAGCTTTCAACATGACCTGTTGACTGGTTATGGAAGAAGGGCAAACGCTAGAAGAAGAAGAAGCTGTCAACAGTTCATATGCTTTTATTGTCAGAATTTTCTGCATTTTTATAACTTTAGTTGGAAAAGCACCTGTAAGCCTTTTCAGCAATTAGTTTCCTGGGGACTAGTTAATAGTGTCCTGTCAGACAGCTAATATTTATGACAATGGAAGTTAAATGGTCTGTTGAAATGCAGCCTACCAATCATTAATTTCTTTCCTCAGCAGGAGAACAGCAGTTTACATATTTCTTTTGAAAACTGTTTAAAATGTATGGATTGGATTTTGAAAATGGTGATGGCTTTACAATACCCAGGAGTCATTTTATATTTTGGTTCTATGGGGGGAATAAAATACAAAGCAAGCCTATTCTCAATATGTTCCAAAGATTCTTATCACAAGAAAAATACTTCTTTTTTCCATAATGATATGCACTTACAATGGAGTTCCATGGCCTAAGTATGTTTGAAAAATAAGGAAAAAAGTACATTGTAGTCGATTTTCCTGTGTTTATAGGACTCTCCCAAATTGGATGTCTTTTTGTGACTTTTAAAAAAAATTTTCTTTAAAATTCTTGCTGTGACAACCTGAACTCTGTAAACAGTTATCTTTCTTTCCCATCACAATTTTTTTAGCTTGACATTCAGTATTCTTTTTTTTTTTATAACTTTCTTGATTAAGAATGATACAGTTTAATTACAAAGAAATATAGTGGATGGGAGTTGATAGTGGCCACCCGCCTGCAGGGGAGTTGCTTCACAAGTGGTGAAGTAGATCTGCAGGTGTCTATCTTTTTCTCCCCCTGTCTTCCTCTCCTCTCTCTATTTTTCTGTCCTACCCAACAAAGACAACATCTATAACAACAATAATAACTACAACCAAAAGGCACCAAAAGGGAATAAGTAATTAAATAAATATTTAAAAATAAATAAATAAAATAAAGAAAGAAATACAGCAGATCATCAATAATTTTAGAAACAGGCAAAAAATATATATATATATCATGGCATTCAAACGATTTTTGTATTGATATTTTTCCCACAAGAGTTATCATTAGACTCAGTGGTTGAAGAACTCCACCATTCATGACAGTCTTTTCCCTTTTCCCTTTTTACTCTTTCTTTTCTCTTCTCTTTCCTTTGTTATTCCTTTTTCCTTTTGTTGAAAGAGACAAGTAAAAGACTGGAGGGAAGTGAGTAATAAAGAGGAAGAGAGAGAACCTTGAAACACTGTTTCATTACTCCTAGAGCTTCTCCTTTGCAGGTAAGGACCAGAGGGTTGAACCCCAGTCTTTGCTCATAGGAATGTGTCTACTCTGTCCAGCCCCTGATTTTATATTTATTTTGAATTTGGCAAGAATTTCAAGAGTTAGTTATTTTGTCAATATGTGAAATGATCGAGTTTTATAGTTAGAATAGTCATTTTTAGCAAGAATTCCTCTTTCATTTGCTACCATGAACAGTTCCTAATTATTAGACACAATCTGAAAATGACTTATTTTTACAAATTTAAATGACTTATTTCAGCAAATTATTTCTGCAAGTTTCTATCTTGAAATTCAATATATTTATCTTTAAACTTTTTATACCTGTTAAAGACAGTTTTAGAAAATTGTAATAAACCATCAACTAAAATATTATACGTATCACTATTATGAAGAGGAGAATGTGAAGTAAACACAATTAGAATTATTGTGCAGGAAAATAGGATTCAACTGAATCTGATTAACAAACATGAGATCATTCGATAGCATGTGAACAATTCAGTAAAAGAAATGAAGATAGGAAACATTTATACCCACATCACATGGTTATTAAAGATAGATTTTATTTGTCAATAAAATGTTTTACTTTTGTGTATATATCCATAAATATAACAAACATGACACATATATATTAATCCCTTTAACACATATATAAATGCCTAATTAATGTCAGATTTTAAAACATATAACCATAGCAATAGTACTTTAGTGTTAAAATTACCGAAATTCAACTCAAAAGATTGGTCACTTTTATCCTTATACCAAGAATTACATTATAAAAGTTATTGTCTCACTATTGCAAATATATAAGTTTTGGCTAATTGGTTTTTCCTCCATAAGATTCCAGAATAAGTTGATAAGCCCTACAACCATTTTTTAATCATTTAGTATTTTCAATTAACTCAAAGATAAAGTATTAAATACTCGATGGACTATTCTTTCAATTACTTATTCATACAAGTATTTATAATATACCTCCAGATTTTTCTAAGCTGAAATACTGAGCATCCACATTTATTAAACAGCGTCTTGAAATGGAGAGAAACTGATCTAAACAATTAATTTCTGTCAGCTCTTAAGTCTTCACTGTGATACTCTAATCATTCCCATTTTACTGGTGAGAAAATAGAGTGCAGATGCGGTAAATAATGTCTTGTTATATCACACAGCTAGAAAGTGGCAAATCTTATTGTTTATCTTTAAATCCTGGCAATGAAGTTTTGAGCCCAGATTTAAAACTTAACAAACTTTAAAACTGGTCTGTTTATAGAAGCTTATCTTTCATAAGGAAGCCTAGGAAATAAACTAATAAATCACCTGAAACCTGAAAACACCTCAGAAAGAACATCATGTTCTGGAATGTAGAGTAAAATAGAGCTCCAAGGTGGGGAAGAGTCAAATGTCAACCATTCATGCTGTTCAAAGTTCATTTTTAGAGTATTTACTGGTTTCAAAAATCAAAAGGCAGTATTGGGGACCTGACCCATTGCTGAAAATAGAACATCAAGTCTGTTCTAGGAGGTTATGATTTCAAAAGGTAGGCAAGTGAGATGGTAGGAAAAGGGAAAATATTAAACAAACTTACAAGCTACAGGGAGCAAGCTACAGAAACTGAAGGTATAATTTCCAAAAACGTCTTTTTTAAGACGTATTTCATATGAGATATCTTCAGTGTGATTTTTGAGTGAGAGAGCAAGAGAGAAGCCAGAGTAGCACTCCAACACATGCGACACCAGAACTGAAGGCATGCAAGTCCTACACTCTACCCGCTTCACTATATCCAGGCACCTAAGTATTTTTCTTTCTTTTTTTTTTTCCAGACAGAGATCAACAGTCAAAGAACAGAGAGAGAGAGTGAGAGAGAGGTAGGGTAGAAGTGGGGAGATAAGGAGATGGAGAGATAGGGAGGTGGGAGGAGAGAGAGAAAACCACAGCACCAAAGCTTCCTTCAATGTAGTCTGGCTCAAATTTGGGTCATGCACATAGCAAAGTAGTTCACTATCAAGTGAGCTATTTCACCAGGCCTCAGCCCAAATACTTTATTTTTAGGATATTGAAATTAGATGATTTGATAGACTAAATCACCCAATTCTCCAGTTTTTGTCTATTAAAATACTTTCGCTATAGATAAAATCAGACTTATTACAAAGACAAATTGTGAAGGTAGAACTCATTTGATAAATAATTTACCTTGATTCTTCTAAAGAGCCAGCTATATAAACTAAAAACATAGAAAGTGCACAGGTTGATGAAAACAGAAATTACTCAATTTAACAAGATAGATTTTATTAAGCCTAAGATAATGCAAGTCTCCAAACAAAAAGCAGGTTGGCTTGCCAAAGTACTTTTAAAATATTCACCTAAAATTTCTAGTTCATTTTTTAATTTAAAAAAAGCATACAATACACAGGTTAATAGTCAATGTTTTAATCAAGGTTTTAATTTAGTTGAACTATCAATAGTTAAACTAAGTAAGTAATAATACTATAATGTGGTCATTTTCCACATGATTCAACAGTTGATTTTTCTTTTTTTTTTTTAAAGATTTTATTTATTAATAAAGGTCCTCATGCTTGACAGTCCAGCGCTTTATCTACTGTGTTACCTCCCAGATCACAATAGTTGGTTTTTCTCCTAAATGTTTGCATGCTTGAGAAAACAACACTAATTTATTTAGAGGAAAATGAAGAAATGGAACAATCCAAAGCAGACACTAGAAATATTAAGAATACATTAAAACTTAATGATTGTTTGTTATAGTTAATTTTCCATTAAAACAATTTTATGTATTGTGAAAGTATCTCTCCTTATTAAGGAGCTTTACAATGTTCATGTGTATATGAAACAAAAGGTGTGTGTGTGGGGGGGGGTGTAAAGACCAAACCGAACCAAACCAAACCAAACAAAATATTTGTAAAGAGAATAAAAGAGGAGGCATCCCAACCCTCTACTCCCAAGTAAGTTGAAAATCAATCAGGAAACAGGATGCTGCAGAGGCAGAAGAAGTATATCAAACTGGGTGGATTTAGCTCGACTTATGAGGAAAAAAGAAATTGAACGGTAGCAAAGTCAAAAAGACCACTGCCTACAACATGTAGACAATGAAGTCTATACACATCTGTCTGTAATCCCTAAATCAGGCGTCAGCAGAGATAGATCTGGAAAAGACTGATTGCCAAAGCAAAACGAAGGACAGATAGGTACAGTGTGTTCTGTGCTTCAAGTCTAATATTCTTTACCCAAAAGTGTCATCCAAATTTGCCACATTTTTGCCATCCAAGTTTCTTCACTGCCGGGAGCCAAGGCCTTACCTAAGACTCTCATATAGCCGGTGAGCGGACATTCTGATCATTGGAACTGAGATTACCATCTAGCTGTTTGGAAAGTTGCTCACCCACCTCCCTCCCCCCACTACCTTAGCAGAACTTCCTCATGGTGTGTGCTTAAAATGCGGCTGCAAAATAAAATTTTCAGAGCTTGATCAGACCTCATGACTTGCTCTCATTCTTCGTGTCTCTTGTCCCCTCCATTCTCTCGCCCCCTACCCTAGGTTTCTGTTGATAACCCCGCAGGCCGGGGCACTTCACTATGCAATTGCTCTAAACTTCATAGATTGAATATCTAACATTGTTCTGACAGAGACTACACTGAATTTCAGTGTTGCAATTTACAAGAAGCTATAGGGCACCATTTAGGGGGTAATATTTACCCAAATAAGAGACATCCATCAATTTATTTTAAAAATGCACACCCGCTGAAAGCAGAAACTGCTCAAGCTAAAGTTTATGTCAAAATACTCCATCAATATTTACTTACTGAAAGAAGATTCCTCAGAATAGTCACTTTATTTTTATACTTCAAATTTCTGTACATAGATATAAAAGAAACCATAGCACCTAAAACACATAAGATAGTATAGACCCGGAGCCTCCAAAAAAAAAAAAAATCGATTTTGTTGCTATTGTTAGCTGATTTTTCCATTCAGATGCAGACAGGAAGGACGGAAGGAAGGAAGGAAGGAAGGAAGGAAGGAAGGAAGGAAGGAAGGAAGGAAGGAAGGAAGGAAGGAAGGAAGGAGGGAGGGAGGGAGGAAGGAAGGAAGGTCACAGCATGTCAGTGTCACTGTAGCACACCCTATGTGGAGTGGAGGGGCCTCCAAACTGGGCTGTGTTTGTGCAAGACAAGTAGCCTACTAGGTGAGCTACTTCTCTGTCCATACCTCAGTTAATGTATACTACTCTTAAGTTCTATATAGGAATACATATTTTTACTTAGCTATAAATTAGAACAGAGGTTTTTAAAAAATACAGTATTATATCTATGTATAGATATACATATATACCTTGTATATGTATGTGCTTGGTATTGGATATTGTGTGCATCTATGTCAAAACACTGCATTTTTTAATATTTATTTATTTCCTTTTGTTTCCCTTGTTGTTTTATTGTTGTAGTTATTGTTGCTGTTATTAATGTCTTCATTGTTGGAGAGGACAGAGAGAAATGGAGAGAGAAGGGAAAGGGGGGCGATAGACACCTGTAGACCTGCTTCACCCTGTGAAACAACTCCCTTGCAGGTGGGGAGCCAGAGGCTCTAACCGGGATCCTAGTGCCAGTCCTTGCACTTTGCACCACATGAACTTAACCCGCTGTGCTACTGCCCAACTCCCGACACGCTGCATTTCAGAAAGACAGCGCTGATTAAAAATCCACTAGAGACCGCAGGGAAAGCAACAAGATCAGAGCACATTGATTTTTCAATAGTAAGTTACTTTAATGTTTTCACATACAAGATATTAATAATCTCACAAACTTGCTCATAGGAATAGATTCTGGCCTAGTATTTTAAAATATTCTTTAATTAGGACATACAGTTACAGAGCCATATTCAAATAAAATGTTTTACTTTCATTCCTATCACCCATTAGTATCAGATATTTACCATTCAGGAGAATATGATTTTTTTTTCACTTGCCTTCAGTTATAGGTATTTTTTTCACTTCCTACTTTCATTCACTAGGATAAAAAGACAGGAAATAGATGCCCATAAGCACTTTATCTATGCAGAAGTGGCATTCCTTATGATGTTGCTACAAAAACGGAAATATCTCTGTGTTTTACTTTCCATTATTTCCTGCTCTTTCTATTACAGTGGCACAATCACTGTTATTACAGCTTCTCAATATATATGTAAATGTCTTGCACAAGATTGCCTTTCATATTTTTAAGTTCCTTTGCACTTTGTAAAGTTTCTTTCTGGTACTTTAAGCTTATATCTCCAATAACTCTGTAAATTTACCAGAAGAAAAGCCTGTCCTTTTTTGTGTGTCTAGCCAGTACTCTGTTTGTTGAATTCTGTTACTAAATTCCTTCATATGGCTCTTAAACTATTCCATAGTGACAATCACAAAAAAAAAAAAAATCCATTTTAATATAAATAAAACACCAACTTCAGCTCCCAGTTGTATTTTCTCCTAACTTAAACTTCCTACTGCTAAACTCACCAGGTTCAACCAGTTCCCACTAAATAATAAGTATATAATATTAAATATGTTAACAGATGGGGATACAAAAATAACCACCTCAGGTTTCAAGAGCCCAAGTACTGAAAAGTTGATGAAAGAAAGGCGGTGAGAGGAGAGAGAGAGAGAGAGAGAGAGAGAAGAGAAGAGAAGAATGGAAGGGAGAGACGGAGGGAGGGAGGGAGGGGAGGAAGAAGGGAGGAAGAAAAACATGAGAGGGACTGATGAAAGAAAGAAAAGAGAAAGAAAAAAGGAATGGAGGGATAAGGAGGGAGGGAAAAAGGAATGGAGAGAAGGAAGGAATTGAATTAGTGATTATAACCTAATGTGACTACTGATGAGACATAATACTCCTAGATTTTGAGAACCAAGCAAACTAGAGAAGCTCAGAAAATACTTCACAGATAAAATTGCATCCTAATAGGAAAGGTCATAAACCAGACATTCTTTAGAAGGTATATTAAGGCAAAGAAAACAGACAAATTGAATCACTGGAAGCTTAGCTGTTGTCCTAGGATCATCCTTGTGTCAGCAATTGTCTAAAGAGATTTTCTGCTGTTCTAATAACATATTTATTATGACTATGGATTAAAAAACAGCAATATTTATGACTTTATTATGAAAGAACACAATTCAAGAGCTAATCCAAACAAAACATACACTTATGTGTAGTTGTTTTTTTAAGTCATGACAAGGCACTGTATTTATTTGTTCAATGATATACTTATTTTATGATAATTTTATACATACTAGAATAGCAACTGTAATGCAAATTTTCTTTAAAATAATGAAATGTGTTTTTAAAGGGTTATTAAAAAGAGTAAGACTTAAAATAGTGATGCATCTGATCAGGCATATGGGAAAAACACATTTTAAAGATGTATTATATGTTTCAGGGAACCAAGAAATGAGTTAAACTACCCATAAAATATATTACAAATTGTACTCTAAAGTTATGGGGGATACTTAGCTAAGTTCCCTAAAGTTATCTGTTTAAATAATTTAAGTAATAGTTGATAAGCCACAGATACATTTATAATTACTGACTTTTCATATTGCACAGTGAAAGAAGGAAGAGGGCAGATTATGAATTGAAGTATTCAGAAAATTTCCCAGGGACTGATGAGATCAAACTCAAGGGTGTGAGGGTTGACAGAATCAAAAAGAAAAAGCTCAGTCTAGAGCCTATGAGTTAGGAAACGAGACTCTACAAGCCAATAAATGAAGACAGATTTGGAGGCTCAAGTAAACAAACCGTTGGGACAAATACTTCAGAAAAAAATATGTCACAGAGATTCCCAGAGGGCTGACACATAAAATGTTAAAGTTCCTTCAAATAATCGGAAGTGTATACAAACTTGTGTTTGTAATACCTGTATATACAGAGGAGAGTTCTGATGAGAAACCCATCTTTTTTGTGTATGTGAGTGTGTGATATATACTTTCAGGAGTTCTTGAAATTTTAAGCTCCACTGGTGTAGAAAAGTCTAATGAAAATCAGATTTCAATGATAAGCATGATTTAGTTTGCTTCTTCTATAATGGAATGCAGCTGCCACTTGCTATATTACACATGCTCTCTTGCCTTCCACCTACAGAATTAAAATTGGAGACACTCAAAATAAAATAGTAAGTACATATACAGGCAGACCTCAGGAGGCAGTATGCATGACTTAAAGAAGCTCCCCTGTTCAGCGGGGAAGCAATTACAGAAGCCAGACCATCCGCCTTCTGCACCCCATAATACCCTGGGTCCATACACCCAGAGTGATAAAGAATAGGAAAGCTATCAGGGGAAGGGATGTGATATGGAGTTCTGGTGGTGGGAATTCTGTGGGATTGTGCCCCTCTTATCCTATGTTCTTGTCAATGTTTCCAATGTTTTATTTATAAATAAAAATTTAAAAAAGAACCTCCGATACACTAAGGAAATTCTCTATAATTATTAAAGGGAATCGTCTTAGAACTATTAAATTGTCATTTTCTGTAATTGAAGCTGGATCCCAGTGGTAGTAACAATGAGAACACTTTTTATTAAACCAGTAAGTCATGCCACCTCTACAATATAGCAAACTCCCAATCATGCTGCCCTTTACAAGAACAACTTTGCCAAATAAATTGCATGTTAAAACCATTCTTACTTCCTGTTCCTGAGAATATAATCATCACGTTCTCACTTTAGGATCTGATTTTACACAATCATAAGGGATTGTTGGTGTACCCACAAAACGTGCATATTAAAGTCCAGTGCCTGAGAGGGAACATATGTGTGGAGAGGATCATTTTAGATGTAATCAGATTAATGTGAGAGCACCAAGGTAAACTCTAAACTAATGTAACTCATCTCATCAGAAGACAGGGAATCCTGGACAAAGAAATATGCCAGCAAAGAACAATGTACAGACAAAAGAACAAGGGGATGCCAGGCTGTAGCATACATTATAATGTACAAGGACCTAGGTTTAAGAGCCCCCCCCCCCCGTTGGGAACATGTGTGAGCCTGATAGAGCTTAGGGAGAACCACCCCCATCTTTGGATGGAGGTCTGAGAAGATAACCTCTTGGTAAGTCTCTCTCAACCAAGGTGAGCATAAGGGGGGAAACTCAGACTTAGTTCTTTCCTTCTCGACTCTCAGGCCCACAGAAACCCCAATACTTCCCTCCATTAACTGCAGGCCACATGGCCACAGATTCACTTATTCAAAGTCACCTTCTGATCACAGAAGAACACACCTTATCACACACATCAGACCCCAGACAAGAGAAATGCCAAACTATATGGCCTTTTGATATCCATCTTCTCTCTGTCTCACCCTACGGGTTTAACCCCTATGCTTCTCTCAAATACCTTTGGATAATTAAATTGCTTGTGTTATGGAGAATAACTGTCTTATATCTCATCAATTCCTGTCATACCAGCCCCCTACCTTAGGGGCATGCTGACTGTTAAGCAACCTGTAATTTCTGTCATATTTCAACAATAATTAACTTCATTGCTTTTCTATTTAACTCATGTCCACTTTGCTAATAAACGGACTCTAGGATTCTGGGACTCTAAGGACTCAGATTCTAGATTCACGCTAAGAGTCCCCTGGTGTCTTACTTCATGACACCCCTGTCGTGAGTGAGAAAGAACCAGCCCGTTACCTTTCCCCTGGAGGACACCCTGACAGAGAAGAAGGGAGACACCCCGAAACCCTCCCCAGTTCCCCACCTGCAAGAAGGATGCTTCAGAAGTGGTGAAACAGGTCTGCAGGTATCTACTTTTCTCTCTTCCTCTTTTTCTCCTTCTTCCCTCTTAATTTATCTCTGCTAAATAAAATTTAAAAAGAAATAGAAAGGAGGGGGTTGGACGTTAGTGGAGGCGGTCAGGCATTAGCTCAGCAGGTTAAGCGCACATGGTGTGAAGCGCAAGCACATACTTAAGGATTCCGGTTCGAGCCCTGGTTCTCCACCTGCAGGGATGTTGCTTCACAAGCGGTGAAGCAGGTCTGCAGGTGTCTCTCTGTCTTTCCCCCGCTGTCTCTGCCCCCCATTTCTCTCTGTCCTAAAAATGATGACATCAGTAACAACAACAATAACTACAACAACAATTAAAAAAAAAAGGGCAACAAAAGGGAAAATTAATTTTTTTTTCCTTTAAATAGAAAGGAGCGTACAAAAGAAAAAAAATGGGTGGTAGGAGCAGTAGATTGGTAGTGCCAGCAACTGAGCTCCCACAAAAAACCGAAAGTGATGGAGGGAGGGAGGGAGAGTAGGAACAGCCTGTTGCCCATTATAACACAATAAGATCAAAACAGACTTTCTCCTCCCAGTCCTCAGAAAGAAGCAACCCTACTGATAACTTGATCTCAGACTCCTAACCTTCAGAACTATGAGACAACAACATCGTGTTGTATTTTTGTTATATCTTCCTATTGCTGTTGTAACAAATTACCACAAACAAATCTTAAAGCAATGTTATCTGCTAGCAAGCAATTTTTCTTTTTATTTTGTCACCAGGGCTTCACTGTTCTAATGTAACTTTTTCAGATAGAAGGAGAGGAAAAGATACCACAGCAAAGCTTTCCTCAGTGTGGGGGGAACCAGGCTGGAACCTGGCTGCACACAGAGCAAAGCAGACACACTATCTAGGTAAATTATCTTGTCAGCCTAAAGCAATTTTCAAAGGGGAAATGTGAAATTGATGGCCAAGGGAACCTTTTATTTTTTGCATCCCAGACATGTGCTGAATACTTTTAATGTACCAACTAATTGTATTTTCAGAAAGAAAGAAAGAAAGAAAGAAAGAAAGAAAGAAAGAAAGAAAGAAAGAATTAAACAAGCTTCTACTATGACCATCAATGTGCTTCAGTCATATGTTCAGGGCACACCTGAAACCTGAAGTTACAGATTTAGATTCAATTCTTGTTGAAACAAGGGAGACCCATCTCACAGAGTGAGAGAAATTTCCTGGGGTCCAAGAGATGGTTCAGCACATAAAGTCAGTTCCTTGGTTCAATTCCTAGAACCACACAGAAGCATCATGGGCAGCATTAAGAGAGTTCTTAAGTGAGATAAGCCAGAAAGAGATAGATGACTATGAATATGGAATGATGTCTCTAATGAACAAAAGCTGAGAATAACAGAAAGGTGAAACATAATAAAACCTGACTGAGTGGGGGGTGCTTCACCAAGTTAAAGATATAACTTAGTTGGGGGAGGGCTGTTACAGGTCCTATAGCATGATGATAGAGGAACATCTAGGCTGAGTGTGAGAGTCTTTTGGAGAAACATGAGAAATTTTACACATTTATCAACAAATGTATTTACTGTAAACCATTAATCACCCCAATAGAGTTCTGTTGATGTTAGAGTAGTGCTCTGGTCTCTTATAATCCCCTTCCTCCATATTCTCTCTCCCTCTCTCTCTCTCTGTAGTGCTATAACCTGACCAGGGAGACAGCTGAACAGTAACGCACAGGGCTTGTGTAAATGAGGGTTCAACTTGGTTCCCCAACACCATGTATGCCAGAGTGGCACTTGAACCTCTCTTCAGATCTTTCTCTCACATAAAATAATAATGATAATAATAATTATATATATATATATGGCACAAAGGACCAGCGTAAGGATCCTGGTTTGAGCCCCCGGCTCCCCACCTTCGGGGGGTGACTTCACAAGCAGTGAAGCAGGTCTGCAGGTGTCTATCTTTCTCTCCCCCTCTCTGTCTTCCCCTCCTCTCTCCATTTCTCTCTGTCCTTTCCAACAAGGACATTGATAACAATAATAATAATAACAACAACAAAAACAAGGGCAACAAAAAGGGGAAAAATAGCCTCTAAGAGCAGTGGATTCGTGGTGCGGGCAACAAGCCCCAGTGATAACCCTGGTGGCAAATATATATATACATACAAAATTACAGAATATCAAATCTGGATAGGTGACTTGTATGACATGGAGGCCCTGGGTTCATTCCAGCACTGCAAATAAAAGAAAAAGTGAGGAATTACTGTAGACCTCAGATTTTGGTAAGAGGATTTCAGAAAAGGGCTCCAGAAAGCAAGGATTTACTCTGGATTGGACGCTAGTGGGAAGCAGGACTCATTCTATTGTTGGGTATATTCATGCTTCTTTTTTAGAAGGGAGAGGAAAACTAAAGTAAGACTATGGGTCAGTACTCATATCAGTAGGTATGTAAGGTTTCACAAAATAACCCTGTTTTTTTGTCTACACCTAGACACAATTATCAACAAGGCTTGCTTTGTCTCACCTTATGGTGGTCACAGAATCGCTTGATCTTGATATTGAATGAGATTTTTTTTTTCTTTTTCGTGCTCAGTAGGAGATAGTTTCCAAATAGCAGCACAGTTATTTTGTTTCTCAAAAGCCATACAAAGATAAAGAAACACAGGAAATTATAGTAACTCATCAAAAGTCATAGAGCTGTGACTAAAGAAATGGCAAAATCTCACTGAGTAGGGCATTTACCTTGTCGTAAGTATGACCCAGGTTCAAGCTCTGGCACCACATGGATATAAGTCAAAAGATCAGTTTAAAATGATACTGTCAGTTAAATTACTTTCAGTTAAGACATTAATCACTTCCATCCATCTCACTGACAGTTCAGTTACAAACCCCGTCTTTAATTTTTATGTTAACAGTAAATCAGAATAGGCCAGTAATATATGTTCCTGTTTGAATTAGCATATATTAATACTTGTTGATACATAATTCAACCCAAGAGAAAATGTGAACCTTTAGATTCGCCTGTGCTGGTGGGGGGAGGGTGAGTATGAAATAGATTTTATATTCATATGCCAGGTATTATGATGTTATAATGAGCATAGAATTTTCAAAAATGTGTACCACAAAAGGTGGAATATTTCATATTGCTAGTTCTTATATTCTCTGGAGGCCTCTAAGAGAGTTGTTTAATAGTTTTATGTTTAAATGTTAATTTTGCAATATGTTTGAAATTATGCCCTAGCTAATTAGCTTGAATGAAAACAATTTCAACACCAATTAAATATTTTTGTGACTATTTACTTACTTTTCAGAATGATTTTAGGGATGATATGAGCAAAAAAATTTTTAAATGATTGATGTAGACTACTTCAATCTATACATGCCAGTTTATCAAACTCCTGGAGACTATAAAAGGAATTCAAAAAGGCTAGGTTCATAAAACCTCTGCTGAAGACAAGCTTTCATGAATTGTTTTATCTTCCCAACATTTGCTACTGAAATCCATTTCCCTTATTTTTCTTCCCTCTAAGTTAAGGCAGAAACTACACCTACGGAGCCTTTCATCTACTGCTCATAATGACCACAGTCTGAGCATCTCTTCTGCTCTACAGTCTGTACTAAGTAAACAGTTCTTACCACCATACACAGACTCAAAAAATTTATGAGGTAGGCCTGGGTGATAGTGCACCCAATTGAGGAGACACATTTCCATGTGCAAGGACCCAGGTTCAAGTCCCTAGTCCCCATCTGTAGTGGGAGAAGCTTCACAAACAGTCGAACAGAGCTACGGGTATCTCACTTTCTCTTTCTCTATTTCCCCTTACTGTCTTAATTTCTCTCTATCCTACCAAGAAAAAGAAAAGAAATAGGGGACCACCAGGAGTGGTGAACTCATTCTGCAAGTATCAACTCCCAGTGAGAAGCCTGGTGATAATAAAATAAAATAAATATCAGGCAGACACATACATATAAATGTACTTTTCATTATTTCCTGGTGCAGTCTTAATCCTGGAAACATCTTTGAGTTGCTTAGATTATTTCCTAGTGGAAATGCTTTTCTAATGACCAAGCAACTTTTATTCACTCATGAATCTTCTACTTTCCTTAGCTAATTTATTATATGTAGGTTATTAGAATCATAACATAAAAACATAATAATCAGCCATTATATGTATATATGTTTATATATACATATGAAAATATGTATAGATATTGATGTCACTTAATGTACTTTTAACCTTCTAAAGAAGTGGACATTACACAAGAAGATCAGAAAGATTGTGCAGTACCATAATCAAGAGCTTTCCAGTCATGATATGTAAGAATCAGGGGTTCTTAATATACCAGAACTGAATTTTTTTTGCCTCCAGGGTTTATTTTTGGGGTTGGGTGCCTGCACTATGAATCCACTGTTCCTGGTGGCCTTTTTTTCCCCATTTTTTGTTATTGCTGTTGGATAGTATATAGAGAAGTTGAGAGAGGAGGGGAAGACAGAGAGAGGGAGAAAAAGACACCTGCAGACCTGCTTCACTGCTTGTGAAGCGCTCCCCCCAACCCCCAACAGGTAGGGAGTTGGGGGCTCGAACAGGGTGCTGGGGGCTCAAACCAGTATCCTTGTGTTGGTCCTTGCCTTCTGCATCATGTGCACTTACAGCCCCCACATATATACAGGAGCAAAAAACTGATAGAAAAAGTTCCCTAAATTAATGAAAAAAAGTCAAGAGAATTGACTCTTGATGCATATGTTCCAAGATAATTGAAATAAGTCAAAAGTGAGGGTAGAATACTTAGTTATGAAAATTCACCTGGGCGTTGGCAAGATAGCTCACTTGATAATATGCTTGTTTTGTGATGGGCAAGACCCAAGTTCCAGCTTAGGCTGCACTGCACTGATAGAATTCCAGTGCTGCTGTATTTTTCTCTCTTGACTGTTTTCTTTTATTTTTTAAAATGTTTTTATTTATTTATTTATTCCCCTTTTTGTTGTCCTTGTTGTTTTATTGCTGTAGTTATAATTGTTATTGATGTCGTCCTTGTTGGATCTTGTTTGTTTTCTATCTGAAAGACTCTGCAGTGAGACCCCAGTGATGATAAAAATAAAAATAAAAAATTTCCCCTGAAAAGTACTCATAATCAATAGATAGCTCAGTTTCAAGCTTTTGCAAATGTCTGTGTATATATCTTTTCCATAGTTTCACTACTGACAAAGAACAAGTGCCCTCTCCTAAACTTTAGGTTCTGCCATGTGATTTACTTTCTCCAAAAAAACTGAAGACAGAAGTGACAGTGCATCAGCTCTCAAAGAAAAGGCTCCAGGCTGATTGTCTTTTTGTTCCTTGGCCATTCCACTAAATAAAGTAGTCTACCTTGGTGGTTTTAAAGAAGAGAAAGGTACAGGGAACCCAGTACCTCCAGCTAAACCACAGAATATCAGTGACAACCAATCACAACTGCCTGAAGGTGGTACTCAGATAAATTAATCCCAGTTCAGCCAAAACAAAGATTCTGAAAGGACAATAAATGATTACTGTTTTAAGTCACTGAGTTTTTAACATTTTTCTTTGTATCAATAGTGAGTCATTATAATCATGTTTCATAATAATAAAAATATTATTCTTAATTTCATGAAAAGGCTCTTCAAAATAAGCCAGGAAAAAAAAAACTGACCAAATGCAAAATATAAAATGATTACCAACCAAAATTTAGGTCATAAATAGTCAACATTAAAATGAGACTTTATGAGAGTTGGGCAGGAGTAGCACAGAGGGTTAAGCTCATGTGGCACAAAGGGCAAGGACCAGCATAAGGATCCCAGTTTGAGCCCCTGACTCCCCACCTGCAGGGGTGTCACTTCACAGGCAGTGAACCATGTCTACAGGTGACATCAATCAGCAGCAAAGACAACATTAATAACAACAATAATCATAACTACAACAATAATAAAACAACAAGGGCAACAAAAGGAATCATAAATAAATATTTAAAAAATAAAAATGAGACTTTATAAAGATAAATGCAGAGAAGAAATTTCCAATGAGTTATCTTCTTATAAAAATGTGAACAAAACATAACACAACTATTTTCATGATGAAGTTTGAACAAGACAAAATGGAAAAAAAGGAAGTAGAAGACGTGACAATGATTGATGTTACTAATCTATTATTCTACAAGGAACTTTAGCATAAAATAGGCATATAAAACTATAGTTCTTAAAAGAAATGAATTCCTAGAATAACAAAACTTATCCTTTGAAAACTGGAATGAAAACCACACAATTTACTGAACTGTAAATAAAAGATTGACTAAAAGTTTACTAGTGTATTGCCAGAAAATTGTATTCAGCCATGACAATTTACCAGAATCAACATATGGCTCACAGGATCCAGTAAAAAAACAACGTGGGAGAAAATATAGACATCGTACCTTTTATTAGAGCTCATCATAAAGCAATGACTTAAAAGCTTTTTAAAATATCATTTATTTGAATCATTTACTTGAAGCCCAACGGTTCACGAGTCACCAGGACATTACTAAATCAAGTGATTGTGTAGGTAATTTGCTTAAATTCCCATTTGTTCATATTAATTATAAATAGATATAGATACAGTGAAAGAAATTAGCCTTTTTTAAAAAAATTATTTATTTCTTTATTGGGGAATTAATGTTTTACATTCAACAGTAAATACAATAGTTTGTACATGCATAACATTCCCCAGATTCCCATTTAACAATATAACCCCCACTATGTCATTCATCATCTTTCATGGAACTGTATTCTCCCCACCCACCCACCCACCCCAGAGTCTTTTACTTTGGTGTAATACTCCAATTCCATTTCAGGTTCGACTTGTGTTTTCTTTTCTAATCTTGTTTTTCAATCATGTTGAGTGAAATAAGTCAGAAACAGAAGGATGAATATGGGATGATCTCACTCTCAGGCCGAAGTTGAAAAACAAGATTAGAAATTAGCCTTTTTAAAAAACATTTATTTATTTATTTATTCTCTTTTGTTGCCCTTGTTGTTTTATTGTTGTACTCATTGATGTTGTTGTTGTTGGATAGGACAGACAAAAATGGAGAGAGGAGGGGAAGACAGAGGGGGAGAGAAAGATAGACACCTGCAGACCTGCTTCACTTCCTGTGAAGAGACACCCTTGCAGGTGAGGAGCCAGAGGCCCAACTGGGATCCTTATGCCGGTCCTTGCGCTTTGCGCCACCTGCACTTAACGCCCTGTGCTACCGCCTGACTCCCGAAATTAACCTTTTTTTAAATAAATTTTTTAAATTTTTATTTATTCCCTTTTGTTGCCCTTGTTTTATTGTTGTAGTTATTATTGTTGTTGGATAGGACAGAGAGAAATGGAGAGAGGAGGGGAAGACAGAGAGGGGAGAGAAAGAGAGACACCTGCAGACCTGCTTCACTGCTTGTGAAGCGACTCCCCTGCAGGTGGGGAGCCAGGGGCTCAACAAAATTAGCCTTTTTATAGCCACATGGAACACCTCTTAAAGAAAGTCCATAATGTGTACTGGCTTGAAAATTAATCTCCCTTTGTTCTTATGTCTAGTTTCCTAAAAGAACTATAATAGATATATCTGGACATTAGCTATTCCTTTAGTCTGACAAGAGGATGTATCATGACATTTAGGAAATAGCCAGTTCTCTTTCAGGTGACTGGTTTTTAGATTTAAAAAAAAAAAAAAAAACAGATAGAAAGTCACCACAGCACCAAAACTTCCTTCAGTGTAGTACAAATGAGGGTCAAACACATGGCAAAGGAGCACACTATTTATGTGAGGTTGCCTCTAAGTGATACACCTTAACTTTTAAGAATTCCGAAAGCCAATAGCAGGAACACCGACAGTCAGTGTTTTCGGTGCTCCTGGTTTGCTTAGTAGCTTTCTTTTCTATCATTGCTGGCATTCCTTAATTTCCAACAAATAAATAAACCATTTAGTAACAGGTAATTTTTACAGTGTATTCACACTAAGTCAAGTCCTACCTTAACCCCTTTCCCAGAATTAATTTCTGTAAGTCTCATAATCACCCTAAAAATAAATCCCATTGTTAGTTCTACAAATGAGAGAAATTGGGATTCACTATACCAAACTAAGATAGGAATGTAATATACCACGCAGTGACTCTAAATCATTATATCACAACTCTTAAAAAAGAAAAGAAAAATACAATTAGTTGATTCCAGATCTCCTATTAGAAAGAGAAGTTTAATTCCAAAAATACTTTCATTTCAGAAATTGACAAATACCTTTTCCAGGGTAGAAAATAAAGATATATTGTAAACTTCTTTTAAACAAGTATTTCATCGTGGAAATACAGCCTGGTTGAATCTAGACACACTCAGCAGAAAAGGAACTAGAAATTACTTTTTAAAATAGAGCTATCTGATGTCCAACTTTTTAGTTGTTTATAATATAAAACCCAACGCCTCAGCATCTCTTCAACAAGCTAACTCTATTCACCAGCCATCTCCAAGTGACATCTTGTTAGCTTTTTGTCTTGTGAATGGTCGGTAATCAAAGGCCTGCATTTTACCTCTAAATCCATCTAAAACTTTAATAGGGGCCAGACACTGGCATACCTGGTTGAGCTTACACGTTACCATGCACAAGGACTTTAGTTCAAGCCCTCAATCCTCACCTTCAGGAGGGAAACTTCACAAGCAATGAAGCAGTGCGACAGATGTCTCTCTTTTTCTCTCCCTCTCTATGTCTACCCCTCTCTCTCTCAATTTCTTTCTGTCCTATCAAATGAGAGGGAAGAAATGGTGGAGATGATGGATGAAGGGAATGGTGGATTTGCTTTGTATGCATGGAGCCTGAGCAATAACCCTGGAAACAATTTTAAAAATATAGATTACAAAAATCCAATAAAATTAGATATAAATATGTGAAAATGATGGTGATAATGAGATGTTTTTGAAAACCACAACTATTTCAGAACTTTGTAAACCATTGATCTTTTATCAATACATGGACTATGTTAAGAGGAGTAAGGGGAAAAATCAACAAGGACTAACAGATCTGTTAAAAAGCATTTCACACATTCAGATTTATTCTAACTTTCCCTATTGACAATCACGTCATTCCAGACTCCAAAATCATTCAATACACCCAGAACAGGGACATCACATTTTACCCACAAGGAAAACAAAGGTGTTTTCTATCTAATCAACTACTTAATTTGTTTCTACTGTTCTTCTTCCTTCCCATCCCTTTTTTGTTCCCCACCACAGAGCCAATTCTAAATTATCCAGTGCTCTGCCATGGCCATGAGTCAAGGTTCCCTGTGTAAATGCCATCTGCTGTGTGGGTTCTGCTCCCACTAGTAATTGAGCTGATTAGGAAAATACATTGTTAAGTGAAGTCACAGCTAGGACAAGAAACATGAAAAAAAACAGGACAGATTGAAATTCTCAGCACTTCAGGTTCAACCAAAAGTGTGGGAGGGGTATTCCTCCCTACTAACAGCTGCCTCTTCACACAAATTGAAAGCAAGATACTGACAACACAACTGTAGGAAACAATTTTAAATGTTGACTGAAGAGAAAGCTAAATACAATTAACTATCATTGAAGTTGAGGGGCAGAGAAACCTTTTTTTTTTTAATCAGTAAGAATGCCTTATTAAGATAACTGTCTAATATAAAAGTCAAAATATTATGTCTTTTCCTTCCATAACCTTTCTCCCAGATTCTGATACCCACACACTTTGAGAAAAAAATGCATTAGCTAGAATGAAAGGACAGCTAAATGTGTTTTATTATTTCCAAATTACACATAAATAACCTTGAAAATTGTATATGCCCCTTACTCCTCCCATTTGTTCAGGCTTCTTTTGCAATAGAGCTGGAAAAAATAAAAAGATTGAAGAATCACTTAGAAGATTTCCTAGTGTGTGGAGCATTTCAAAATGATATTCTTCAATAAAATAAAAATCAAATATAATACTTAATATAAAATATTAGACTGTATGTTACAACTAGATTGGAAACATAAGAGCAAAAGTAAGCATATAAAATACAAAAATTAAAACATCTACTAACTTATGCTTAACAATTCACAGTCCAGGCCTGGCTAGAGAGCTCCCTTGGATAATATATCTACTTAGTCATGCAAATGACACTGGCTCAAGTCTGGCATCAATTTCACTGAATGGAAAAATAAATGTGCTAGTTTTATATGCTTTTTTTTCACCAATAGTTTGCCATATTTAAAATAAATCCCCATTCATGATAGGCATTTGTTTGTTGGATATAAAATATACAATTTGTGGATTAGGTGAAGAAATTATAACTTTAAGGGTTAGCAAGGTGACTCAGTAAAAGGGCTCATACCCTTGCATCTGAGGCCCTTGGTTTGAACCCTGAAAGAGTAAAGTGGTGCTCGAATCTCTCTCTCTATCAAATATACTATGATTTCATACTTACTTTATACTGATTTAAACATATGAATAGGGCAAAGGAAATAGCTTGTTTGGATGGTGCTATATGCTTTGCCATGTGTGTGAGCCAGGTATCAGCTCTGCCCCCACCAAATGGAAGGAAGCTTTGATGTCTGTGATCTCTTTCTCTTTGTGTCTCTGTCTCTCTACCTCCCTGTACTATCTTAAAAAAATTAAAACATGGGGGGGGGGGCGGTAGCAGCAGTGGGTTAAGTGCATGTGGCACAAAGCGCAAGGACCTGCATAAGGATCCCGGTTCGAGCCTGGCCCTCCACCTGCAGAGGAGTCGCTTCACAGGTGGTGAAGCAGGTCTGCAGGTGTCTATCTTTCTCTACCCCTCTCTTGTCTTCTCCTCCTCTCTCCATTTCCTCTCTGTCCTATCCAACAAGGAATGACATCAAAAATAACAATAATAACCACAACAAGGCTACAACAACAAGGGCAACAAAAGAGGGAAAAATGGCCTCCAGGAGCAGTGGATTCATGGTGCAGGCACTGAGCCCCAGCAATATTCCTGGAGGCAAAAAACAAAAACAACAACAAAAACAAAACAAAAAAACACAGATATTAGACTCACAGAGAACCTCTACTCCTAGAACTACCATCACGTACCACTTTAGATAAGAGTATGGAAAGATGTACGAGCATAAAAGTGGGATAAACACAACATCAATGTCAACAAACTTTCAAGGGTTGAGCATGAGATATAATAGAATGACAGTTTATGTTGGGAAATTGTGGGGAGGTGGTGGAGCCTGGCAGAACTTAACCTATGAGATGAGTTCACCTGGTAAGTCTCTCTCTACAGAGGGGTTGAGCAAAATAGGGGAACACATGAATCTCAGATGGTTGGTGGCCATGTAATTCTCCCCTGCCACACAAAATGCATTTTCCCACTGGGCTGGACAGCTTTGTTAAGCCTGCTCCACCCCATTTCCATGCTAGGTTGGCCTGTCCCTTTATCTGCATATCAGTCTTTTGCTTTGTCTTACAAATGACTAAAGGCCTCATTCCTAATTCCCCTCTGGGTATTGCTATCCTAGTAGTTGAACCCCTAGCAACCGTTGCTGGGGAGGTGGTTTTCTCCACCCCTCTCCTAACTATGTATGAATTTTCAAGCCACTCCCATTGGGGGGTGGCTGCCTGGGTTCAAAGTTGGTAGGAGGGTGGGCATGCAAGATGGAGAGGCTGCCACCGGCCATTGCTGTTCAAGCCAGTGGCTTAATGAGGTGTGCCACCACCCGACTCCGGGGTGCTCACATGAATAAAGATTTGTATTGCCTTGCTGCCTCAATCTTGGTTCCTGGGTCATCTCTCTCTCCTGAGACACTGGCCGGACAAGTTTAGAATTAATAAGAGTCCTAGAAATGAAATTCGAAACCCATTTATCAGTTTTTTTTTTTTCACTCCAACCTTCCACTGACTGTCCACAAAAAAAGGGGGGAGGCTAAGGGTGAAAAAGAAGCTGTAGCATCAAACTTCTGAATTCCTAGATGAAAGGTCTTAACAAGTTTTCATAGTGAGGGAATACTTGTAATAAATACTCGAGGAAGAACCTATGACCTCTACATCCTGAATATGTCCCTGGTGTGGACTGACCACCAGAAGGGTAGCCATGATACCTGTTATGATTCAAAGTCTTTCACTATGTAAGACAAAAGAATTCTACTACTTATTCAGAGGAATAAGAAATATCTTTGTGCGGGTCAAAATCTGCTCTGAACAAGGAAAAATGATGACTCCCTAATGAAGGAGGGTACTGGAATTCCATCTCCTCCATATTGTCCTGATTTGACATCAGAGTGATGATTGATGTCTCCAGAGAGGAGAAAGAAACCAGCCCTCTTCATCTTGGATGGAACTTGAAGGAATCGTGTTAAATGAGATAAGCCAGAAAGAGAAGGATGAACTTGGGATGATCTCACTCATGGACAGAACTTGAGAAACAGGAACAGAAAGGGAGAATATAAAGTATAACTTGGACTATGGTGTATTGCACCAAAGCAGAGAATACTGGGGAAGGAGGACAGAAAAGGAGTTGAGGGGAGAGGATGCTTAGAATCCTGGTTCATGATGATGAACCTAATTTGGGAGTGAGAGTAGTTTACAGACATCTGTCTTGATAAGATGAGAAGCTGTACCCATATGCCAGAAACTGTATTTTAGACCATTAGCCTCTCCAAAATAAAACAAAATAAAATAATTATAGTAATTATACCAATAAAACTTCATGAAAGCTTTGGAGGGTAAATATGAGAAGAAGGAAGGAAGAAAGAAAGACAGAGAGAGAGAAAGAAAGAAAAGAAGGAAGGGATGGAGAAAGACAGAAAGGAAGGAAGAAAGAAAGACAGACAGACAGACAGACAGAAAGAAAGAAAGAAGAAAAAGAGGAAGAAAGAAAGAAAGAAAGAAAGAAAGAAAGAAAGAAAGAAAGAAAGAAAGAAAGAAGTCAATCGCTGTGCAGAAGGTGGTGCACTAAATAAAGCGTTGAGTTCTCATTCATCAAGTCCTGAGTTCAGACCTTGGTAATGCAAGTGCCAGAGTGATACTCTCTCTGGTTCTCTTTTCCTCTCTGTTTCTCATTAATGCATCTTTTTTTTTTTTTAAGTATAATAATAACAATAACAATAGAAGTCAATCTACCCTTCTTAAGTTCATATTAGGCAATACAAATCTGTCACTGATAAGGTAACATGAGTACTTGTACTCAAACCTGCATGGATATGATATAGGTAATTTGTGCCATACAAGACAATTTACAACACTTTAATACTCCATACTGAGCAGGAGATAAAACTTAGGAGGAAGACTGAAAACTGCAGTCCTGAGTTTTAGAAAGAAGCACTTCTGAAATACAGAAGTCCTTATAGTAGTTCAGATATACAGTACAAAGTAGTGGAGCCCAAAACTAAGGAATTTGAAAAGGCAGGTAATACAATAATCTCCAAAATTAGGAAATAAATCAAAACGCATAGTAAAATTATAATCACATGCAAATAACCAAGACTATAAATAAAATCATAAAATAATACTCAACAAAAAACAAAACAGTAACAGGGGATAAAGGTAAAGCTAAGAAAAAGAAAAAAATCATAAGCATTATTATAATAAAAGTGACTAGTTCACAGATTCAAGAGTTGTTAAGTTAGGTAAAATAGTACTTTACAATAATATTTTATCTAGAATTATTTCATTAAAATGTGAAAAATATAAATAGTTAAATTACATAAACAGAGAAGGTGGCTAAATGCTACTCTAGATAAAATTGTTCAATTCTATAATACTATATTTAAATTTTGGACAGCCACACAGGCATTTAGTGCCAACAAATTATCAGTAGAACTTCAAATGCATTTTTTAAAAAGTGATAAATTAAGGGGGGAAAAAACTCATTATTGGAAATCTTAATATTCCAAACATGTTAGTGATACAACAGAGAGCAAATAAGCAAGGATAATACACTGTAAGTTAGTTACTTTAACAGATATGAAACTCCAACCCTAGGGGCTAAGCAATGGTGCACCCTGTTGAGTCCACACATTACCATGTGAAAGAACCTTGGCAAGGATGCAAGTCTAAGCTCCCACCCCTACTCCTGAGACCCTGTCCACCACCTGCAGGGGGGAAGTATCACAAATGGTGAAAGCTGGTCTGCAGATATGGTGGATTCTTAGAGCAGAAACTGAGACTCAGCAGTCATCCTTATGGCAATAAGAAAAAGAAAAAAAAAAAAGGAAAAAGAAGGAAGGAAGGAAGGAAGGAAGGAAGGAAGGAAACTCCAACCATAAACAGAAGAATTGTACTGTTTTTCATTAAGCTAATGACATACCCTGGACCATAAAAATATGTTTTAATTAATTATATGAATTTTAATAATATAAAACATTTTCCTAACACATAAAGAAATAAATTATAGATCAATACAAGAAATAGGACCAACTTTTCTATAACAAATATCAAATGTCTGTGCATACATGATTCATTGATCCACGATTCAAAGAGAAAGTAATACGGTTAATTTTAAAATAATTTAAATATTCAAATTTCTCTGAAAATGCTTTGCCAGTATTTTGATTATTTGTTTTACTTGTTACAAAGTTAACAGTACACTTATCATATAATCATATCCACACCAATTTCACTCCCAGGTATTTACCCAAATGTCAAATTCATTTTGCATAAACTGTAAAACTGGAAACTTTCCTGCTGAGATAACAAGACAAGAATGCTCAATTTTACCAGTACTATTTAACATAGGACTATTCATAGAAGTTCTTCTCATTAAAATTAGGTAAGAAAGAAAGGGAGGAAGGGAGGGAGGAAGGAAGGAAAGGAGGAGCAGGCACATAGTTCAAGCAGTAACTTGTATTTCTAAGGCCCCAAACCACAGGTTCAATGCCAGGCATCACCTTGTGCCAGAGAGGATCAATACTTTTCTCCTCTATCTCTCCTAATTCATTCTCTATCTCTATCTCTCTAATTCATTCTCTCTCTCTCGAGCTTCATTACTCCGGTGAGACCTTTCCTTTCATAGTATACTCTAATTCTATCTCAGGTGGTTCACTTTCTTTTTTTTTTTAATTTTTTTTTTTTTTTAAGAAAGGATTAACAAAATCATAGGGTAGGAGGGGTACAATTCCACACAATTCCCACCACCCAATCTCCATATCCCACCCCCTCCCTTGATTGCTTTTCCATTCTCTATCCCTCTGGGAGCATGGACCCAGGGTCATTGTGGGTTGCAGAAGGTAGGTCTGGCTTCTGTAATTGCTTCCCCACTGAACATGGGCGTTGACTGGTCAGTCCATACTCCCAGTCTGCCTATCTCTTTCCCTAGTAGGGTGGGTCTCTGGGGAAGCAGAGCTCCAGGACACATTGGTGGGGTCTTCAGTCCAGGGAAGCCTGGCCGGCATCCTGATGGCATCTGGAACCTGGTGACTGAAAAGAGAGTTAACATATGAAGTCAAACAAGTTGTTGAGCAATCATGGACCCAAAGCTTGGAATAGTGGAGAGGAAGTGTTAGGGGGATCACTCACTGCAAACTCTAGTGTACTTCTGCTTTCAGGTACATTTTTTTTTTTTTATTTTTTATTTAAGAAAGGATTAGTGAACAAAAACATAAGGTAGAAGGGGTACAACTCCACACAATTCCCACCACCCAATCCCCATATTTTGCAGTAGTTTATGGATACATGTGAACATATGCTCTCTTTCACAGAAACTGGTGTATATCTAGGTTTTGGGACTTTGTTAGAAAGTGAACCACTTTCTTAAATAAAAAAAAAAAAAAAAGTAAAAATTAGTCAGTTAAAAAAAAAAAAAGGACTACCAAAGTTGGATAAGGGCATGAGACTGCCTCATTTAATAATGGCCTCTTTGGTCAATAACCTACTACCCCATAATCTGGGGCACTAGTTAGAGAATTCTGGGATTCTCACAAAGACAGACTTCTAATAGATCCTTCTCTACACCATCACTTCCATCAGGAACATCATCATAAGCCCTCGATGGGCCACTCTAGGAGATTGTCCTCATTATAAAGTAGCAAAGGTAGGGACTGCCCTACTCTCTAAAGGGAGGTTGGGTCATTCTACCATGTTACTCCAGGAAGACTGGTCCTGAAATTAATGCATCCTAGAATGCTTCCAGCTGTGGCCATGAACTATGAGCTCAGATCCACAGGGAATTAAGAGTTTACACAGGCTCCTATGCTAAATATAAATATAACATGGGGATCTATGGTATAGAACTAAAAACCCAGAAATGAAACCTCACATAAATGGATAGTAATTCTAGGACAAATGAGTAGGGAGCATGAAATGGGTAAAAGAAAGTCCAGGAAACTGGATAATCAGATGCAAAATAATTTAACTAGATTATCATATCATATCAGAAACCAAAGTTAGCTCAAAACAGATCTAAGTCTTCAATGTAAAGTCTGAAACCATGATATACATTTTAAGATGTCAGAGAGAGAAAGCTCAGCAGGTAATGTGCATACCATGCAATGAGACTGGTTATGAGCCTCAGAACAGCAAGAGTGTCATGGCACTGGGGAGGGGGGTGTTTTGATTTTGTTCTCTCTCTCTCTGTGTGTGTGTGTGTGTGTGTGTGTGTGTGTGTGTGTGTGTGTGTGTGTGTGTGTGTAAAGGCAGACTATCAGCAGTGATAGGCTGATATAACACAGCAGGTCCTGGCTCTGCAGAAACAAGTCACTATTTCAATAGGCAAAATACTCCGTGATATTAACTTCATTGTATTCAGAGATGCAACACTGAGAGAAAGGACAACAAAAGCAAAAAAAAAAGTTTAAATGAGATCATATCAAACTAAAAGTCTTCTGCACAATAAGGTATATATATATATATATATATAGCACTTATGTTAAAGAGAGCTAACATCCAAGACAGAAAAATAACTCACTAAATTCAACTACAAAAAAAAAATCTCATTGAAAAATGAGGTGGAGGGATAAACACTTTATCAAAGAAGAGTTACCAAGAACCAACAGGCACAAGAAAAAATACTTATCACTTAGAATCATGGAAGAAGAAGTCAAGACAGCACTAAGACACAAGCTCACACCTATGAGAATAACCTACATTTTTTTCACATACACATAATATACACTATCACTCTCTTCTGGATTCTTCTCAGCTATAATTTTATTAACAAAGTTTTCTCTGCCTCCTTATTGAAAAACAGAGTCTTTACTATATGGCCCTCTGTATTTCTCATTTTTTCTTTTCTTCCTGGTGGTTATAAATCCATGTCCTTTTTATAAATGTGTATGTAAATATAGTTCCCCACGAGAATATGGTCTTCATGAATAATATCTTTATATGTTTGTTCACTGTTGTTACTTCATCTTCTATAACAATGACTACTATTCATTTGACAATTTCCATTTCTGCCCTTCTTTTTCTGAATGGCACACTTTATTATTGATATTGATAGATCAGAATGAATAGTACAGAAAAGCTTTAAATATTTTCAATTTCAATACTAAATAGTTCAAATTCCCTCATTACATACATCTAGATCAAGATTCACTTTTATTATATTGCAATAAGATATGAGATGATGCCATTTGCAACAATATGATCGAGTCTAGAAGGTATTATGCATAGTGAAATAACAGATGAAGAAATACACTATGATTTCCCTCATATGTGGTCTATAAAAAAGATAAATTGAAAAAATAATAAACTCTTGGACTATAAGATCAAACAGAAATCTTAAACTAAGGGCCATGTGGTGGAGCATCTGGTTGAGCACACATGTTGCAATGTGTAAGGACCCCTATTTGAACCCCTGGCTCCCACCTACGGGGTAAAGCTTCACAAGTAGTGAAGCAATGCTGCAGGTGTCTTTCTTTCACTCTCCCTTTACATCTCCCCCTTCCCTCTTAATTTCTGGCTGTCCCTATCCAATATTTTTTATTATCTTTATTTTCTTATTGGATAGAGACAGCCAGAAATCAAGAGGGAAGAGGGAGGATAGAGAGGAAGAGACACACCTTCAGCACTGCTTCACCACTTGTGAAGCTTTCCCTCTGCAGGTGAGGACCAGGGACTCCAACCTGGGTCCTTGCACATTGTAACATGTGTACTCAACCAGGTGTGCTACCACCTGGCCCCCAAACAAACTAGGCTTCGAACCAATAAATTTTTTAAAAAGAAAGAAAATAAAAATAAATATTAAACTACATTAAAGTTACATGAACCTAACTAGCATGGGATCAATTGAAATTTCTAATGCATAAAATTATAGCAATCATTGGTATTTATAAAAAAATGGATAGAAATGATTGATTCCTAAACATAAGATGTATTTGTGTGCACATTTAGTAGCAGCCTAATGCAGACGCCACAGGCACCAATTCTCCACTGTGGGACTGTGAAGTTGCTGGCTGTCCAAGAGACAGTTCCATCTGTACACATTGTCTTCCACCAATCCCCAGTTACATCCATTCCCCCACAGCTATCCCATGTACAAAGGTTAGACTGCGGGAAACAACAAACGTCGGATCCTTTAGCACAGAGGATTTTTCCCCCCAGAGTAAGTTTATCTTTTTTTTTTTTTTAATTTTTATTTATAAAAAGGAAACATTGACTAAACCGTAGGATAAGAGGGGTACAATTCCACACAGTTCCCACCACCAGAACTCCACATCCTATCCCCTCCCTTCATAGCTTTCCTATTCTTTAATCCTCTGGGAATATGGACCCAAGGTCATTGTGGGATGCAGAAGGTGGAAGGTCTGGATTCTGTAATAGCTTTCCCGTTGAACATGGACATTGACAGGTCGATCCATACTCCCAGCATGTCTCTCTCTTTCTCTAGAGGGGCAAAGCTCTGAAGAAGCAGGGCTCCAGGACATATTGGTGTAGAAGTCTGCCCAGGGAAGTCTGGTTGGCATCATGCTAGCATCTGGAACCTGGTGGCTGAAAAGAGAGTTAACATACAAAACCAAACAAATTGTTGAACAATCATGGACCTAAAGGCTGGAATAGCACAGATGAAGAGTTGGGGGTCCTCTATTTTGTAGATAGCTAGTAGGCATATTTTAGTTATATTCCAAAGGGCCTCTGGCGATACTAATTTTTTTTCTTTCTTTCTTTTTCTTTTTTCCCCTTAGCTTGAAATCTGATAGGAAGGTGGATCCAAGTTATTGTCTGTGGATATGATGTCATGGCTGGAGAAAGGACCAGAAAGCTGGATCAGGGAAGAGAATAGCTCCCAAATATGGAAAGGGGTATAAATATTGTTGACTGTAAACCCCATCGATTTGATAGCACAGAGGATTCTTTGGGTTTTCTTTCTCTCTTTTTTCTTAATTTTTTTAATCTTTATTTGTTGGATAGACAGTCAGAAATTGAGAGGGAAGGGGGTGATAGAGAGGGAGAGAGACAGAGTGACACCTGCAACACTGCTTCACCACTTGTGAAGCTTTCCCACTGCAGGTGGGGACCAGGGGCTCGAACCTGGGTCCTTGCACATTGTAACATGTGGTTTTCTTTTTAATCGCTTTAATGAAGTAAATTATGATTTTTAAGACTGGTATTGTCACGTACAATTTCTAGTATTCCCCAGTGATAGGTATCAGCACACCAAACCTCCCACCAACAATGGATCATTTTACTGCCACCTTTTCTCCAGTGACTAGCTGGGATTCTGGCACATGTTCATTCTAGTTTAGTCTCTCCCTCTTCCCTGCCCTTCTTCCTCTCTCCTAAGACCATTCCATAGCAAAACTTTTTAACAAAAATCTTAGAAGTCTGTCCCTGACCAGTGAACTGCTTAAAGGCTACACATAATAAAACAAAAGTAAATTTTAGACACCTGTAGAAATGATCATTGTTATTGTAGAATAGTGAAATCATAGACACTATTTTATCTTCTACTTTCTGTGTTTACTGCGTAATTCTAAACCCTGAATCTACTTAAAACTTCAAGATAAATAATTTATTTTAAAAAGGAATACTCTGGCTGTATAATTACCCCCTAAATTCATGCAAACTGCACAGTCTCTAAAAGATACATGATTAATAGTGAATGGTTGGCTGAGAGAACAGAGATTATAATGAACTTCAAGTATTTGTGTGACTGGAAAATGGACATGAAAGTATATTTCTATATTTCTACAAAAATTAAACTCAGCATAAACACATAGTCAACAAATATATTAAACATTGACGTGCTTTCTACAGTCATTGCCTCTGGAAATTTAGAAAAGAAAAGGTATAAAATAATTTATCTGTTTGGTGAATTCTAATGTTCTAAAGGTGGATGACGCTCTTAAAAGAGTTTTAAGTATTCAAAGAAATGCAGTACTATCTAATCTTTGCTTAAGGACACAGGTATAGTATGTGCAGTGAATCTAGTCAGTTTCTCCAGCTGAAGAATATTATGCTCAGTGAAGCACGTAAGGAGGTGAAGGACAGCTACAGAAGGGTTTCACTCATATGCGGAATATAAACAACTGAACATACAATTGTAAAAAAAAAAAATTAACCCATTTTCAAGACTGTGGGAGAACAGTGGTTTTTATCTATCAGTATGGGGATGGAGACATAAATATTTGGTGACATGAGTGGTGAAATAAAAAAATAATAATTAAAAAAATATTTGTGGGGCCAGTCGGTGAATCATCTGGTTAAGCCCAAGGACCCAGGTTCAAGCCTCTGATCCCCATCTGCAGGGGGGAAAGCTTCACGAATGGTGAAGCAGTACTGCAATTGTTTCTGTCTCTTTCCTTCTCTATCACTCCCTCCCCTCTCAATTTCTCTCTGTCTCTATCCAATAGTAAATAGACATTTTAAAAATAAAAAGCAGAAAATTTCATTGAAACTGGCACTATGCATTGTAAATTATGTTGGCTAAGAATTCCATATGCAACTGCATTTGCATATCCATAGGTTGAAATTACAAAGTACAAAATGCAGTAGGGAGTGTTATATTAAAAAGATAATGGACACTATGAGTCACTAGATACATTACAGAATACTCTCAATGAATATCTGCTTCATATATCTGATACATAAGCATTTTTACTATAATCACTCATATAATATTACAACTGATAACAGAGCTGAATAGTTAAGTCATCGAGTGGTGAGTAGATACTAAGGAACAAGAGAAGGTCAAGAAAAACAAAGTGCCTTTTGGAGCTGCTGACTTTACCATTACTTAGGAGCCCACTGTTCATCAGCTTTGAACACATGTTTTCTCTTCTTTTCTTTTTCTCTTCTATTCTATTTATTTATTTTTTTTATTTTTTGCTGGTACTGGAGTATGAACCTGGGGTCTCATACATGCATAATACTATTGAGCAGCCACCCTTAGCTGATGTTGTTGTTATTTATTTTAAAGAAAGAGGAGAAGAGATAGAGAAGACACACCACCACACACCGCTCCACCATCCATGGATGCCTGGTACCATACATGGTATTTATTCCCATGTGGTGCCACAGCTCAAATCCAGAACCTCACATACCCTAATGTGTGGGCTATTTCCTGGCCCCGACTTTGAAGTTTTAGCCTTGAAAGTTTAGAACACTGGAAATTAATAGATTTACAAGTCACCTTACATGAAATATGAAAGATAAAATAGTTTTAAATGGAAGGGTAGGGCTGGGGGTGTGGTAATATTGGTACTGAAACAGATTTTGATGCATGAAGCAACAGAAGTCTCAGATTCAGCATCAACAAAGCTCATAGCTGAGCAGTGTTCAGGTAAGCAAGAGAGGGAGAGGAAGTACCTGGCACATATAATTGAAAAAAAAAAAAGAAATGAATCCTTTTGGCATAATATGCTATATACCATATCACTTAATCTGAAACACAGTCCCTCAGTAGAAACTACCCCTCTGAGGTATACCAAGACACATCAACTATAATTAGACAATTTAGTATTAACTGTGGGTACATAGTTTAATAGAACTTCTTATCATATATTCAGTGTAACTGAATAAAATTTCCTCCTTCCAGTATGAGAAATTTCTCTTCAGTGATCACATGGAGATAATAGAGATAGAAGCAGTGAGAGAGTGGCCTAGGAGGTGGCAAGATGGATAAAGCACTGGACTCTCAAACATGAGGTCCTGAGTTCAATCCCTGGCAGCACATGTACCAGAGTAATGATTAGTTCTTTTTCTCCTCCTACCTTTCTCATGAATAAATAAATATTTTTTTTTAAAAGGAGAGAGAGAGAGACCATAACATTGCTTAGCACTGACTTATGATAATGCCAGGGGTGGAAATCTTTGGAGGCCTTTAACATCCTTTAACTGTGCTTTCTCCCTTATTTCATGCATTGTACCCTTAATGTGTGTGTGTATACACACACACACACACACACACACACACACACACACAGAGAAATTGAGAAGAAAGAGGAGAGGGAGAGAGAAAGAGAGAAACCTGCAGAACTGCTTCACTGCTTGTGAAGCTTTCCCCTGCAGGTGAGGATCAGAGGCCTGAATGCAACCCTTTAAAAAATAAAACAATAGTGTATATAAGCAATACATATTCAAAAGGTGTAAAAAATATATGGTTTGTAAGTAAAAGTAAAAAAAAATGGTTTGTAAGTAAAAGAAATATGAAACCTAACCAACATATTTTCCTAAATATCCCTGATGTATTTCTTTTTCCTTTGTAATCATGTTATGTAATTAATATGCCATACAGATTATTCATAGAAGTGTATGATTCAGTGTTTTTTTTTAACTACATCCTAAAGAGTGATCAACTGTCTTCAAAATCTAATTTAGGAATATCTTTATCCTCAATAAAAGAAACTCCATACTCATTGGTAGTTAAGGCCTATTTTCTTATTCCTCCCCCATGCTAAGCAATCAATAATCTGTTTTGTTTCTATAAACTTGCCAATTTGAACATTTTCTATTTATTAATGGAATCACATAATGTGAGGCCTTTTTGTGACTGGTTTCCTTCCAAAGTGTAAGCTCCTTCAAAAGGTAAACACAAAATTACCATACACTATATTCACTCCACTCCTATATACATAAGAAAAATTAAAACATATGTTCCCAAAAGACACACAATTATTCAAAGGAATATTACTCATTATAGCAAAAACATTAAAATAACCCAAATATCTATCCACTAACGAAATAATTCATAAAACGTGATATTCCATAACATGAAATACTATTCATAAATAAAATGAAATTAAGTACCAATTCATGCTAAAGCATAGATAAGCTAAGCCTTAAAATATTCGAAGAGAAGAAAACTTGGTATACTTCTTATACTGAACTCCTAAATCATTACTCAAAATAACTCAAAATAAATTGCTAAAGTCTTAAGAGTCATGGTACCCAGTTAGTAGGCATATTTGTATAATTACATGCAATAAATGATATAAAACTTTTGTGCGTAAATATGCAAATTAAAAACATTCATGAATAATAACAGAGGAATTTATTTTTCCTCCTGCAACCACTAATATGGAATTACTTCCCCCATTACTAAAATCAAAACTAAGTTATCACCTGGTAATAACCAGCAACATATTAGGCTTTAAAGCAGAATCATGTATAATCATTTAAACTAAAAACTTGTGGAGCTCTGCCTATAGATAACCCAAAATAAACCCAATTACTTATATAATTTATGCAACATTTCTATAGGCCAGTCTCTCAATTCCATATACACTGATCATAAACTCCTTTGTTCAGTTGTATGAACTTTATTTAGTATCAAGCCCAGAATGTACTGATCTTCTGGTCAACTCAATATATTCTGACTTCAAAAGTAAATGCAGCTTATTAAATCATAAGAAAGTAAATGCTATTTTATAACTTTAGAACCATGATTAGAAATAGCATGCTGGGCTAATCCCCAAACTCAATACATTATTGCATTAAGTGTTAAACTTCATCCATTGATGTGATATCCTTCCTGTACTCTTGATACAATGTAATTTTCGTCAAATTGTGTTTCTGTTGTGCACTTCTGTTATACTAAGTAAAGACAGCCCTAAAATGTAGAGAACTATGTGGCAGAAACAAGAGTGAAGCCAAGAGGGAGGGTACCATGTCATGACATGGAAGGAACTAAAATGAAGAGTACACAGCTGGATTAAGAGTCATCTGAGATGCTGCATGAGATAAGCCAGAAAGAGAAGGACCAATGCTGAATGGTCTCACTTGCAGGTAGAATTTAAAAAACAAGGACAGTAAGGGAAAACTTAAGATGAAATGTGGATGTATTACAAGCAAAGGACTCTAAAGAAAGAGGAAAAGGAAAGGGATGAAGGGACATGGAGTCCTTCTGTGCGATGGGGGAGGGAGCTCTAGCTTGAAAGATGGTGTGTTCCAGACACCTAGACACTTATCATGGGGAAATGAGTAGCTGTGGTTGCATGAGGCACCTACTCCAAATCATCTGAACCAAGCAGGCAAGTCACAAATGACCCACTCACAACCAAGAAGAAAGGAGAGGCAAGGAAGAGGAAAACTCATTAAAACACAAATGTCTCCAGGCTTCAGCATAAAACCTCTCCAATCCTGCCTGCTTCCCAGAAGTATACTATTGTGTTCTCTCTCTCTCTCTCTCTCTCTCTCTCTCTCTCTCTCTCTCTCTCTCTCTCCTCTCTCCCTCTCTCCCTCTCTCCCTCTCTCCCTCTCCCTCTCCCTCTCCTCTCCTCTCCTCTCCTCTCCTCTCCTCTCCTCTCCTCTCCTCTCCTCTCCTCTCCTCTCCTCTCCTCTCCTCTCCTCTCCTCTCCTCACCTCTCCTCTCCTCTCCTCTCCTCTCCTCTCCTCTCCTCTCCTCTCCTCTCCTTTCCCTCTGTCCCTCCCTTGTTGTTTTATTAAGGAAATAATGATTTACTACAGAGGTATTATCAGCTGGGTACAATTTCTGATCTTTCTGTAATAGGTCTCTATGTATCACTCCCACCTAAAACTTAACTCCTCCTCTACCACCATGTACTGGGTACACAACACACATTCAAACATCCCACACACCACCACCACACCACTATGATCACCACCACTGATATAGATAGAGTCTTTCAGCATGTTTCATCAGGCTATGCCCAGTCCAACATTCATTCACCCAGTGTTTGCCTTCCCTTCCTTGATGGAATTTGAAGATATCATGTTAAGTGAGATAAGCTTGCTTCATCTTTTAACTGCCTGTTTTCTCTCCTGCTTCTCCCTAATAAACCTCTGTTCCTTTCAGTCACAGAGTTTATGTACTGAAATTCTTTCCCTAGATATGAACAAGAACTAAAGCCGTTTTTCAGTGTGCAGATCCTTGTAACTATGTGTGTGTTGTGCATTTGTATGTATATTTCTGTATGTGTTTATGTGTGTGTGCATATATAATATTTCCTAATCTCTTTGCAGCTATGTCAACTCATGTCACTAAATCCTAGTAACAGAAATGAGTGATGTCCTAAATTGAACCCTAAAATGTAATCCTGCCTATTCTTTTATTTTTTCTCTTTCTTGCCAACCTAAAAGTGCTCAGCCGAAATTGCTTATACTGTTACATGTCAGAGGATAATCTTAGCATCACTATTCTTCTGATGTCTTTTTTATTAAAGTTTTGCCTTTATCCAGTAAAAATAATTTCTAAACAGAAAAATGTTCATATGTTCTAACAACCTCAATTAGTTTAAATACCTTACATTTTTTTCAACTTATTTGAGCTTAAGTTATGTCAGAAGTTCACAATAGCTATCTCCAAATTCTAGAAAACAGTTACAAAGGCATTTGTTTCTGTGTACAGGTTAAAATCCTTATGTGAAAGTAATACTTGTAACTTCACACAAACATCAATGTATAATTTTCATAAAAACAGCTGATTTAGAATATATAAACAATGCCTATGCAGGTAACTGCTATTTTAAAAGTCCATCCAGGTCCCTTTCCTCAACCAAAGTAGAGGCTCCAAAAACAATAAATATTTCCATTAAAATGTGAACGATAAGTTGACTAAAGGAGATTATATCAATTGAGCATAATAAAGCTCAATCTCAAATCTCAGACTTAAATATTTTTGATAGAACATACCACCCTCTATTCTGTTTTCAGACACAATATATTTAATTTTATTCCTGTGTTCAACTTCTTGACAGTGTTTTAATCTCAAAGGTAACTTGTGTGACTAAAACTAATAAAAAAATAACTAGCTATCAATCAGCAAGTACTCCATGAATTCTATCTTCAAATTGTTTTCACTTAAATGAAATTATACTGGTAATGAATTTTACAGATTAGATTTACTATTTAGATAATACTATTATTTGCTCATGATTTCTGACAATAAGCAGATCTTAAAGCCCTGTAACTTTTTTTATTTCCTATCATGGAAATAAAAAAAAACATTTAAGTACTCATAACCTCAAATCATAAATTTATTAAAATATTTTATAAAAGTATTAATATGGTATTGCATATTGATAAAGTATTATCTACAATGTAGGAAAATAGTTAATTAAAATGTAAATCATTATTTTAAAATTACTACACTAAAACCATGTACTTGGTATAAGATCACTATAGTTCTATATATTTTTTCAATATGAACCTTTAAATAATCAGTGAGTACAAAATACCTCATGTTGACTTTTTAATTATTACCTATAAATCCACTGCAGTTCTATTTACAATCTTTAATTTATTATATTACTTTAAATACTCAGAGGTATTTTAGAAATTTTTCAATTATGAAAAACATAAATTTTAAGTTTATTTTAATATGTTAAAAATGCATTTAAGTTTTAGATTGTTCATATTTTTATTTTATATTATTCATATTTTTAACAACAGTTAACATTAAATTCCAGATGACTTCTATTATCCACTGTAATTTGAGCCATGCTGATTTCATTGTTTATGATCAGTGGAGATGAATACATTAATGTGGACCCAAGAAAATTCTAATTTGTTCTTTTTAAAACAGATGTAGTTATCTATTAATTTATTTATGATAGAAAGGAGAAAAACCCTCAGCATATGCGGTATGTAAAACACCAACCTTCCTCACACATTTAGGTCCTGAACTCCTTTTGATAAGCTACTTTGTCAGTCAGAGACCTTTCAATTTGCAAGGGATCTTCTGGAACCTTCCCAGAAATTCATGTCTCCAAATTCCCTCTACATTCACCCATCCCCACTCCTCCCCCTCCACCACTGCTACACCTACCTTCTTCAGTGCCCAAGATGGGACTACTAGACTCATTGCTTTTAAAAAAAATTTAATTATCTGTATTTATTTATTGGGTAGAGACAGAGGGAAGGGGGAGATAGAGAGGGAGAAAGATAGAGACACACCTGCAGCCCTGCTTCACCACTCACAAAGCTTTCCCCTTAAAGATTTGGGCTTAAGATTTGGGGGCTTGAACCCGGGCCCTTGAGCATTGTAACATGTGTGCTCAACCAGCTGTGCCACCAGCCAGCCCCTAGACTCATTTCTTTCTTTTTTTTTAAATATTTATTTATTTATTTTTTCCCTTTTGTTGTCCTTTTTTTTATTGTTGTAGTTATTGATGATCTTGTTGGATAGGACAGAGAGAAATGGAGAGAGGAGGGGGAGACAAAGAGGGGGAGACAAAGATAAGACACCTGCAGACCTGCTTCACCACTTGTGAAGCAACTCCCCTGCAGGTGGGGAGCCGGGGGCTCGAACCAGGTCCTTGTGCTTTGCACCACCTGAGCTTAACCCGACTTCCCCGAGACTCATTTCTTAGTACTCATCAAAGGAACTCCTTGTATGATATATGTTCAGACTAAAGAAAGAAGGCCCCTATATATTTGTCTCATATATCATTTCCTAACACAGTAGAGGGAGAGGGTGTTCAGAGGTGATATCAACCAACAAAACAGCTCACTTGGATAGTGTGTTGTTTTGCCATGTGTGAAGCCCTGGTTCAAGTCAGTCCACCACTATACTGGAGGAGCTTTGGTGCTGTGATCTCTTTCACTCTCTCCTTGCCTCTCTGTCTCTATCCTTAAAATATAAAATAAGTGATACCTTTAATACATATGTGAAATTAGAAATTAAAATATGATATTTAAAAATATCTTACCTTGAGGGGTGGGGTTGCACCTGGCTGAGCACACGTTACAATGCACAAATGTGGGATCTTCCATGGTTCTGCGAAACTAGTGGCTTCTTCCTAAACTCCCAACACACTAGTTTTCCAGGTAGTAGGTATTTCTAGTTATTAGCTTTAAAATTGAGGCATGAAGTTAACTCAGCATGTCAGCACACAGGGCTTGTATGCCTGAGGGCCCAAGTTCAATACCTGGCATGGCATATGTAAGAGTAATGCCCTGATTTGTTCTCTCTTTCTCTCAAATACCCTTGTTTAAAAATTATATTTTAATTTTTCTGAAATGACCATTGTAGACATTATAGGAGTAGAATGTAACAGAATAACTTAATGGAATTCTTAATACTGATTCCATATTCTCCTTATTCAGAATTACGTATGAGGTAAGGCAAAGAACCCTTTAAGGATTCATATCTATAAAGGTCTCATTTTGACCCTGCAGATACATATCAAAAACTGTCAAGCAGTAGTCACGGCAGGATCGCTCTGTCGTCTGTAAAGAACAATCTGTCAGGTTTTAATACCTGTTACATTTTACTCCTGATGCCCAATGGTTTTCTTTCATTCTTTAGTTATGCTACAATTAGTTCCTTATAGTTCTGAAACAGTCCAAGTCTTCTTCCACCTTCATAAGTTTGTGTGTGCAAATTGCTATGCTTTCTTCCACTTGTCCAAATGGCAAGCTCTGTTCATCCATCAAAACCGAGGGTAAGTGGCCTGGACTTCCCAAAGCCCTCGTGGAGTCACACCACCCTTTATGTATGCAATTTGCATGTGCTCATCTTACTTTCTTGTCATAACACATTCTAGCCTTTCTTCAACATGCCAATCTCTTCAAATATTCCAAAGATCCTCCAGGGAATAGAGGGCATGTCAGGATGGAAGGCTAAACCTGGGACAAATATTTTCAAACAAGCAGTCTTTAACTCATTGTTAGATCTTGAGTCTCAATGATTATTATACAGTAAATATATTTATTTCGTAAAACTGTACTGAACTGTCTAAGTAAACTGTTTTGAAATACTAATGGCACCCTAGTTGAGTAATGTATTACTTTTCCTGTGCATTAAACTCTCTTATATATATATATATATATATAAATCCCCTGATCTTCTGAGTGACCAAATAATGTTCTCATTATAGACATAAGTAACTAAATCTTAGAGATGTTATAGAAGTGGTCTTACAATACATAGGAAAGTGCAGTGCAAATTGACTTCAATTTATCAATCTGTATCTATTTCTTTTTCTCTCTCTCTTCTTTGTCTTTCTTTCTTTTTTTTTTTTTTTGGCTCAATGCCTACACTACAAATTCACTGCTACTAGAGGCTCTTTCCCCCCATTTTGTTGCTGCCATTATTGTTATTTTTATTGCTGTTATTGTTGTTAGAACAGAGAGAAAACAAGAGGGGGGGAGACAAGAGGAGGAGAGAAAGACAGACACCTGCAGACCTGTTTCACCACTTGTGAAGCGACCCCCCTAATAGTGGCTTGTGATTTATTAGAAAATACGAGATCCAAGATCTTACTTATTTCAGACAGTATGCTTACTCTCTATGTAGGCTAGTAGTCAAACAATGAATGCTATTTTTTAAAGATGTATTTATTTAAATAAGAGATAAGAGACCAGAGCACTGTTCAGTTCTGGTTCATGGTAGTTCAAGTGGTTGGACCTTCAAGTACTGCCTTGCCAGAACCAGACCAAATGATTTTGCAGGTTATATATAGCCAACTGACTGGACTTACCACACCTCTGCTCAATAGGGACCATTTAGAAAAAAAGGGCAGGAGTCTAGGCTATAGCCTAGACTCAGTAAAGTCTATATCTACCATGACTGAAGCCCTGGGTTAGAATCCCACACAATATGGGGCACCCTGGCCAGCACAAGGGGAAGACCATAGGTAGTAAAATAACGCTATAGTTTCTTTCCCTCTCCTCTCAATCTGAGTGTCTTCTCTCCTTCATTCTCATTCTCTAAAACAAAGGATGTAAAAAACAAACAAACAAACAAAAAACAGCCAGAATGCTGCTCAGTGGTGTTCTCACCCATGCACGGAAGCCATGGATGAATATTCTTTTAGTACTGTATGCATAACACAGCCTTGAGTCTTAGCCCCACCATAGTGGGGGAAGCTGGTGGTATAGTGTCTTTCTCTCTCTCGCTGTCCCTTTGTGTCTCTCTATTTCTTTTTTTGTGTGTGTGTGTTTTTGTGTGTGTGTGTGTGTGTGTGTGTGTGTGTGTCTATTTCTATTTCAAAGCCTGTCCAGAACAATTAATGACCAGTGATGGCATAAAATAAAAGTAAGTGGAAGAGCCAAGTACTCATACTAACCAAGTAATAAGTGGTAGAGTCAGGGCTCAAACTCAAAGTCTAGCTACAAAATAATAGTACTACTACTAATAACATAGATTCTTAAGTTCAACCTAAGTTCATAATAATCAACAGCAAGATCATGTTATATGGAACTAAATAAATGACATCTCCACAATGTTTCTGGATTGTAATATGGCCCTCTGCTGTTACTGTGCCTTGAAGTATTTATCTGGCTTTATTTTGGTGGAATGTATTCAGTACAATAATAAATAAGATCAATGACAGCAGGTTCTGATTTCCTTAACATGTTAATAATACAGAACATAAAAAAACTTTCAGAAGCAGGTGTCTATAGATCTAGGAACCTCTGATTCATTTTTAACCAGTAAACCTTGGCTTTTTCTCAGATTATCTTATTATTTCTAATACTTTACAATATTGGTATTTATTACATATACTACTTTATATGCATCACTATAATGACATGTTATGATTTCTATGGAACATTTGTATTTCAAAGAGGTCAAGAGTTAGATATAACCCCTCCAATAAAATAAGGAAGAAACTACACTTCCTGATGTTGATTATTTCTCTACTTGAAAGGGTAATGATCTTAGGAAATGAGAACTACATTTTTCCCAGACAGAATTAATTTCAAATTATCTTTCTCCACATAACATGCAAATATTTGTCCACATAATCTAATGAGCCACTTGTTAGCATTGTTTTAGAATATGTCAAAGACCAACGTATGCACTGCATTTCTAGACTGCTTTTGAATGAGCTTCTAATGTACTATTAATAAATGGGAGTTTAACAGGCAATTTAATAATGTTTAAACCCATCAATTTTGTATAAAGTTAAAATAGGTTAAGCAATTTCTCTTCAAGTCATATTAGGATAGTGCCTATTTCCTGTTTATTTGATAACATTTTTAGAAACAAAAATTCATTGTCAGACTAAACCCACATGCAGGTCTAAAACTTCACTTTACTTTCAGAAAGAATGCCTTGCAAAAAACCATAAATGTGCTTATTATAATTTAGTGCATATGCTTCTTTTCATGTTAACAGTAGGCATACTTATAAGTAAAACATACATGTAATTAATAACCTTGTTCCAGCAATTATCCTATGTTATATTATGCATGTAACTCTAACTATATAGCAGAAGCATTAAGATCTAGTTGTATTACTATTTACCAAATTTTTCAAACTGCTACACACTGTATGGTGAAAACAGAACTATTCTAGCATCCAAAGATAATGTTGTTTTTTAGATCACTGACTACTGTTTTCTATAATCTGATTACTTAGGCTCTCTGTTAAGTATAATAACACTTACACTCTAGAATAAATGCTACCCATAAAGCATAATAAAACTAGGTTGAATAAATGTTGGTCTGCTCCTATGTGCAATATTCTGGGTAAACTTCACCTTGAAATTTACTGAAAGCATTGTTTTTAGTCTATTCAACTTTATAAAATATTTATTAGAGGGAGCTGGGCAGTAGCGCAGTGGGTTAAGCACACATTGTGCAAAGCGCAAGGACTGGCCTAAGTCGAACCAGAACTGATCCTGGTTCGAGTCCCTGGCTCCCCACCTGCAGGGGAGTCACTTCACAGGCGGTGAAGCAGATCTGTAGGTGTCTTTCTTTCTCTCCCCCTCTCTCTCTTCCCCTCCTCTCTCCATTTCTCTCTGTCCTATCCAACAACAATGACAATTACAACAATAAACAAAGACAACAAAAGAAAATTTTAAAATTTTAAAAAAAGAATAAAAAAAGATTTATTAGAGTAGCTCCCAACTATAGATAAAGATATGAACTCAAGAAAATATTGAGAATTTTCATTTAAATATTTTTGACAAGAAATGCACAAGTGAAATTGCACAGTTCTCAAGAGCTTACTTGGATAGTAAGACAGAGAAACAGAGGCAACAACACTGGAGTACTCCCAGTGCCAGGGAACTCTCATGTCTTATCAGGACTTGAACCCCATACTGTGCATATGACAAGGCAGGTATTCCACCTGATAATCCATTTTTCCATTTTTAAATTATATTTTTTTCCATTTTTAAATTATATTTTTTGTATTTCTATTCCTTTAATAAAAGGAAGAGATATCTGTAATGGTAAGTCACTGAAAGTAAATTTGAGACTCAATGAACAAGGGTCACATTATTGTTTCAAAGAGATCATGAAGAAAACAACCCTCATTCAAACTAAATTATACTTAAAATCATTTCAAAACTGACACACCACTTCTTTCAAATTGCTAACAGAATGTCACTAGAAATCTTGTAATGCAACATCCTAGAAAACTCAAAATAAGGTTAACATATTTTCAAAAATTATAGTAATGTCTGTATTTTCTTTCAAGAAATGACAAAATACAATTAAGTAAAGCATGCAACCTTGGTATAAATGAGTGCAAAAACAACTCTAGAATGTTGAGTTTGGCAGTTATTACCCATATTCAACATGCTAGAGTATACCCTAGATGTTCATTTACAGTAACTTTTTACTTTAATAATTATTCTCATTTATGAGGCAACACTGGCTTGCAATATTATAAATGTTTCACAGACCAGGTAGTGGTGTGCCCCACAATGTCTAAGAATGTAGAATCAAGCCCCCAGTCCCCACCTGCAGGAGAAAAGCTTCACAAGTGGTGAAACAGCGCTGCAGGTATCTGTCTCTCTCCTTCTCTATAACCGCCTTCCTCTCGATTTCTTGCTGTTGCTATCAAATAAAGATAATAAAAATTTAAAAACTAAATATTTTAAAGCATATTTTCTCATCTCTTCAAAACACGTAATGAAACCACTAGCCCCACCAAGCAGCAATATTTCTCTAACAAAGTCCATTGGACCCCTTCTCTTCCCTTGCAGCTCCCTCTCCTTCAAGTTCCCTTTTGTATACTCAGCTTTGCAGTCTAAGCTTACAGATTAGTCTTTAAACATTAAAAGACAACATGAATCATCAACAATGATGGATCAATACAGTAGTTTGAAGGGAATCTCAAATTCAACATAGCTACACATACTTCTAATGAAGACTTAGAGCAATGGCCCTCAGAATGCTCATTAAAATGAGAGCTACAGAAGTAAACCTCATCACACAAATTGGGAGGTGATACAGTGGGTAAAACGTTGGACTCTTAAGCCTGAGGTCTGAGTTTGATCCCCAATATCACATGTGCTCTGATTCTCTTTTCTCTCTCCTCTGTTACTCATAAATTTTTTTTTTAATTTATAAAAAGAAAACTACAACAAATTCAAAGAAGTGATGAGAGAAATTATGGAAGAATTAATAACAGAAGGCAGAGAAAGGAAGAAACCAGTGACAGAACTAAATAATAATAATAATGCAGAGAGAAACACCCACAAAAAGAAAGATGCCAATTACTGTAGTGGAGAGCAGGGAAAACAATGTAGAGGAAGTTGTCAAAGAAAATCAGTAAAAGGAAAAAACAGTAAAGTACTATATATATATATGAGAATTATAGACAATATCAGCAGGAACAATATTTTCATTAGAATGAAAATAGAAAGAAAAAACAGAATTCATATCTAAAGAAATATTAGTTGAGAATTTGCCCAAATTTAAAAAATAAATAGATTCTCACATCCATATGCTAGAGGAGGTCCCAAAACTGCAGCCAGAACTAAGTCCACCAAGAGACATAATTAAAACGCAAAAACCAAAGACAAGGAGAGGATTCTCCAGGGTGCTTGAGCACAGCTATATACAAATAATGTCAAAGGACATAAATTATGGTGATGTTATATATGATACAGCAAATCCAAACAAAGGTATATTTCAAAGTTAACCTAATTGCCAACTAATGTGATTATAGCAATAACTATCTATTGCCTTCGTAAACCCTAAGACAGCAGGAACCTCCAGCTTCCTCTATAGAGCCTATATTTCCCCCAGTCCTGGAACCTCTAGGGTGGGGCTTACTTTCCTGCATGCTTCTCTCAATTCATACCAAATGATATTGCATCCACTGATCCCAACCTAATCAATGCAACAAGTACCACCTCAGCAAGCTTCACTTCAAACTGTGTCTAGAGACATCAGGTTGAATGTCAACCTTTCACCTTCACTACTCAGATGAGACCTTTCCTTTCATGGTATTCTCTAATTCCATTCCAGGTGGTTTACTTCCTAACAAAGTCTCAAAACCTAGATATAGACCAGGTCCCGTGAGATAGCATGTATCCATAAATTAGGGCAAAATATATATCTGAAAGCAAAAATACACAATATTCTGTAGTGAGTCAATATCAAGTTCATAATGAAATAGTGTCTACTTCCTACTACAATTCTCTCACTCACTCCAAAGCTAACCTTATCAAAGCAAGGATTACTTGTCATTATAATGTCTTAACAGCCTGCTCTTAAATCTTTGCATAGGTATCCTGATATTTAGTGATGCTTAGTGAAGAGAAATAGATGGCAAGGTTGATCTTATGTGTCTCAGACCCACACTAGGGGAAAAGCATCGTTCTTTATAACTATTTGAATTAAAGTTAACAGCTGTTATTTAAGAATAAGTTATTTTTCATGTTTTAATTTAGCATTAAGTATTCTGTTTACATGTGTGATTTCTACCTGTGTCTATGTAAAGGCAAAAAGGTTCTGTGTCACATATAACATGAGATGCAGAAAAAAAGTAGAAGGATCACCTGTACAAAAGAGCTAGGAGAAAATAGTCAGTTCACCTGTAGAGATTCTAACCATCAATGTATAGTTGCACTAACAGTTCAGTAGCCACAATAATAAAAAATACTTAATTTTATTTCACCAAATTTAAGGCCATTTGAGGAAAATAAAAGTGACAGAATGTTTTTATATTAGGGGGCCAGGCAGTGGTACACCTGGTTGAGTATATAAGTTATAATGTGTAAAGGCCTTGGTTCAGGCCCTTACCTTCCACCTGCAGGGGGAAAGCTTTTCAAGTGGTAAAGCAGGGCTGCAAGTCTCTCTCTCTCTCTCTCTTCCTCTCTCTCCTTCATCATCCCGACCCTCTGGATTTCTCTGTCTCTATCCAACAAATAAAATAATATATATATATATAATCAAAAAGAATATTTTCATGTAGAATAAATATGGTACCTAACCAAAATTTCATTTTCTATTATTGTGGCATCATGTCAATGATACTTATAAATTTATCTTCATTTTTCTATGCATATCATCCTATCATCCACAAATAGTGACAGTTTGACTTCTTCTCTTCCAACCTGTATTCCTTTCTTTAATTACTTTATCTTACCTAATTGCTATGCCTAGAATTTCCAACATTGTTTAATAGTAATGACAGTAGTGGGTAGCCCTGTCTAGTAGCTGATCTAAGTGGGAATGCTTTCTGTCATAGTTGAATATGGTGCTGGCTATATAGGTATGCTACATACATACAGACTTAACTGAATCAGAAAATACCAAATATTACCAGAGCAATCTTGACACAAAAGAACTAGACAGAAAGTGTCACACTTTCAGATCTCAAACTATATTATAAGACTATTGTAATCGAAACTGCCTGGAATTTGGAAAAAAAAATAGACATAGTAACCAGTGGAATAGAATTGAGAGCACAAAATAAGCCCCCACACCTATGGACATCAAATCTTTGACAAGGGGGCCCAAAATATAAAATAGAGAAATTGTATTGAAACATGCAGAAAAATGAAACTGAACCAGCTTATCTTATGACACACAAAAGTAAACTCCAAATGTATCCAAGATTTGGTTGTTAAAGCAGAATTCATGAAATACTTACAGGACCCAGGTTCAAGCACACATTCCCCAGCTGCAGGAGGGAAGCTTCACAAGTGGTGAAGCAGGTCTGCAGGTATCTATCTGTCTCACTTCCCCTCTTTCTCCCCCTTCCCTCTGGATATCTGTCTTTATTAAATTAAAAAAACATTAAATTTTAAAAAGAAGTGCCATTTAAAATACACTAAACTTCAAGGTGACATTTCATCATATGGAATTTTCCACATAATACCCTATATAAAGTCTATGACAAATATTTAAAATTTTATTATGATGGCAATAAAGATAATTTTTAGCCTATATTATAAAATGTGAGGGTAACATTCCAATAACTGGAACACATGACAAGATTTATTTTTTTAAATACTTTCTAAAAGGATTCATTTCTGATTTTTGTTTGTTTTTCTGTTTCATTGAGAGGAAGCAGAGAAATGCACAACACTGCTCTATACTGGCTTATGGTGAAGACTCAGTTATAAAAGCCTGGGATGCTAAAGCTGGCACTAGCTCCCAAGTCCTTGCTTTTGACTTTACAATAATAAATACTGCCTCTATGATAATTTCTCAAGAATGTCTATGAAAGTTAAATTAAGAAGCTGCTTTACGGGGTCGGGCAGTAGTGCAGCAGGTTAAGCACACATGGCGTAAAGTGTAAAGTGCAATGACCAGCAAAAGATCCCAGTTTGAGCCCCCAGCTCCCCACTTGCAAGGGGGTCACTTGATGGGAGGTGAAGCAGTCTGCAAGTGTCTATCTTTCCCTCCCCCTCTGTCTTCCCCTCCTTTCTCCATTTCTCTCTGTCCTATCCAACAGCAATGACATCAATAACAATGATAATAATAACCACAGCAACAATAAAACAACAAGCAACAAAAGGGGGAAAAAATAGCCTCCAGGAACAGTAGATTTGTGGTACTGGCACCAAGCCCCAGCAATAACCTTGGAGGCAAAAAAAAGAAAGAAAAAAAGAAGAAGCAGCTGTTTTAATGGTACCAGGAAGTAGTACACAGGTTCAGCTCACACTGCCAATGGCAATAGCCAGAGTTCCTATCCCTGCTCGAGATCTATAGGGAGGAAACAGATCTTCCGGTGTCTATCTCTCTCACCTTCTCTATATTCCCACATTCCTCTCAATTTCTCTCTGACCTATCAAATAAAACAGAAGGAAGAAAAAAAGGGGGGAAAATGGCCACTGGTAGTGACACTGTGCCCCAGTGATAACTCTGATAGCATAAAATAAAATTGTTTTTAAGAAAATAGCAAATAACAGAATGAAACCATTCAATAGATAATTCTTATAATCTTTCGCTTGATCTTCCTTTTTCTATTATTACTGCTTTATGTATTGATAACAGTCATCATTATAATTATTCAATAATCTATATTATAGACTTGTTATTTGTATTTTAGATTCTTCAAAGCAGAATGTATAAGACTATAAGATTATAATTTTAAAAAGGTAAAAGTTAAGTGAGAATTTTTAATTTAATGTAATAAAATTGTAAATGTCTTAACTTACATAAGTAAAACTTCAGGCTTCATAGTATATCTAAGAGATTCCCTGTCTTTTCAATAGATTTTTCTTTGCATTATATTTTTACTATAAAATCAGCTTTAGAAGTAATATTTTAACAAAGGTTCTTAAAGAAAAGTCTCAATAAATACTACATATAGAGAATGAATTAAGCATTTGAGTCCTAATAGCATTTCACCAATGTCTATTGTTAAAGACTCTTATTTTTTAGAAAATTTGAGTTTAAACTAGAAAAGGCAGAGAAAATCTTTAACTAGCTTTGAAAATTGGCCCAGAAGTGGCTAATTTCTATGATGACTTAATGGCAAAACTTCAACAGCCTACTGCTGACATTTGTATATTAATTATAGATCAGCAGTTGACTGTTGGAAGAAGAAAAATGTGTTGCATTTGACTGACAAATCCTTGTCAATATTCTTTTCTTTCTGTGTTCAAACAACGGTAAATAACATTGTTCTTATAAAACAAAGGAAAACTTAAATACTTATGTGAGATATTGAAGAATGGCTGCCTAGAAATGAGAATAAACATGGATTTCATGAATGATAAGCTCAATAAAATCCCTATTTAGAGAGAGAGAGAAGACCCTGTGCTTGATCTGTGAGAACCAGTTACACTTTAATTCATCCACATATCATTTTGTTTTATTAAAAGTTATTTTAAAAGATACAGACTTTCGGGGATGCATGTCACTTTCTACTGCTAGCCCTGACTCTTGAAATTTGTCTCAGGAGTTCAAGGAAGAGATAGAGATTATATTTGACTGGAGGTCATAGAAGAACTTTAAGAAAAAGAGAGAATATATAAAATGGACAATAAATATTATAAATGGTAGGCAAGAAATAACTAAGAGGTCCAAGGACTTCCATCTCCCATAAACAGCTCATTTGTGGAAAAGCTGCATGAAAAGAGAAACCAAGGCACAGCTGAAAAATAGATGATAGCTTGACATGGTTGCTATGAAGACTGCATGACAGATGATTGCACTACAGGATGAGAAAGCCAACAAGATTTGGAGGCATGAAGTGAAGACTGAATAGAAAGTGTGTATTTTTATTTGGTGCTATCATTTGAATAGAAAACTCTAGGTGAGACCTGTCTGTCTCCAGGAAGATCCTGGCTACCTTACAAAGACCTCACACTGTGCTATTACCTAGATGAATTTACTACCATCCAGGTTCTGGCCTTGAGCCCTGTTGTCTCAGAAACCTGGTTCTGCCAGCAGAAAACACACGTGTCAAAATGACTAGTACATTCTTCCTCTGAGGCAGAGTCACATTAAAATCACAAGTTTTCTGGGTGGGCATGAATTGAAGTTAGGTAAATGTCCTTAAATTGTGAATTTTCTAACTATAAAAAAGACCTAAGAACTTTTTACCCAGAACATTGCATTGGCTTTGAAAAGAAATTGGTTTAAGTAATACACTTTATCTTAGTGCAGAAGCAAACTCTCACAGGTAAACAACTACACTACAAAGAAATCACATATAGGTGGGGACTTGGGGCTTGAACCCAAAATATAATATATAAATGATCCTAGCATAGAAGAAAAATCTCTATCTCAAAGTAGACACACATATGTAAACTGTCTTATTCAAATGTTTTGATTTTTTAGACAATGTTCTGTTTGCTTATAGAATGTGAGATGAAATCCTTGATGCTATTTTGTTTAGCATTTATTGACGAAGGCAATTTCAAAAGAAAAAAATTCCTTTAAATAACTTGAACTTATTTGACTGCTCATTTTATATTACAAAGTTATTTTTATTAAAATACTATGAAAACATGGTTAATATGCTCTTTAAAATGTGCACACCACATATAATTTTGTGTGTTCCACACACAGCTTATTTTGGTTTCCATGCAATTTAGTTAAATTTTATGTAAGAAATAATCTTGATAATAAGCATATAACATGTATATTAAAAAAAAACTTAGACCATTTCACATATTTAACAGTTATATCTAAAATTTATGTGAATATATTCTTGTAAAAATTAAATTTGTGGAATTTCTGTTTTATCTATGAGAAAGTTATGTACATTTTTGTTCAAGTAAAAAAATAAACCCAGAAACCACAATAAAGGATGGTTTTATTCAACTACAAATAGTCATATCACAATCTATTCCATCCACACACACACACAAAAAAAAAAAAAAAAAAACAGGACTATGTATTTCTAAAACTACCTACTACTTACATAGACTATTATTCAATAGAAATATTTTTGAATTTCAAGATGACAGGTTATAAAGTAAAGAAATTTGAGGAACATACAGGAATAAAATGGCAGACAAATTAGAAATCAACACACTATATATGTAACACAAAAATGGTTGTGTATAAAGAACTATAGTAAATGATTACCCTAGATCCCCATAGTCATTAACTCATCAGCCTTAAGTGGATGGTGTTTTCCAAGTAAAAAAAATTATTATTAGTTGTTGTTTTTTATGATAAATAGGCACACCAGAGCACCACTGAAGCATTTATAGTACTAGAGACTGAGCTCAGGGCCTCATGAATGCAAAACATCTTGTCTATCACTGAGCAACATCTTTAGCACTTTCTATACTTCTTTTGGTGCTAGTGATAGTAACCATGCTTGAAATTAGCATAGAGGAATTTATGCGAGCTATAAAACAGAGAGGCCAAGTTCCCACTCTTTCTCTCCAGCATACACTTGTCAGAGAAAAGAACACATCTAAATAAATGGGTATTCACTCCTAGAATAAACACAAGACCTTTTGGCATCGAAGCTCAGGAGCCCTCTCAGCTACTCAGATCAAAGAAAGCATCTCTAGTGTTGAGGAGATAGCATAATAGTTATGCAAAAAGACTTTGGTGCCTTAACAACAAAGGTCCCAGTTTCAATTTCTAGTACCACCATTAGCCAGACCAGAGAGCAGTGCTCTAGCAAAAATAAATAAATAAATAAATAAATAAATAAATAAATAAATAAATAAGTAGCTCTGAAACTCCCACACCTGTGGCTGCTTTTGGTTCTAGTATTCAAAACTTGATGCACAACATACAATTCAAAATGAATTTTTTTCTAAAACTTCTTATTCTCAGAAATATATATGGGATGACTTTTCTTATCTTTCTTATTAGTTAACTATATACATGAAACAGAACGTTCATTCCTCCACGACAGCCCCCTTCTTTTCTCTTTTTTTTTTTAATTTCACTCAGAAAAACATGTGGAATAAAAATGTAGCAGAAATCTCTCTATTCCAAACATTATTCTAAATCACATTAGCAAGCACAGTGAACATGTTTAAGTAATACGAATTTCTGAGGATACTATGCTAAATGCTAAATGCTTTAGTCTATGTAGAACCATTTCTCTTCCTGGGTTTCTTTCAAACGCCATAGCTTCCAAACTAACATTTCTTCAGATACGAGTGTGAAGTGTACCATAGTGCTACCATAAGCACAATCGTTCTTTAAAATGACAGCATAAGAATGTCTCTACTCTAAGAAACTGTATTTCACGTCAAAGAAATTTTTCTTAGGTAATTCCACCCTAATGCATGTTGATATGAACTTCTAGAAAGGTTTTGCCTTAGGGTGTATTCATTTTAGATGAGCCTGACAGCCTCAGGGACATTTGGGGAGAATATCAGAGGTTGCCAAGGGCACCTTACACTGCCTGCCTAGAACACTAGGAGGTTGCCATAATTTCATACTATACTGTATGCTATGAAAGGTCTATAAATATTCTCCTGATATTCTAAAACTGGTACTTCAGCAGATGCTAATACCATGTGCCAAAGCAATTAGCAAGCTCATATTTCAGAGTATCCTGCCTAAAGTACCCTATGTAAATATTTTGAAAGTCACAAAGTAGTCTGGTGATAGAAAAGCAGTAAGAGAGTGGCAACTAAGAGACTATCAAATTACTATTTTTAGGAGTTTTATCTAGTAAACATTTTTTACCATAATTAGAGGGATAATCCATTATGATGTTTTATATATTTGGAGACACAATGAGATTCTATCCTTATTTTTTCAGCCCCTCTCCTTTCATCCTGTGAATTTCTACTTACGCTAAGCATTAAAAAATCATAAAATTATTTGTCACAGTCTTGTTTAAAGTTGGAAACATACAAATGTACATTTTTATTTATTTATTCCCTTTTGTTGCCCTTGTTTTTTATTGTTGTAGTTATTATTGCTATTATTGATGCCGTTGTTGTTGGATAGGACAGAGTGAAATGGAGAGAGGAGGGGGAGACAGAAGGGGAGTGAAAGACACCTGCAGACCTGCTTCACCACTTGTGAAGCGACTCCCCTGCAGGTGGGGAGCCGGGGACTCGAACCGGGATCCTTGCGCTGGTCCTTGCGCTTTGTGCCACTTGCACTTAACTGGATGCACTACCGCCGGATTCCCACAAATGTACACTTTATAAGAGAAAATCTCATGACTGTTTGTATCATATACACAGTATAGAACATAAACTATAAACAAATTATTGAACACAATTACAAACTAAATATAAAATTACACAATTAATCCTATTTTGTTCTTTCACTACAAAACTGTAAGAACAGAATCTATGTTCAATGAAGTATTAACACTTAATATTGTCAATAAAATTCCAGAATAAATACCCAAAATATATAGCCAAAAAGAATTATGTTTAAAAGCTAGAAACACTTAATGATGTTATTGTTGGATCTTGCAAAGTGCAACTATAAGTGAAATTAGATGTAACAGAACAAGTCATAATACAATATTTATTGTAGTCTGATATTTCTTTTTCTCATACAGTCATAATAGTGATGTTGAACAGGAGGCTATTCAAAGACCTACTGTACTCTGAACAGTCTTATATATGATTCCATTTTAAAATCAATATTCCATTTTTAAATCAATATTACATGGATTTTTTATCTCAATCTCTTGCATCAGTTAAAGACAGACCTGAGCAGTGCCCTGGAAACAAAGTATGTAAATAATAAAATATAAGTAACACTGTTATTGTCAAGAATAATATACCTAGAGTGATCCGCGCCATTACTTCCTTGAACACAAATATATAACTTTCATTCACTAATATTATTTTATATCAGACTAAATAACTGACTACTAAAAACTTTCAAATTGTAGCTATTAAATAGAAAAATTATTAAATATAGTAATATCACTATGAGTCTCTATGAAATATCCCTTCAAAATACAATAAATATTATAACTCATTATCAACCTACTGGTCTAGCGGGGGTATGGAAGATAATTAATATAACTGCTTAAATTTCATAGGGATTGTATTTTTATTATTATTTTTTTTTTGCTGAAAAAGAGCTATTTGGGTATTTATAACATCATTCCAGATGAAACAAAATTATCAATTTAAAAATAGTGTTGCTAAGAAAAATAATATCCTATTGCTTTGTAAGGGTCAGACCAACTTGAGACCTGACATTACTCACTCTTGTTTAAAAGGACCAAGGATAACATTCCAAAAGATGAAAAACTAGGGAGTCGGGTGGTAGCTCAGTGGGTTAAGTGCACATGGTGCAAAGCACAAGGACCAGTTTAAGGATCCTAGTTTGAGCCCCCGACTCACCACCTGCAGGGGAGTCACTTCACAGGCAGTGAAGCAGGTCTGCAGGTGTCTATCTCTCCCCATCTCTGTCTCCGTTCCTCTCTCCATTTCTTTCTGTCCTATGCAACAACAACAATAATAATTACAACAATAAAACAAAATTGAATAAATATTTTTTTAAAAAGACGGAAAACTAATCTGAGAATCTTGTAATAAATCATTTAAAGTGGTAAATTCTAAATAAATAAAACAAATGTTATCTTTAAAGCTATAAGGGATAGACTCAAACTTCACTAATCTTGAGTTACGGAACTAAACTTATTTCAACTTAAGTTTCTCTTATAAAAGTAGATAAATAACGTCTACTTACTGAAATCTTAAAATATAAGACCAAAAACTAAGTTTAAAAAAAAAAATAGGCAAATGGGAGTCGGGCTGTAGCGCAGCGGGTTAAGTGCAGGTGGCGCAAAGCACAAGGACCAGCATAAGGATCCCGGTTCGAACCCCGGCTCCCCACCCGCAGGGGAGTCGCTTCACAGGCGGTGAAGCAGGTCTTCAGGTGTCTATCTTTCTCTCCTCCTCTCTGTCTTCCCCTCCTCTCTCCATTTCTCTGTGTCCTATCCAACAACGATAACAACAATAATAACTACAACAATAAATCAACAAGGGCAACAAAAGGGAATAAATAAATAAAATAAATATTTTTTAAAAATAGGCAAATAACTTAAGTAGGCAGTTCTCAGAAGATATACACAAGGTCAACAAGCATATGAAAAGCTGCTGAACATAACTAGTTAAATATCTCTCTCTCCCTCCCCCCTCTCTCTCGCTATCTCTCTCTCTCTTTCTCTCTCATGCCTCCAGGCTCAGCAGCACAAATCTACTGCTCCTGAGAAAGAAAGAAGATCAGAAAGGGAAACTAAAAGCAAGATCTGACTAAATTGAGAGTAGGGCACCAAAGTGAAGACCCTGTGGTGAGGGGGAGGGTGGACATTTGGCTTCCCGGGGCAGTGTGGGGGTGGGGGGGGTGGGACACAGTCTTTTGGTGGTGGGAATGGTGTTTATGTACACTCCTATTAAAGAGTAGTCATATAAAACACTATTTAATTAATATGAGAGGGGAAAAATTGATTGTATGTCTAGAACTTTTTAAAACAGACTGAGTCTTTTTAATACATAGGCTGAGTCTTTGACATGTGGACTCTCTCAAAAGCCTAGACCAGGTAAATCAGAAGCAACCAGTGGCACAGCTATATACAAGATGCTGGGCATTATAGAGCAAACCCTAACAAAGGGACTTTTCAAAGTTAACCCAATTACCAAATAATGTGATGATAACAATAACTGTCCATTGTCTTCTTGAACCCTAAGACAGCAGAGCCTTTATTTCCCCCAGTCCTGGAACCTTAGGGTGGGACCCACTTTCCCGCATGCTTCTCCCAATTCATATCAAATAATATTGCATATGCCGATCGCAACTTAATTAACGCAAGAGTGCCACCTCAACATGCTTCAACTCAGACTCTGTCCAGAGACTTTAGGTGTGGAATGACAACCCTTCAGCTTCATCACTTGGGTGAGACCTTTCCTTTCATAGTATTCTCTAATTCCATCCCAGGTGGTTCACTTCCTAACAAAGTCCAAAAAACCTAATATAGACTAGGTTCCATGAGATAGAGCATATGTTCACATGTATCCATAAACTAGGGCAAAATATATACCTGAAAGCAGAAGCACACTAGAGTCTGCAGTGAGTACCCCCCAACACTTCATCTCCACTATTCCAACCTTTGGGTCCCTGATTGTTCAACAATTTGTTTGGCTTTGTATGTTAACTTTCTTTTCAGCCACCAGGTTCCAGATGCCATCAGGATGCCAGCCAGGCTTCCCTGGACTGAAGACCCCATGAATGCGTCCTGGAGCTCTGCTTCCCCAGAGACTCACTCTACTAGGGAAAGAGAGAGACAGACTGGGAGTATGGATCAACCAATCAACGTCCATGTTCAGCTGGGAAGCAATTACAGAAGCCAGACCTTCCACCTTCTGCAACCCACAATGACCCTGGGTCCATACTCCCAGAGGGATAGAGAATGGGAAAGCTATCAGGGGAGGGGATGGGATATGGAGATCGGGTGGCAGGAATTGTGTGGAGTTGTACCCCTCCTATCCTATGGTTTTGTTAATGTCTTCTTTCTTAAATAAAAAAGAAAAAAATAGCCAAATAACTTAAGTAGGCAGTTCTCAGAAGATATACACAAGGTCAACAAGCATATGAATTAAATCCCTCTCTCTCTCTCTCTCTCTCTCTCATCCTCTCTCTCTCTCTCATCCTCTCTCTCTCTCTCATCCTCTCTCTCTTTCTCTCTCTCTCTCTCTTTCTCTCTCTCATTGCTTCCAGACTCAGCATTACAAATCTACTGTTCCTGGCAGACATTTTTTTCCCATTTTATTTGATAGGACAGAGAGAATTTGAGAGAGGAGGGGGAGACAGAGAGGGAGAGAGAAAGACACCTGCAGATCTACTTCACTGCTTGTGAAGCGACTGCCCTGCAAGTGGGGGGAACCATATGCTCATACCCCGATATTTATGCAGATCCTAGAGCTCATTACTATATAACCTGGTGCGCCACTGCCTACTCCAACAAAACTGTATTTTTATATTCACCAATGTTGAACATTGCTTCAGTGGAACAATTGATACTTTAATAATAAAAATTACTATAGTCAAAAAAAGAAAAGAAGGAGAAAAATCAAAACTTCAAGTTTTACCTTTTGCCCATGGTATGAGGTAGTAGAATCATCTAAAAATGGGTAATTATAATTGTTTACCAAGTTATAGAAAAGCTGGGATCCTTGTGTACTATTGATGGACATGTAAAATGATATGGAAATAGAGATAAAAATTAAAAGCAAGAAACATGCAAAAGAATGAAAGTGAACCACTATATTTCACCAAATACAAAAGTAAATTCCAATTGGACAAAGGACTTGGATGTTAGACCAGAAACTATCAGAATCTTAGAGGAGAATATTGGCAGGACTCTTTTCCGCATAAATGTTAAGACATTTTCAGTGAAATGAATCAATTACAAAGAAGACTAAGGCAAGCATAAACCTATGGGACTACATCAAATTAAAAAGCTTCTTCACAGCAAAAGAAACCACTAAACAAAGCAAGAGACCCCTCACAGAATGGGAGAAGATCTTTACATGCCAAACATCAGACAAGAGGCTAATAACAAAAATATATAAAGAGCTTGCCAAACTCAACGACAAGAAAACAAATAACCCCATCCAAAAATGGGAGAGGACATGGACAGAATATTCACCACAGAAGACATCCAAAAGGCCGAGAAACACATGAAAAAATGCTCCAAGTCTTTGATTGTCAGAGAAATGCAAAGACAACAATGAGATACCATTTCACTCCTGTGAGAATGTCATACATCAGAAAAGTTAGCAGCAGCAAATTCTGGAGAGGTTGTGGGGTCCAAGGAACCCTTCTGCACTGCTGGTGGGAATGTAAATTGGTCCAACCTCTGTGGAAAACAGTCTGGAGAACTCTCAGAAGGCTAGAAGTGGACCTATCCTATGACCCTGCAATTCCTTTCCTGGGGGTATATCCTAAGGAACCCAACACACCCATGCAAAAATATCTGTGTACACATATGTTCTTAGCAGCACAATTTGTAATAACCAAAACCTGGAAGCAACTCAGGTGTCCAGCAACAGATGAGTGGCTGAGCAAGTTGTGGTATATATACACAATGGAATACTACTCAGCTATTAAAAACAGTGACTTCACCATTTTTAGCCAATATTGGATGGACCTGGAAGAAATCATGTTAAGTGAAATAAGTCAGAAACAGAAGGATGAATATGGGATGATCTCACTCTCAGGCAGAAGTTGAAAAACAAGATCAGAATGAAAAACAGAAGTAGAACCTGAACTGGAGTTGGTCTATTGCACCAAAGTAAAAGATTCTGGGGTGGGTCGGGGAGGGCAATACATGCCCAAGAGGGATGACACAGGACCTAGTGGGGGTTGTATTGTTATATAGAAAACTGAGAAATGTTAATGCATGTACAAACTATTATACCTCTGTCGAATGTAAAACATTAATTCCCCAATAAAGAAATTTAAAAAACTTAAAAGCAAGATGCCAAAGCAGTATTTGCACTTTCATATTCATAGCAGTATTTCACAAAAGCCAAGAGCTAGGAGAAAAAAAAAAGTATCTATCAATGAATAAATATGTAAGCAAACCTCATAAAAGTACATTGACATCTTACTTGGGATTAGGAAGTCTGACTGTGGACAACCTGGTAGAGCACATTATCATATGCAAGGACTCAAGTTCAAGCCCCACACTGCCAGGTCTACTAGACATCCTTCCGACTCCATGACCCTACTGCAGAAGCTTCATGAATGGTAAAGCAGTGCTATAGGTCTTTCCCTCCCCTGCCAAAATAAAAATATATATTATTCATACTTTAAAAATAAAGGAAGCCCTGAATTTTTGACACCTGAATGAACCTTGAACACATTATACTAAGTGAAAACAACTGTCATAAAAAGAAATTGTTTTTACTAACACATAACAATGTATGATACTGTTAGCATGTAATAAGTGCTTAAAAGTGCTTGCTAGTTCATGATTGCCAATGTCTGGCATGAACAAGTCAAAATTACTTTATATTCTTTTTGGTTTAATACTGCCTACTTTGAAAGAGAACATTTTCTTTAGCTATAATGAGTTCAACTTGAAAAGTAGTTTATTCATGAAAAAACACAGAAGCCAGGGAGGTAGCTCAGCAGTGTATCTCACAAGCTTGGATTGGCCTGAGGCCTTGGATTGTATTCTAAAACCACACAAAATAGCTAAGCAGTGCTCTGGTCTCTCCCTGTTTTGCAATTAAATAAAAGGGGGGGTTATCCATTAAGTTAGATTTAAAGTTATTTCAGCTATCTAGGAAACTAATGTAGCAATGGCAAACCAGACTTGCATTCCTCAAGTGTAGAGGTTCCAGGTTCAATCCTTGGCACAACCATAAACCAGAACTGAGCAGTGTTCTCTCAGTCTTTCCCTCTCTCTCTCTCTCTCCTCTCTCTCTCTTTCTTCCCCCTTTGCCCCTCTCTCTCTCATTAAGATAAAACAAAGTTTAAAAATAATTTAATAATTCTTTCATAATAATAGTAATTTGAGAACATAAGAAGTAATTCAGTAGGAAGGGCATATTATTAACACATTTCAGACTCTAGGTTTTATCCCCTGCACTGCATGGGAAAACCAAGGACTGTAGGGATTCAACTTCCAGAGGCAGAGCTAAGAGCAGCAGATCGCTTTCTCTCCTCTCCTCTCCTCTCCTCTCCCGGATCAACTAGGAATGTTGTTATAAATTCCGAGGCTCCACCTGGCTGGGCTAGCTTCACGGGTGGGTAACAGAGACGACCAGAGACATACTGCTGGGCAGGGAAGCTGTATTTCTTTATTCAGGAACAACGATTCATAAACTAAACCAAACTAATCACCAAACAGAACTCTGCTGTCTCTTTGCGGCGGCACAAGCACTCTCTCTTACTCTCCAACTCTGCAACTCCCAAACTCTGGAACTCTCCCTCTGGAACTCTTGGGGTTCCCAGGGGCGGGGCCAAGCGGGCCCGCGAAACTAACAGGACTGATCCAATTCTCTTGGTGGGGGAGAACTAGAACAACCCAATGTAAAGCATACAACAGGAATACCAAAGGAGACCACCCGGGACTGAAACAAGACAGGACTAGAATGACCACAGGAACCCAGTAAATCACCGGTGAGTACAAACATGTGTGGCTGGTGACAGAGAGGAGAGAGGAGCCTAAGGAGAGATTAAGTGACTGCTAACAGTTCAGCAGTTTATCAGTTGAGACACCACCTCCAGTCTGCTCCACCAACAAGGGGATAGCTTAAGGGAGGAGAGGACTCCCCAGAGACTCACCAAGTGCAACTCTGAGTCTCCATTGCTACTACCCTCAGAATATGGATCAGTGACAGGGAGGGACACCAGGGGACAGAGATCTAACCAGGAAACTCAGGAGAAGACCTATACCTCGGTGGCATAGCTGAGGGGCTATGAAAGTCTCTTTGCATAACCACTGGATTATCTCTGCCACATCCTGCTTTATCTCTTGGTCAGGAGCCAGTGATTAAGCTGAAGCCTATTGATAGTTTAAAAGCCCTCAAGCTCCCATAGCCTACAGGGAAGAAAAAAAAAAGAGGCTTTTAAACCACTGAGCTCCAATTCAGAGATTTAAATACTATTGAAACAACTGTTAACTTCCACCACTGTGAACCCTTTAATTAACTTACTTAGACACAAGTCAATCCAGGCAATAGTGATCAATAATTTGAAAAGTACTGATAAAGGGAACTCATAACATAATATATACAATGGTTAAAACAACAAGAAAAAATATTGGAGAATCGAACCAGGACAAGAGTCCAGCTAAAAGTCCTCCAGAGAGTGAAGAACAAAATAACGAGTTCAACATCCAAACATTAGCTAAGGAAATAATAACAGGAGTGAGTAAAGAATTTGAAAAAATTGTAATCAGAAATACAGGAACAACAAATGAGAATATGGAAGAAAATACTAATTATCTCATGGTTATTAGAGAGCTGAAAGCTGAAATCGCTGAGCTAAGAATGCAACTAGCTGAACAAGCTAAAACAGTATCAGAGCAGGGCAACAAAATAGATGAACTCCAGAAAACAGTAGAGGGCAGAGAGAATAGAATCTATGAGGCTGAAGACAGAATTAGCAAGATTGAGGATGAATTAGAGACAACTAAAAAAGAAGTAAGAGATCTCAAAAAGAGATTAATAGATGCTGAAAACAACAACAGAGTCCTATGGGATGACTTCAAAAGAAACAATATACGCATTATTGGCATACCAGAGGAAGAAAGAGGAGAGGAAGAAAGCATTTTCCAGGACATAATAGCTGAAAAATTTTCTAGTCTAGACAACATCAAAGACATAAAGATTCAAGAAGCCCAGAGGGTCCCAAACAGAATTAACAGAATTAACCCAGACCTAAAGACACCAAGACATATCATACTTAGAATGGAAAGGAATAAGGATAAAGAAAGGATCCTGAAGGCTACAAGAGAAAAACAAAGAGTCACCTACAAAGGAAAACCCATAAGATTAGCAGCAGACTTCTCCATACAAACATTATAGGCCAGAAGAGAATGGCAAGATATCTATCGAGTGATCAATGAGAAAGGCTTTCAGCCAAGAATACTATATCCTGCTAGACTGTCATTCAGACTAGATGGAGGCATCAAACCTTCTCAGACAAGCAACAGTTGAAGGAATCAACTATCACCAAGCCTGCCCTGAAAGAAGTTCTGAAGGGTCTATAAACAGTCAGACCACCAAAAATAGGACATATATCAAAACACTCTAAAACTCTACAAGAATGGCGTTAAAATATCTTCAATCTTTGATATCAATAAATGTCAATGGCCTGAAGTCACCTATTAAAAGACACAGAGTAGGAAGATGGATCAGAAAACACAACCCAACAATATGCTGTCTAAAGGAAACCCACCTAACTCAACAAGACAAACACAGACTTAAAGTGAAAGGATGGAAAACTATCATACAAGCCAATAGCCCACAAAAAAGGGCAGGAACAGCTATTCTCATATCTGACATGATAGAATTTAAAATAGATAAGATTAAAAAAGATAGGAATGCTCAGAGGATCAGTCAATCAAGAGGACTTAACAATTATTAACATCTATACACCCAATGAGAAGCCATCTAAATACATCAAACTTCTACTGGAAGAGCTACAGCAATGTATTAACAGTAACACAATCATAGTAGGGGACTTCAACACCCCACTCTCTCAACTTGACAGATCATCCACGCAGAAAATCAAAAAAGACATAAGAGAGCTAAATGAAGAGATAGATAAACTAGAACTATTGGACATTTTCAGAGTCATTCATCCCAAGAAACTGGAATACATATTTTACTCAAATCCACATGGGTCATTCTCAAGGATAAACCATATGTTAGGCCAAAGACAGCATCAGCAAATTCAAGAGCATTGAAATCATCCCAAGCATCTTCTCAAACCACAGTGGAATTAAACTAACACTTATCAATCAAGAAATGATTAGTAACAGTCCCAAAATGTGGAAGCTCAACAGCACACTACTTAACAACTTCTGGGTCAAAGAGGAAATCAAGGAAGAAATCAAAATGTTTCGAGAGTTCAATGAAAATGAAGACACAAGCTATCAAAATATTTGGGACACAGCTAAAGCAGTCCTAAGAGGGAAGTTCATAGCTATACAAGCACACATTAGAAAACAAGAAAAAGCACAAATAAACAGCCTGATTGCACATCTTAAAGACCTAGAAGAAGAACAACAAAGGAATCCTAAAGCAACGAGAATGTCAGAAATCACTGAAGTTAAGGCAGAAATAAATAACATTGAGAATAGGAAAACCATACAAAAGATCAACAAAAGTAAATGTTGGTTCTGCGAAAGAGTCAACAAAATCGACAAACCTTTAGCCAGACTCACAAAACAAAAAAGGGAGAAGACCCAAATAAATCGGATAGTAAATGAAAGAGGAGATATCACAACAGACATTGCAGAAATTCAACATATCATGTGAGGCTTCTATGAACAACTATATACCATCAAGCCAGAGAACCTAAAGAAATGGACGATTTCCTAGATACCGACCAACTTCCAAAACTAAGTAAAGAGGAAGTGGATAACATGAACAGGCCCATCACAGCTAATGAAATTGAAACAGTTATCAAAAATCTCCCCAAAAATAAAAGTCCTGGACTAGATGGTTTTAAAAAGGAATTCTACAAAACCTTCAAAGAAGAACCAATGCCTCTAATTTTAAAAGTCTTCCAGAAGATTGAAGACACTGGAATACTCCCTGCCAGTTTCTATGAAGCCAACATCACCCTGATACCAAAAGCAGACAGGGATCTTGGATGGACCTTGAAAAAAATCATGTTGAGTGAAATAAGTCAGAAACAGAAAGATGGATATGGGATGATCTCACTCTCAGGCAGAAGTTGAAAAACAAGATCAGAAAAGAAAACACAAGTAGAACCTGAAATGGAATTGGTGTATTGCACCAAAGGAAAAGACTCTGGGGTGGGTGGGTGGGTGGGTGGGGAGAATACAGGTCCATGAAGGATGATAAATGACATAGTGGGAGTTGTATTGTCAAATGGGAAACTGGGGAATGTTATGCATGTACAAACTATTGTATTTACTGTTGAATGTAAAACATTAATTCCCCAATAAAGAAATAAATTTAAAAAAAAATCAAGGACTGTACAAATGGAAGTCCATAGAACCTGGAATAGTTCTTTGTTCTGTCTCTATCTCTTACTCTCACTTGTATCCCCCTCATCTCTAAAAAAATATAGAATTAAAAAATAAATTAATAGGATCAGGAAGCATTTCTTCAGTATCACATAAATCCTAACTTTCCTTACCTAGCACAACAAAATAAATAAATATTTAAAATAAAGGTCATTTATTTAGAGCAATAGCCACTAACTAGATTATTTGTTACTCCTAATTAAAGTGTTTGATAAAGTTCTATTTGCCTTAATACATTTGAGCTTTTAGTTTTCCTATATTTTCCCATATGTATTCTCTTTGTTATTTTAATTGATATGTATATTGCATATAGGTATATAAGCATCCTGATTGCATAATAAGCCATATTTTAATTTTTAATAATATTAAAATAAGCCATATTTTAATATTTTAGAAAGCTAAAAATATAGAGGCTGTCTATAAGAAAAAAATTAATTGGCATAATAAAAACAGTATATATTACTGCAAGTGTTCAGAAAATATAGATAAAATTTTTGTTATTTGACAAAATATCATAACAATCATTTGGAGATTGACATGCTAATATACAGTTAATTCCAAAATTCACACACACAAAGAGTGTAAAATAATTCTATGGCAAAACAATTCACATGCTTGTCACTTGTTTTACAACTGCATGAGCAAAATATGCATATACAATAAATTCAAGTTATTTTCTTTACTAGTACAAATCATGAAGTACATTATCAAATGTTAAGACCTGACAAAATAATAAAAACTACAAATTATGAAAAAGCAAGATATTATCTGTAATAGAATAATTAAAATAATCAGTAACATTTTCAAACAGGAGTTATAAAACAACACTAAATCTTATTAAATTATCCCTGGTTTGCAGTAAGAACAATAATACCAATTTACAGTATCAAAAAAACACAGACACTTTGTATTGAAAGAAGTGTCTTAGTCACTCCTATGCTAAAGTGAATTAATTTTACTACACTCTTTCTTTTAAAGCCATAAACCAGACTAATGTTAAGTGGAGATACTTCCAAAGGAGGGAATAACATTTTGTTTCAGACCATTATCTCTAGATTCTGAGCAGATAAATCTGATATACATATTTAGAAGTTGGAGACACTTCCGTTGCACTACTTTTCTCTTTGGTAAAAGGAAGCAGCCTGTGAGTAGGTTCTTAACATCCATGTGACTCCCACTGAAATGACAGGGATGATTCTAGTTCTTAGGATGAAATTATTATTGCAACATCAAAAAAGTTTCATAATGACTTTAAACCTTGTCTATGATACACTATGTGAGCATCTTCATCAGTATACTGCACATAATAAAACATATCATACAATCACTATTCATATAAATATAATCATGAATTTTAATGTATTCTTATAAACATTTATTCACTTATTAAGATGAGAGAGAGAACCATAGCATCATTCTAGCATATGTGGTGATATGTGGTGACTGGGCTTAAACTTCGAACTTTATATATATCCTGTGCTTTGCCACAGAGATAACCTTACAGTTGCTCATTACAAAAATCTCTAAGTGTAAATAAATACTAAGCAAAAATTATATAATCAACACCGCAAAACACTCATGCTATGAAAATATATATGGGACTGGCAAAATGGCTTAGAAAATGTGCTGATTTGCATGTATGCTATGCAGGTTAGAGTACAGCTCAACACTGGAGGAAACTTCTACTGCTGTTCTCTCTCTCTCTCTCTCTCTCTCCATTTCCTCCTTCCCAAATTCTGCCTTTCTCTCTGAAAAAATACAGAAAAAGCAAATATATATAAAAAGATGATGAATACTATGGTTTTATTTTGAAAGTATGAATAAAGAAAACCTCAAGGATCTTTTAAAAGAAAACAACAACAGCAGCAGCAATGATGGGGGCACCAGGTAGTGGCACGCCTAATCAAGCACACATATGAATCACAGTACAATGCACAAGAAACAGGGTTCAAACCTCAGGTCCCCACCTGTATGAAAGAGATTCATAATTTGTGAAACAGTGTTTCATAGTCTCTCTCTCTCTTTCCTCTCTCCCCCACCCTCCCTCCTCCTTCCATCTTTAAAAAGTAAAAAAAAAAAAAAAAATGTTGACCCAGAACACTGAAATCCTGATGAGGGCCAAAAAACAAGCAAAAAGGTGCAAACAAAACACAAATGAAAAAGTACAACAGGATGAGGGAGACAACATAATGGTTCTGCAAAAAGAATCTCATGCCTGAAGCTCTGAGGGCCCAGGTTCAATCCTCAGCACCACCACAAGCCAGAGCTGAGCAGTATTTTGTTCTCTCTCTCTCTCTCTCTCTCTCTCTCTCCCTTCCTCCCTCCCTTCTCTCTAGCCAAAATAAACAACAACAATAATTTTTTAAAGACATGAAAAAAGATTGCAATTAACCCTCACTACTAATGAGCTTAGCCACTGTCAGCAATCTCTGATACCAAGATACAAAATTGAAAGCATAAAGTCTTTATGGCAAGTCTGGCAAATCTTGGTGTAATTTCTTGGTATAATTTGATCTACTACACCAAAGTAAAAGACTCAGTGGAGGGAGGATTCAGGTCCTGGAACAGGATGGTGGAGGAGGAACTAGTGGAGGTTGAATTATGTAGAAAACAGAAATGTTACACAAGTACAAACTATTGTATTTTGCTGTTGACTATAAGCCATTAATCCTCCAGTAAAGAAATTTTTTTAAATGGTATAATTTCTATCTTGTACAAGAGCAGAAGTAATGATGTGATCCAAGGTCTCCTTTTTTGTAGGAATTTAGCTTTTTTAAAAAAATTAATTTTTTATATTTATTTATTCCCTTCTGTTGTCCTTGTTGTTTTATTGTTGTAGTTATTATTGATGTTGTTGTTGTTGGATAGGACAGAGAGAAATCGAGAGGGGAAGGGAAGACAGAGAGGGGGAGAGAAAGACATCTGCAGACCTGCTTCACTGCCTATGAAGTGATTCCCCTGCAGGTGGGGAGCCGGGGGCTCAAAAGGGGATCTTTATGCCGGTCCTTGCACTTTGAGCTACTTGCTCTTAACCCACTGCACTACCGCCCGACTCCCAGCTTATTTTTTTAAACTGATATACTGCTATTAGAAATGAGGGAGAAGTGAAAGATGTAAGCCTGGTTATGATGTAGTCTTTCACTGAATTGCATAAGTTAAAGAAGAAAAGGAAGATACTGATGTTTAATATTGCTTGGTAGGCAGTAAAAACTATTAGAAAACACCAGAGCCACAAAATATTGCAGATAAAGAGAAACTAGGAAAAGAAAAGGAAGACTTGGCAAGGGAATCATGAAGACACATGAAATCCCACTCCTATCACTCTAAAACATGTTTTGATGTCACAAGTCCCTCTTGATGCATGTTGGAACTTAAAAGGCTAACAACAGACTAGAGCTGAAGGTTTGTATTTCACATAAATAAAATTCTCGTTTTACTTACAAAATCAGATTCAAGGTGGTCAGAAATAGGCAATAAAAAGAAATGCAGGTCTTAAAATTTTTTAAGGTCTATGCAGTTGGCAATACATAGTTGAGATGATGTTGCTTCACTTAGTAAATATTTTTCTAATGCTAACTCTGAGTCACTGTCAATAACAGTGAACTCTAAGATCTTGAAAGAAGAGAGAGTACAATATATAGCTAGCTACAGAGTTCATAATCTAATGGAATAGGCATATTAGTAAAACAGGAGATATAGAAAGAACAGAAATGACAAAATTATTTTCAGATATGCAAAAACACATGTAAATACTTCAGCAGCTAATAATAACTGAATAGTGTTTGTAGGAGGTTCAGAAATCAGCCTTGAAGAAATTGCATAAAATAAACTAAGGTAATCCTGGTCAAAATCATGAAAGCTAAAGTTGTATAAGAGCATAAAATGTAGCTCTGAGTCAGAATCATGAGATCTAAAAGCAGTCTTATTGTAAGAGTAGAAAATAAATGCTCTGTAGCAGTACACAATGTCCCTTTTGTATATCTAGCAAAAACTAAAGCATATAATCCAAAACAAGCTGCCTTCCCACAAGAACTAGGCAAGTACTCAGTAACTACATGTGTAACAGCAAATGAGATTGTGTTCTTATTTATGCTGTGACCTGTGGAAAACTTAATTAGGCAAACAGAAATAGCACATGGTTTAACATTTCTGGAGAGAGTACCTGCTGTCTATATTATATATGAAATAGCTATAAAACAATATATAATGTCTTTCATTTTTCATTATTTCATCTCTTAGAGACAAATATATAAATCTTAGTTATGATATGTATATCAATGCATAAACCTCATGTGCATGCATAGAAACATGTGAAAATACGTATCTGCAGGCGTTTTGGGTTTTTTTTCTTGTTGTCATTACAGTGGCTTAACCTCTCTAGGAGAGTCTTTCATTTGTTTGTTTGTTTTTTCCAGACAGAAAGAGATAGAGATATAAGGAAAGCAGGAAAGGCACCACAGCACTGAAGCTCCCTGCAGTGCAGTGGGGATCAAATTCAAATGTGGATCACTCACATGGCAGGTACCCTTCCAATGTGACCTGTCTTGCTGGCCCACAGAGTAACTAATTGCTCAACCCATTTAGTTGTATTCTCCTAAGAATTCACCAGTCATGAGAGCTAAAGAGAGCTAAAAATGCCCTCTGCTTCCCTGTAGTGCCTGTTAGAATGAACTCAGAACAAATGGGTCACATTTTGAACGTTCACATAGGACTGACAAGATGAAGTCAGCTCCAAATAAAAGTCTCTCTCTTTCTGGAAAGAGATGAGGGGGAGGTCTCTAATCTGGCTTTTAAGTGACACCTGTCTTACATCCTGACTGGTGGGGATGGTAGGGATGGTGGAAATGGTAGTTGTAGTTGAGTGGATAAGTGGAGTTAAGAAATGAGAAAGTAGAGGGTCAGAGCTTACTGGATAGGATGTGGACTTTGCCATGTGTGCTGCTACATGGAAGTGCAGAACAGCAAGGAGATCTCTGGTACTGTAGTCTCCTTATCTAAATAAAAAAGTTCATCTGAGGTGTTAGATGATATACCTGGTTAAGCACTTGTGTCACTATGTTCAAGCTCCCCAGCCACCACCTGCAAAGGGGAAGCTTCATAAGCTGTGAAGCAGTGCTGCAAGTGTCTATCTTTCTCTCTCCCACCCTATCTCCCATAACCCTCTCAATTTCTCTCTGTCCTATCAATTTAAAAATAAAATTTCTGTCCCTTTTCTAGCCATGACATCACCACCCCAGACTATAACTTGGATCCATCTGCATATCAGATTTCAGGCCCAGGGAGAAAAGAAAAACTAGTATAGCTATTGGCCCTTTGAAATATAACTAAAATATGCCTACTAACTAGCTATCTAAAATGGAGGACCCCCCCCCCCCAACTCTTCATCTGCACTATTCTAGCATTTAGGTCTGTGATTGGTCAACAATTTGTTTGGCTTTGTATATTAACTCTCTTTTTAGCCACCAGGTTCCAGATGCCAGCATGATTCCGACCAGACTTCCCTGGACAGACAACCCTACCAATATGTCCTGGAGCCCAGCTTTCCCAGATCTCAACCCCACTGGGGGGTAGGGGTAGAGAGAGAAGCAGACTGGGAGTATGGATCGACCAGTCAATGCCCATGTGCAGCGGAGAAGCAATTACAGAAGGCAGACCTTCAACCTTCTGCATCACACAATTACCTTGGGTCCATACTCCCAGAGGGTTAAAGAACAAGAAAGCTATCAGGGGAGGGGATGGGATACGGGGATCTGGAGGTGGGAACTATGTGGAGTTGTATCCCTCTTATCCTATGGTTTTGTTAATGTCTCCTTTTTTAAATAAATAAATAAAAGGAATAAATACCCGGGAGCAGTAGATTTGTCCTGCAGGCACCAAGCCCCAGAAATAATCCTGGTGGCAAGAAAAAATAAATTCTTCTGGGGCTGAATAAAACTCAATGAGCCTGATCTCTGCAAAAAAGAAAGAAAAGGAATAGCAAAAGCAGAGGTTTTCCAGTGCTTGGGTGGAGCCTCGCTGACAAGGCCAGGTGTGAGGATGCTGGATCAGGCTAGTTTTTTGCAGTTGTAGTAAATCATTGGTGCCTGAATCTTCAAAGACTATATTGAAAGACTTCCATGGATTTTTTTTACACGGTGACACAAAATCCTCAGAACATCAAAAGAAAGAGGAAAGCATTTATGATAATGCAATGATTTAACAGGAGAGCTACCAAGGAGAATCTATGTTCTCCACTGTGTTAAAATTTTGGCAGTGGTTGCCACAGTCATGTAGCTATGAAGATATTGTAGTGTGGGGCCAGGTTGTGGCACACTTGGTTGAGAGCACATTACAATGTACAATGATCAGGGTTCAAGTCCCAGGTCCCCACTTGCAGGGGGAACGCTTTGCGAGTGGTGAAGTGGGGCTGCAGGTGTCTTTCTCTCTCTGTCTCCCACTTCCCCCTTGATTTTCTGGCTGTCTCTATCCAATAAATAAAGATAATTTTTTTAAAAAATTAAGATATTTTAGTGTTAGAATACAAAACACACATGTTTTAAGTCCTGAGGTTCCCAGTAAAACATGCCAGAGTGACAGTTTGGTTCATTTTTTCTTCCTCCTCTCTCTTTTACATAGAGGTAGAAAGGATGAGTGAAAGAGACCACAGCACCAAAGCTTCCTTCAGTGCAGTTGGGTTGGGTTCAAACCTGGGTCCTGCATGTAACAAAGCAGCACTCTATCTAAGTGAGCTATTTTTCTAGCCTAGTTCATTTTCTTTAACTCTCCTCTGCAAATAAACATTAAAAAAACTGTTACATAATAAGAAATACTAAATATAGACTTTAAACTAAATGCATTTGAGGTGGGAGATAGAGCATTGCTCGAGCACACACAATGCCATGTGCAAGAACCTGCATTCAAGCCCCCAGCCCCCAACTGCAGAAGGGAAAGCTTCAAAGTTAGTGAAGCAGTGTTGCAAGTGTCTCTCTATCTCCCCCTCTCTTTCTCCTTCCCTTCTCAATTTCCCTTTGTCCTACCAATTTTTTTTTTAAATGCACTTGTAAGAAATCCAAGGGAGTCGGGCGGTAGTGCAGCTGGTTAAGCACATGTGGCACAAAGCTCAAGGCCTGGCATAAAGATCCTGGTTCGAGCCCCCGGCTCCTCACCTGCAGGAGAGTCGCTTCACAGGTAGTGAAGCAGGTCTGCAGGTGTCTCTCTTTCTCTCCCCCTCTCTGTCTTCCCCTCCTCTCTCCATTTCTCTCTGTCCTATCTAACAATGACGACATCAACAATAGTAATAACTACAACAACAATGAAAAACAGCAAGGGCAACAAAAAGGGAAAACAAATATATTAAAAGAAAGAAAGAAAGCAATCCAAAAAGTGACTTATGGCTGAATTAGTTAAACTTCTCTAGAGTATTAATAATTATTTGTTTGGGTATATAATGTTGAATAGTGGTAAAAGTCTATTACCTCCCATTAACTTACCACAATGATAATTGTTTCACAGTGTATATGAATATAAAATCATTCATTTGTAAATTTGTTTAAAATATAAATTTTGAAAAACAAAAAGGGACTACCAAGGAGAAGTCATCAGTGTTCACTATGCAGGGAAAAATATAAGTGGTATCATAAATGTTACCTTCTGGGAGTATTCTTTAAAGAGTCTTATAGTTTGAAATTTAAAATATCTTGTAAACCAACAAAGTGCTTTACCTGAAGTAGGAAAATAACCCAATTGCTTTATTTACCTGATAGTAATAATAAAAGTAGATACATTCTCAGGGGCTTTACTTTTCTGTCAGTGCCAAGGAAAATCCCTCTCCATCAGCTATTATCTCTTAAATCAACCTTAGAGTAAAAAACTTAGGCCAAAAAAAAAAAGAAAGAAAGAAAGAAGTGAAAAAGGAATTTAAGTTTACTTTTTATTTGATATCTTCTACTCAGGCATTTTTAAAAAGTTAACTTGTGGGTGGAGAGGGAGAGTGTTTAGAAGGTGGCACATCCAGTTGAGCACACATTATCATGGAGGAGGACTTGGAAAATGAAAACAACGACAAAAGGAAGAATAACCACCCAGGAGTAGGCACCAAGCCCCAGCTCTAACCCTGGTGGCATCATCATCATCATCTAATTACTTACTCTAAGGCCAAATAAATAGTACATCAGCCAGGACACGTATCTTGCCAAGCACGCAGGTACAAATACTTGACGTGTGTGTTCTAGAGCAAAATGTGGACAACTTCATTTATATGCCAATTGTTAAGGTTCCTTATACTGACACTGATTTCTACTTATCCTAAGAGTATATGCATTTTTATAGGCAGTCAAGGAGTGACATAGTTCTTGGTAATGGTAGAGGTACTGTTACACACACACCATCACCAGCACCACTACTGAAGATTTCAATTTTTTTTTTATTTTAGTCACCACTCAATAGAAAGAGAGGGGAAAAAAAAAAAAACATAAAATACCGCACAGTGTCTACTAACTGCATCCTTGTTTAGATTTTTTTTTAAAGTTTGGTTGCTTTATCTTAAAATCACATAAATAAATGGTAATGTCTTAACAATATGCTGGTTTAATATGCTGGTTCTATCCAAACACACCTGTTTTTCAACGCATGAATACCTCTATCTTTTAAGCCAAATTTAGTTTTCCTAAAATACAGGGACTAGAATCTCTACTTGATTTTTATGCTACTAAAGTATATCAAAAAATTCAAAAGGATAAAGTTCTCAATATAATGACATTTTGAGCACTTTAAAAGGTAGAAAAATTTAATTCAGGTGTATTGCTAGTGGCAGAGAGAAAGATCACTGTACAGAGTATACATACGCCTAACGCTAAGCAACTTCAAGACCCCAGTACCATATGGGAGATTTCATAACACCAGATGAAATACCTGTGCATAGTATCTCTCCCTCTCTGTTTCTCTCTTTCTCTCTAAATGGCAAAAGCCGTACAGAGCTACAGAATTATACAAGTGGGAAAAAAAAAAAAAAGCCAGAAAAGCATTACTAGCATATCTTTTCTTTAAGAGTTATTGCTTGTCTTTGATTTTTTTATTTCTCTGTCACTTATACTGAGTGAGGAAATTGAGAAAATGAGTCATCAATGATTGTGTTTCTTATACTCATTTATTCTCACATAACATTTCCTATTTATGCCTTTATTCCTAAAATAATATGTATATAATATATGCATATCATAGTATTCAAGATAGAGTGAATTATCTTAAATCATTTAATTATTCAGTTATAATACACCAAATGAATTGAATTTTCAAATACTATACAAATTCATTTTTAAATATAAAAGAATTGAAAAGAAGACATAGCTCAAATTTTCATTAAGGAGCTATTTTAAAAACCATGTCAATTGTTTGAAACAGTCACAGAAAAAAAAAGTAAGGATTAATTTCAGTAAAATTTAAAAAATATTCTCAAAACTTTTTCTCTAAATAAAATTCTTACTTTCACAGGAGAAAAGCACTAAACAGAAGAACTTTAGTTAAACTGTTTCTAAAATAAGTTCAGACTTCCCTATTTCTTTGCCTTTCAGTAAGCTATTTATTTGAACCACTATTTACAATATCCATGTGTTTAAAGGTAGGTTCATATATTATAGACTCATTCAAGCAAATGCCTCAGAACCATGTGTTTCCAGTTGAAAATAAGCTGAAAGTATAAGCAATACTTTCAAAGATACTGAAAAAAAGCCAAGCCAATCCTTCCCTAAAAGGGAAGGCAATATGTAAATTAGCAATGGGATACTTGGTCTAAATAAGGATTCTATGTTATGCACTGAGTGGAGCAGTCATGTAATCAGCATACATTTTATCATGATAATAAGCAACAGGTGGTTAGAAGGGGGAGCAATAGCACTTATCTTCTCTATATTTTCTATAAGCCATTACAATTGTTTTTTACTAAAATTAATAATACTAAAACCTGATACAAGTATTCCAGGTAAGTCATCACTATGATTTCATGTATTCCACATACTCAGAAGTAGATATTTGCTAAAAATTCTTAAAACATATTATGATGATAGATCACTCCTCTCTTACTTCTTATAGATCATATAAGACTTAACTGAAAATACTATAGCAGTAAAACATTTTACTGTGTCTGTCTGCAGTAATTCTAAAATATAAAATCATTACAGGCAATTCAGCTTCCTCTATAGTTCAAATCAAACACACTTACAAATTGTCCAAATATAGGCTGCTTAGTAAGGCAACAAAGTAATTTGATTAAGGTCAAAGAAGACTGTCAAGATTTGAAATATATTTTAGAGAAAATGCCCCAAATTCAATTTAAGCAATTACAAGTAGACATTAAGTTACGAGGAGCCATAATGTGAAGCATGATTCAAGTATTGACATAATGTTCTCTGTTTAGCTTCTTCCTCATTAGGAAATGGTAAACAAAAATTATTCAGGTTTAGAAATATCTCACCTGGTTACCTGACTTTATAGTTGTATTCAAAAGAATAGCATAAACTTAAAAAGAAATGTGCATGGGATTTATTTTAGTAAAAGCAATCATTTAGGAATAAATTATATTTACATTTGTTCATAAAGCATGTAAAACAATGCCCCTCTGATTAAGTGTTATCGTCTTTTACTTTATGTAACTATGTCTAAAAGTATCAAGCTACATCTCTGTTTACAGTCAAGTTATCATTTCTTCAGGATCCATCTGCCAGAATCAATTAAGTGTTCAATTGGGCTTGTCAGTCAATTCACCTGAGGGGTATAGAGTGAAGAAAATACAGGTACCAGGATGAAAATTAGCCTATTTATTTTCCAGAATCCTGACACACAATACGCGCTAATGAAGGAAGTTAACTGCTTTCCACTCTGCACTGCAGATGGACTCCAGAAGAAATTCCCTCTAATGTCACAGTAAAAGGGGTTGGCTCTAAGTCGGTGAATCACTCTCGCTCCCTTTCGGGCTTTCTGGGTTTTAAAGGATGAGCTGGGGTAGGAAATCAACCACCAGGGCGCCCTCCTCTCTGAGACAGTCAAGCTGAACCCAGCTCTTGACCCTGACAGCTCTTACTGGACTCCATTCAGAATACCCGGTGGCAGAACAATGGGGGTGGGGAGAGATGACTAACCGGTCACGTTTGCTTTAAGGAAAACAAACCTCGGGAATCCTAAAACTAGGATCAGTTTTAATAGCCGCTTATGAAACTCCGCCAGTGGAGTTTACATTTTAACCTTTTCATTGCTACCACCTGCAGAAGCGTCTTCCACTCCACCTATCACCCCGCGGATTTCATAGCTATGACTCATTTTGGAACAGAACCGTAAATCGAATGCACTGTAAATATGCTCTGTATTAAAGTTAACGCTGAGTACACATCTGATCAGCAATTTTATGTAATCAGGAGCCGTTCAACTTCTGCCGACTGGTGCCGCCAAACAACCTCCCACCCTTAGAGAGCGAGCATCTATAAATCTTACATCTCCTTACCTCCTCCCTCAAATTCCTTAATGGACCATTAGTAATGGGATCGATCCTAGCTACTTTAGTAGCAATACATCGCAGAGACTTCTCTGCTGCTTACTGATGCCAGAAACACCATTCAAAAGTTGAGAAGGGAGAACCCAGCACTTTGCAAACATCTGGGGGATCCGGCAGCGTGAAGACATACAAAAGGAGGAATAGTGGGGAGATCTAAACTCCTGTGACCTAAACTCCTTTCCTTGCAAACAAGCCCTTCCCCAAGCAACAGCCTAAAGGGTGCAGAGAAACTGACAACTTCTCCAGCAGCTGAACGTCATCGCGTCTCTGGGAAAACCGAGCTCAGAGCCCACCCAGCGTGGCCGAGGCGACCCTGCAAGTCTCCAAGCTGCAAGCCCCGTATATACCCGCGCACTGGCGTTGCGCAGCACTTACGTCTCGGAATTTGTTCCACTGTCCAACTTCCTTGTCATACTGCGAGATCGTGGTGAGCCATTGTTTATCATCCAGAAAATTACCGCCGTCTGACCGCCCCCCGGCCGCAACCACCGCGGCGGCCGCTGCGAGAGCCTGACTGCACCAAGCGGCTGCACACACACACAATACGGCGGACACCTTGAGCATCTGGAAAAGGAGACACAATCGGGAGGGGATGGAGGACAGTGTCAAAAACAAGGGGTATGGGAACCGGGGAGACCCTGCAAAACATGCATCATCAAAGACGACGGGGGGGGGGGGGAGCAAGGAGGAGGAGATAGGCAGGGACTAGGGTGCCCCCTCTCCAAAGGCTTCCCACCCCCTCCCACCCCCTCCGCCCCTAAAACCCGGACACTCACACAAGCCGACCCGCAGACCCGGGGAGAGGAGAGGTGGGTAGGTGGGTATAAAGGAGCAAACCCCAATCACAGAAACCTGAGCGGGCAAAAAAATGCTTTCCTGGCACATCACCTTGTGAGCCCTCACTGTGCTCGCAGCTTCTGCTGGAAGATGCAGCCCTGCTCTGCCAGCTCTGTGCTTTCAGGAGCTGCTGCACGCGCCGCCGTCTCGAGCGGTCCACTCAGCTCCCCGCGCCGCACGCGCTCCCCCTACTCCCATCTCCACCTCCCACTGCGCGCAGCTCTCAGCTTGTTCACTCCTCCCCCACCCCCCACCTCCAGCTCTTTTTCTTTATTTCTTTCTTTCCCTCCACCTCCACCCTCCACCTATCCCACCTTCCTCTCTGGATCCCTGCTGCTATCAACTCTTGGAGGCGACGGGACTGGAAGCAGAGGATGTGGTGACCTTTCTGCCTAGGAATCCCAGTCTGCACTCTAACCTCTCCCCTCTCGAAGAGGTTCTCGCGGTCCGGTGACCAACAGCCAGATCATTTTCTCTGGGCTCCGGGATTCATTTAGCACAAAGCCCTCAATCTTTTCTCAGTCGCCTCTACATAGGAGATGAAATCTGAAGAAAACTTTATGCCTCACCAAGGCAAGAATCCTTTGGACTTTCTGTCCTAGAACCCTCTTGAAACTGAGCTTCTCCGCCCTAAAGGGAAGCAATCTGTAGGGTCCAGGGAGGTGTGTGCAATTTCGGTCAACTGGAAAGCATGTTTGTGTGCAAGGTCTGGATTGTTACAAACTGCAAACTTTGATATTAAAGAGTGGAAGTTCTTAAGTTTTCTTTTTTAAGAAGATAATCACTACCACAGAGGGTGTTTGAAAACATACAGTATTTCCCACATGCTATAGCTTATTCTTTGTTGTAATAAAATTTTTTGTCAAGTCTGTTTTAAGTTCTAGAACCCAATTTAAAAAATTTAAAAGGCAACATTGTCCAATATTTAACTCCTTATTGCAAAACAGAAGATCTAACAGTAATTTTGTCCTCCATTTGTGACTAAGTGCTTTGATATCCTTGACTTTTCCACATATGATAAATAAACTGAAGGGAATCAGTAACTCGCTTCATGTAAAAAAGAATCTGAGAATCTCATAAAATCTCTAGCACAGACAGGAGATTTAAGTGAAGTGAATAATACATTTAGATCAAAGGTTTAAAAGACTAATGACTTAATGGTGCTATGCATCTCTATTTGAATTATTAGAGATGATTTCATCTAGAACTACGTGTTCTAAAGTCATGACCTTTGAAATTTTCATGTTAATTCCAAAATTATAGGTGTTATTTAAATAGCAGCTGTACCTTCTACTCACTTTCTACTTTGGTGTGTAACTATTAGTTTTTTAAACTTTTAAAGTAGAAATCAAACAATGATTTCTATGGATTTCTAATATTTAAGTATAAAATTTAAGAATGCATGAACAATATGTAAAATAAAGAAATTATGAGCTAATTTTTTACTCGAGGTGGGGAGAATGTATTTTCCTCATTTCTAGCATTGCTCCACCTCTGGTAAACCTTCCTCCTTGCATAATGTTTGCACTTAATGGCCAAAGGTTCAAACCAGGTCCTTGAGTTGCTACGTTTTGGCAACATGGGAGAGGGAAAACTACAAGTAGTGGGATTTTTAGAACTTGTCAGGGTCAAAGGTGAAAGTCTTCACCCCCCTGAGCCATTACCCACTGCCCAGTAAATATATTTTGTATCTTTTTCCTAAATTGACTCATGGGTTCCATGCTGATAAATTTTGGAGGTTAAGGTGAGGTGGAGTCCTAATTGACAACTTTAGGAACACCAGATATTTATGAGTATCATTAGTCAATAGGAGGCTCTCCTTCTAGTCCTCTACATTCTCATCCTCACCTCTCTACTCGAAAGTTTAAGGGGTACTTTCTGTTCAATGAGGATATTTTGTTTAAAATGTTTTATTATTAAACATTTTTGTTTTTATTTAACAATTGTTTACTAAACACTCATAATGAAGATTAATCAGTGACTTTATTAAAAGGTTTTAAAACTTCATTATGATTTGGAAAAATCTCTATCTCTTTCTCTTTCTCTCTGTCCTGCACCCTCTATGGGGGGGGGGGGTAGGGGATGTGAGAGTCCACAGGGGGCAGTAGACTCACAAATATGAAGCCCCAGGAAAGATCCGGTGAAAAATAATAAAAGGCCCAGCGTCAAAAGCGGTTGAAGGTGTTCTGCTCATCTCATTCTACAAGCACAACTTCTGAAACTACTGCCCTTCCAGAGCGACTGCCATTGTCAAGCCTAAGTTTCTGGTGGAAATATTAGTCCTGAGAGTACAAGTCTTCTAATTATGATAGTATGTGGTTACTAACTGCAGGGATGTCTCCTTTCTCCTTCTCTACATAACCAAAAAAAAAAAAAAAAGACTTCAGATGACCCATTTTCAAATTTTAAGTCATCCTAAAAGAACTTATACTTCATTTAGCACTTAGGCTGTCAGTTAACACTTCAATGGGGAAGGGGTGAATTTCAGATTTGCTGGGAGCAAAACACTGCAGGGATGCTTAGAGAACAATACTGACTGAGTGGGAAGGAACATGAGTGGTATAGTAAGTAAGGTACCTTGCAAGTCAAGGTGAGTGGGTATGGAGAGGGTAATTATTCATTACTTCTAAAACTGTATTGTGAACTTGTCCAAGCACCTAGGGGGTGGGGTGGGGTGGGGTGGGGGTGGGGTGTGGAAGAGTAGAAAGAGGAGTGTGGTGTTTTGGGTGAGTACAGTACAACAGTATGTCAGAAAAGTATGTGACAGGACTTGATTTTGTGTGTCTGGTTATGCTTTACATAGAGCTGGTAGCAAGTTATAGGTCTTCTGATTCATAGTCCCTTTTCTGCCACTTCTTGTCTGATATAGTTTATATACATTATGAAAAACCCATACACTGACCATTCGCAACTTGAAATCTATATATACATACATTATATATACATATATATATACATATATATGTAAATTCTTGCTGCACAAAAACATTCAGTTAATCAACAAACATCTACTATTGTATCAGCAAAATTTTCGAGGACTTTTTTTTTTTTACTCTCATTTCTTTTCTAAAATTCTTTACCCTTATTTTAGAATTTGTCCAAGTGGAAGAAAATTAAATGGAAAGCATGTATCGACAAGTAGTTTGTTTCTTTAGAAAATATATTTATTTCTTTATTAAAGACAGAGAGAGCCAGAGCACTCCTCTGGTGTATCTAGTACTAGGGATTGAAATGTGTACTTTATATATGGTCTAGGACACTCTACCTATTCTGTCACTCCTTGGGTTCCACAAGGGCTGTGTTTCATTTGAGATGGAGACTTGTAAAGAAATTAATGGAATCCCATTTTCTTAAATATACACACAGACATACTAGGGAGATGACTTCATACGTTCTTTTTTAAACCACTGTATAAATATGCTACTTGGGTTGGTGAAATAGCTCACTTAGATAGTGTGTTACTTTGCCATGTGCAAGAGTCAAGTTCAAGCTTGGCCCCCATAACATTAAAGGAAACTTTGGCATTGTGATCTTTCTCATTCTCTCTCTGCTTCTCTGTTTCTAAACACAAAAACAAGCAAAAATGCTTATTATTACTTTCATTATTCCTAACTGTTGTAGGGATATGTAGGAAAAGCCCAATGTATTGTACGTCTTCTGTGTGCACAAATACTACCAGACACTTTATATGTACAGTGTATTTTTTCTTTTTCTTCACAACGTTCAATGTTCTAGTAGCAAATAATAACAAAAATAAATATTCTGAAGAATAGTGCTAGACTGCTTTAAGGTTTTTCTCCCTTTATATGGACATTTCTATTTGTGTCACATTTTGTTTTCCTTCAGTTTCATTTTCCCCCAAATCTCATCCCCATCCCCAGTTGTATGTTTACTTAGCTCCATTTCTCTAAGAAGTGCTATGGTTCATATGAATGGTCAGACAAGAGAGATGGTTCAGTTAGAGAACAAGACAGAAGTTATTTCACTTCCCAGGCAAGTTCCTACCCCAAATGTCCACTAGGGCCCATAGTTTTAGCAGCATCAAGTCAGGAATTCAGTACATAATTCATCAGGCTGATTGAAAAGGGAGTTCATCAAGTCTGCCTCCCACTCTATATGCAAAAATGCTGTTTGCCAATTAAATAAATGTTGTTTGCCTTTCCTTGGCAACCATCTGGTGGAGATAAGGAAAAATGAGCATAAATGGCTCTTTCAGAGTGTCTGAAATCACCGGAAGCTGTGGTTTGATGATAGAAGAGTTATCCTGAAGGTGTAATTTGACCAATCCTAAACATTTCATTATAAGGTAAGGGCCATCATATCTAATTTATAAAAAATCAAACATCTAGAGTGGTACTTTCTGCCAAATCTATAAGCTTGAATTCAGTATATAAAATAAGAGAGAATAAAGTAAGATATTGAGTATTAAAATACTGCTGGACCCATTGAAAAATATATAAAGAAGAAACATTCCATGCTCTCATTTGCAAGTTCATTTACTGAAATTATATAAATTTTATAAATCATTTACTTTTTGTTTAATAAGAACATAGGAATAATTACTAAAACTTGCATTAAAGGCATTAAAAATACTTAAAGAGTTAGAATGGAGTTGATAAAATAGTATAAAGACTTTGTATTATTGTTTGTTTTATTGCAGCACTGCTTACCTCTGGCATATGGTGGTACAGGGGATTGAACTAGGGACTTTAGAACCTCAGGCATGAGAATCTCTTTGCATAACAAGTATCTCCCCTTCCCCTTATTGTTTATTTTTAAAGACATTCTACTGAAAACAAACTTAGAGGATATTTGATAAGCAGATGCTCCTGTGATTAACGAAATCTAAAACATTCAGTAGATAAAATTTTAAAGGATGTAGTAAAAATGAAAATTATATCTTTGCAAATGCTATAGTTCCTAAAAAAAAAAAAAAAAGCAATTTTGAACATTTAAAAATAGGGGATGAATCTGATTAAATTAATTGACTACTAAGTAAATCATACTGCAAATTGGCCAATAAATCAACTACAGTTTGTTTACATACATGTTTTTACATATATATGTATATTTTTTGTTGTTGTTATTTTCTTCCTCCAGGGTTATTGCTGGGGCTCAGTGTCCTCACTATGAATCCAATCCTTCTAGCGGCCATTTTTTCTACTTTATTGGATAGGACAGAAATTGAGAGGGGAAGGGAAGTAGGGAGTGGCAAAGATAGATCTTGTTATAGATCTTGTTTCAGTCTAATTAACCTGCATCACCACTTGTGAAATCACCCACCTGTAAGTAGGGAATCGGGGGCTACAACCAGTATCCGTGAGCCAGACCTTGTACTTCTTATATGTGTGCTTAACTCAGTGCACCACCACCTGGCCCTCTATTTGACCATTTTTAAGACAAATATTTTTAATTTTAATGACTGTTAGTCATAAATACATAATATACATTAAGAGGTTCCATATATCCCAACAAAATAGGATGCAATACACACAGAAGAATTATACTGCTTTTATTTTATTTATTTATTTATTTATTTATTTTTAACAATGATGGACAAGACTGTAGGATAAGAGGGATAAAATTCCACACAATTCCCACTACCAGAGTTCCACATCCCTTCCCCTCCATTTGAAGCTTCCCTATTCTTTATCCCTCTGGGAGTATGGACCCAGGATCATTATGAGGTGCAGAAGGTTGAAGGTCTGACTTCTGTAATTGTTTCTCCACTGTGCATGGGCATTAGCAGGTTGATCCAAACTCCCAGCCTGCTTCTATCTTTCCCTAGTGGGGCAGGGCTATGGAGAGGTGGGGTGCCAGGTACATTAGTGAGGTCCTCTGCCCAGGGAAGTCAGGTTGGCATTATGGTCACATCTGCAACTTGGTGGGGCCAACTTATACTAAAGTTATTAAATTTTAAAAAGTCATATCTGAAAATACTTCTTTTTTTCAATTTTTCTACCTGTGGCCTGAAGCTAACTCACTTTATACACTGCACACTTTACCATGCCAAGGCCTCCAAATTCAAGTTCTTAGAACCACATGTGAGCACCTATGATCAGCATAGTTTCATGAGTAGTGGAACAGTCCTGTGCTATCTCTCCCCTCTCGTTTTCCCTCTCTGTGACTCTCCTTCATTTTTTCTCTTTGTTTGATACTGAAATTAAATAATTAACTAGTTAAGTAAATAAATATCTATAGGGAAGTTTGGAATCAAAAAAAGCAGAAAGACTTCGAGGCAAAAATAGATATAAAGAATAAAACCTCTGTCTTTATGCTTAATCTTGTTTTCTTAAAAGTATGTTTCCACTTACAGAGATATTAATATAATAACTTTTACATAAGGATGTATGGGAGTAAGATTGTTTATTGACTAAGAATGATACTTGATCTGATAAAATTTTATGTTCTTAATTAGACTGAAACAAGATCTATAAAGAACTTCTGCTTGTAAATATATATTTGAATTACTTGTTTTTGCTGTCAGGGTAAAACAGACTTCATATATTACCTTCTAGTAAATTATTATTAATTAGTCATTTTCAGAGAATAAATGCAATCCTAGTTTTATTGTAAATCTTTGAAAATTAATTCTATCCTCCTGTATAATTGGGAGGTTATCTCCTGTGAAATAGTTATATTAAAAAAAAAGGTTATGATTACTGTCCATCTCTAAAACATCAAAAAAATCTGTATACTACACAGGAATGCTAAAATAAAATGCACAAGTATAACTTAAACAAAAATGAAATAATTCACAAATAATGAAGGTTTTGATTTTCAAATTTAAACAGCCATTCACTTATTATTTACTTAAAAATATGCATTGCCCTCTAAATGATGTTCAAATAACCTGAAATTAGAAATAAAAATATGAAATATGCTGTTCCATGATCGCATCCCACAAAAGATTGCTTTCTTGTTGAAAAGACATTTGATTTAATAATTTAGGTGGAATGTTATGAGTGTTAATTAAAATAAATATTATGCTAAACAGAGCATTTCTTGAACTAAAACCATTGCTTTCAAATGTGAACTGGCATTTGTAAATGCTAAATGCAAAGTTTAGGGGCAGGTGTGACCTCACACAAAAACTCAATAAAACTGTTGGAAATCAGGTTTCTCTATCATGAGTTTGCTAAAATGAAAGTTCATCTCAGCAGGTACAGGTGTGATTCCAAAACAGTGAAGCACTTAAAAAAATCTCAATTACCATATTAAAGGTTTAGGTCCAAGGTGAATTTCTCTTCTAGCACAAGAAGGGGAATTCCTTTACCTTTGATGTTCCCTCTTTGAATCACATTGACTTTGATTTTGGTTGCAATGTAAAAAAAAAAAAAAAAAAAAAAAAAAAAAGTGTACCAAGGAGGATTAGGGACACCAGTGATAACTTTAGCAATAATACAAAACAGTTCAAATCAAAATATTGATTTGGGGAAAAGTGGGGGTGGAGAGACTAGCTCCCAGAATGAAGGAAAGAAGAAAGATAGGAGTGCATTGTATTACAAATTATGTAAGGGAGGCAAGTGTTACAAAATTCCACCACAGATCAGGAAACTAAAAAATAGGTCATTTAAAAGGCAAGATTTTTAAGTCCTGAAGTAAAAAAACAGTCAGGGGAAGTATGATAGGTATAGCACTTCTTTTGGAAGAAGGAATGGAACAGCAGACAGGTAGAATCAGAAATCTGTGAAACAATAAGCATTGTTTTACTCTGTATCTGAAACATTGATTTATAAACAAAGTGAAGAGTAGTGTTTAGACAGTTTGAACATGTATTTAAACATATAACTTAAAGTGTACTTCAATATAATTTGCCTTAACTGCTAAAAATGCTTTCCAGAGTTCTACAAAAGCGAATAAAGTGAATACCTCCCTTTATTTTTTTCCTTTTCTTTTCTTCTCTTTTCATTCTTAATCCCTTTTCTTTCATTGTCCCCCCCTCATATTTTACTTTTAATAAGAGAGGTACAGAAACAGAGAAACACCAGAGTATTGTTCAGCTCGTGTTTATGATGGAGCCCAGGATTGAACCTGGCAGTTTTGAAGTCTTAGTATGAGTATTTTGTGCCCAAACCAGTATGCTATCTCCCAGGCCCCACCTTTATTTCTTTCTCTTTTGGAGGGGGGAAGGAGGGATAAGAGACATGGAGAAAAAAGGGTTGAGACATCAATAATGCAACCTTTTAAAATTTAGAAGGAAATATTTTTGTTCTTTTTTATTTTTTTAAACATGCAATTCTAATTTAGATGATTTGCTGTATGCACTAATGAAGCTCTAGGTTGCAATCAGCAGCACAGTTCCATTTAGTTCAGGTCGTACTTTGAATCAAGATATTTTTCTTGACTTTCTTTTCCTTTCAGAAGTTTTTAATTACAAGTTTAATTTCTTTACTTGTTCATAGACTATTCAAGTTATCTATTTCATTGTATGTAGCAAAGTATTTTCAAGGAAATAGTTTCCTTCTAAAATATCAAATTTATGTTGTCAGTATTAGTTGTGATATTATCTTTTGTAATTTTTAATGAATCTTAGCAGTAACCCTGACTTTTCACTAATATTAACATTTTACATCCTACCATTTTTGTCAGTTTTACTAGAGGTATATAATTTTATTCACTATTTAAAAAAACACTTTTTATTGATTTTTCTCTATTATTTTGTTTTTGATTTTTTTCTTATTTCTAGTTCAACTCGTTCCTTCTGCTTATTCAAGATTATATTCGTCATTTTTCTAGCTTAAGAAATTAGATTGTTAGTGGTAGACCATCCTTCTTCCCTAGTCAGAAGTATTTCAATGCTATAATTTCCCCTACTCTGTGCTGCTTTAGCTCATCTCTACATATTTTGATTTTTTGTGTGTGTTCATTTCAATTTAGCTCTACATATTTTTATTTCCCTTTGAGCTTTCTCTTTATCTCTCATAGCTTGTCTATACCTATGTTGTTTAATTTCCAAATATTTGATGATTTTCTTATTTTGTTGTTGATTTCTAGTTTGATTCTATATGGTATGAGAACATATTCTGGGTCATCTTATTTATTTAAAAAAATGGTTGAGGTTTCCTTCATGTATAGTGTATGTTATTGCTTTAGATGCTACAGAACCCTTGTTTAACTCAGAACATTCTTGATATGGGGATTTTACCTCTTTGAAGAAATTATAGAAAGCTTACACCCATTTAACTTCTTCACTTTTTAAATATACTTGTCTTAATGATTCTATTAGCATAGTGGATATAATTTAATATAAAACTGTTGCTTCCACCCTCATATATGACTTTTCTTATTTCTTTTGTGCCTCCAGGGTTATTACACTGGGACTTGGTGCCTGTACTATGAATCCACTGCTCCTCTGGTCAGTTTTTTCGTGTTTTTTTTTTTTTTTTTGCATGGAACAGAATGAAACTGAGGGGGGAGGGAGAGGGGTTGGGGAGAGAAGGAAAAGGCAGAGAGGGGAGGTGGGGAGGAGAAAGGAGGGCAGAGGAGAGGGGGGGAGGAGAGAAAGGGGAAGGGAGGGGAGGAGAGAAAGGGGAAGAGAAGGGAGGAGAGAAAGGGGAAGAGAAGGGAGGAGAGAGGAGAGGGGAGGAGAGGGGAAGAGAGGGGAGGAGAGGGGAAGAGAGAGGAAAAGAGGGGAAGAGAGGGGAGGGGAGGGGAAGAGAGAGGAAAAGAGGGGAGGAGAGGAGGAGAGGAAGAAAAGGAGAATAGAGGGGAGGAGAAGAGAGGGGAGGAGAAGAGAGGGGAGGAGAAGAGAGGGGAGGAGGGGGAGGGGAGAGGAGAAGAGAGGAAAGGAGAGGGGAAGAGGGGAGGGGAAGAAAGGGGAGAGGAGGGAAGGGGAGGAGAGGAGAGGAGAGGAGAGGAGAGGAGAGGAGAGGAGAGGAGAGGAGAGGAGAGGAGAGGAGAGGAGAGGAGAGGAGAGGAGAGGAGAGGAGAGGAGAGGAGAGGAGAGGAGAGGAGAGGAGAGGAAGGAGAGGAGAGCTGCAAACCTGCTTCACTGCTTTGAAGTGACCACCCTATAGGTGGGGAGCTGAGGCTAGAGCCAGGAGACAGGTTTCTTGCCTGGGTCTTTGTGCTTCAGGGGCAGTGAAGTGGTCGTCCTGTGTCTATCTTTATCTCTTCCTCTTCTCCTCTCCTTGAAAATTTTCTCTGGCCTATCCAAAAAATTAGGCGGGGGGATGGCCATTGGAGCAGTGGATTCAGTGCAGACAGGGAGCCCCAGCAATAACCATGGAGGCAAAAAAAAAGAGTCAGTTTTGGGGTGGGGGAAAACAGCACATCTGTGCCAAACACTTAAATGCCTGAAGATCTGAGTTCCTGGATTCAATCACCAGTATAACACACTAAGTCAGAGCTAGCTAATCTTGTCTCTTTCTCATTAAAATAAAATATTTTTAAAAAGAATAACCTATTTTATTTGCTTCTCTTTTATATTCATTCTAATGTCATTTACTTCTAAAGTCCCAAACCTTATTTTGTTGTTTATTTCTTTCTCATAGGAGACCTTTACTGCCCATATTTCAAAAGTAAGCTTGCCAGTGGATTTTGCTTTTACTTATCTTTCATATAATAACTTCACTTTCTCTTCACTCTTGAATGTTACTTAAACAAAAATAGAGCTTGTACTTGATAGTCCCTTTCTTTCAGTATTTGAGTAATGTGCCATAATTGTTTCTGTCATCTATAGTTTCAAATGAAAATTAGGTGTTATGTGAATTATTGTTTTCTAAAGAAATGTACTTACAGCTATTTATTTATTTATTTATTTGTTGTTTTTGTTTTGCTTCTTAGTTTGCAGAAGCCTGGTATGTACAGAGTGGATTTCTATAAATATATTTTCTTTGATGTTAATTTATTCTATTCAGTGTGGCGTTATCCTATTTAGAGATTATTCACACTTCTGAGACACCACCTTATTCACAATGCTACTTACAGGGCCACTATCGCACATATTACACACAACATGAGTTCTTATGCTGATAAATTGGCCTAAAATCTTTTCAAAACAAATAATTCTGATGTTACTTAATTTTTTTGAGAGACAAAGAATATTAAAAAAAAAACATAAAACTGACTCCAAAATGAAACACTTTACTTAACAAATCAGAATACATATTAGATGTATTAAACATTTAAATCGTAGCTATGGAATATTTTATATATATATTACACTTGTAATCTTAGAAAGGTGGTTTCATTATGTAGCACCAAGAACCCAAGAAGCAAAACAAGAAATTTGACTACATAAAATTACCAATGCTGTTATGTAAAAACAAATGAAAAAAGCCAACAGAAAAAAGAATAACCACATAGTGGGAGCAAGCCCTTGACATATTAACTTATTTTTGAAGAAAAATTATAACCCAATAAGAAAATGTTTTATAACGCAATAGAAAAGCAGACAGATTAAATTAAGAGAAGTATGAAGTGGAAAGCATGCTGATTTATATAAGCAAGTTTAGAAACTGCTCTCAGTACTTCATACATTCAATAAACAATAATGAGCACATCTTAAACTTTCTTTTTTTTTTTCAGATAGAAGAAAGACAGAGAAAGAGATGAGGAAGACTCTACAGCATTAAAGCTTCCTATAATGAGGCAAAGGTTGGACTGAACAAAGCTAATGACAAAGCAAGTGAGCTATTTTACTTGCAAAGCTTTTAATTGCATGTTGACAAACTATATGGAAAAAATATTAATGAATTTGAAGATCCCTTTTATATACAAGCCATAAAAGAGATTGTTCAGTGGTCCAAGGATGAGGGTATTGAGTTTAGGTACTTATCTAATGAAGGTATTAGTTTGTCTGTCAGTTATCCAACAATTAGCTTTTGTAAGTGTCAGGGTAAGTTTGGCATTTTTCCCCCCTTATGTATCATTTCACTTTTCTCACTTTGCAGAAATATATGGTATTGTCTTAAGTTTATACTATCACTTGTGTTATTGTAACTCCTCTTCTAAAACTTGTTTCTAGTTAACTTTTGAAGATGAGAGGGAACCACTTGCTAACAATAAGTTTTAGTTCCTTTGCTTCCACTGGACATGACATTTTATTTTTTGACTTGGTTCAGTTTTTTAATAAAACACCAGTGCTGAGAGAAGGTTTGCTCTCTTATTTAATAAAATTCTGCCCATAATTTATTCATTAAATATAATATTTCTTGTAAGTGTCTGGAATTTTTATCTACATTAACATGCCAGTTCCAGTTTAGGTTCTACTTGTGTTTTTTCTTCTGATCTTGTTTTTCAGCTTCTTCCTGCGAGGGATATCATCCCATATTCCTCCTTATATTTCTGACTTATTTCACTTAACATGAATTTTTCAAGGTCCATCCAAGATCACCTGAAAATGGTGAAGTCGTTTTACATAGCTGAGTAGTATTCCATTATATATATATATATATATATATATATATATATAATACATATATATATATATAATACATATATATATATATATATATATATATATATATATATATATATATATATATGTATACCACAACTTGCTCAGCCACTCATCTGTTGTTGGACACCTGAGTTGCTTCCAACTTTTGGTTATTATAAATTGTGCTGCAAAGAACATATTGTACACAGATCTTTTTGGATGGGTGTGTTGGGTTCCTTAGGATATATCCCCAGGAGAGGAATCGCAGGGTCATAGGGTAGGTCCACTTCTAGCCTTCTGAGAGTTCTCCAGACTGTTGTCCACAGAGGTTGGACCAATTTACATTCCCACCAGCAGTGCAGGAGGGTTCTTTTGACCCCACAACCTTTCCAGCATTTGCTGCTGTTACCTTTTCTGATGTATGATATTCTCACAGGAGTGAAGCAGTATCTCATTGTTGTCTTTATTTGCGTTTCTCTGACAATCAAAGACTTGGAGCATTTTTTCATGTGTTTCTCAGCCTTTTGTATCTCTTCTGTGGTGAATATTCTGTCCATGTCCTCTACTCATTTTTGGATGGGGTTATTTGTTTTCTTGTGGTTGAGTTTAGCAAGCTCTTTATATATTTTTGTTATTAGCCTCTTGTCTGAATATTCTGGAATATTCTGTCTGAATATTCTTGTCTGAATATTCTGGAATATTCTGTCCATGTCCTCTCCCCATTTTTGGATGGGGTTGTTTTCTTCTGGTTGAGTTTAGCAAGCTCTTTATATATTTTTGTTATTAGCCTCTTGTCTGATGTCTGGCATGTAAAGGTCTTCTCTCATTCTGTGAGGGGTCTCTTGGTTTGGCTAGTGGTTTCTTTTGCTGTGCAGAAGCTTTTTAATTTGATGTAGTCCCATAGGTTTATGTTTGCCTTAGTCTTCTTTGTAATTGGATTCATTTCATTGAATATGTCTTTAAAATTTATGCGATAATTGGCCTGCCAGAGGAAGAAAGAGAGGAAGGGGAAGCAAACATTCTAGAGGAAATCATAGAAGAAAACTTCTCAGACCTGAATAACAGAAAGTACATCAAGATTCAAGAGGCCCAGAGAGTACCAAACAGAATCAACCCAGACCTCACACCAAGACACATCATAGTCACAATGAGAATAAGTAAGGATAAAGAAAGGATCCTAAAGGCTGCAAGAGAGAAACAAAAAGTCACATACAAGGGAAAACCCTAAGATTATCTGCTGACATCTCCACTCAAACTCTAAAAGCCAGAAGACAATGACAAGATATCTATCGAGCCCTGCATGAAAAAGGGTTCCAACCAAGGATAATATATCCTGCTAGACTTTCATTCAAGCTAGATGGCGGGATCAAAACCTTCTTAGACAAACAACAGTTAAAGGAGGCAACCACCACCAAACCGGCCCTAAAAGAGGTTCTAAAAGACCTCTTATAAAAAAGAACATCACTACAATACTGGTAATATATCAGAGCAAACAAAAAAAAAATTTTTTTGAACAATGACAATACAATACATTAAATCCATAATATCAAAAAATGTCAATGGCTTAAACTCACCCATCAAAAGGCACAGAGTGGGGGGATGGATCAGAAAACATAATCCAACCATATGCTGCTTGCAAGAATCCCATCTGTCACAACTAGATAAACACAGACTTAAAGAGAAAGGATGGAAAACTATCATACAGGCTAACAGACCACAAAAAAGGGCAGGAACAGCCATTCTCATCTCAGACAAGATAGATTTTAAATTAAATAAAGTAATAAAAGATAGGCAAGGACATTACATAATTATTAGAGGATCAATCAGTCAAGAAGACTTAAAAATTACTAACATCTATGCACCCAATGAGGGACAATTTAAATACGTCAAGCACTTACTGAAAGAATTTCAAAAATACATCAATAGTAATACAATAATAGTGGGAGACTTCAATACCCCACTCTCCCACTTAGACAGATCAACAATGCAGAGAACCAACAAAGATACAAGAGAATTGAATGAAGAGACTGACAGACTAGACCTCTTGGACATTTTCAGACTCCTCCACCCCAAAAAACTGGAATGCACATTCTTTTCAAATCCACATAACACATACTCAAGGATAGACCACATGTTAGGCCACAAAGACAGCATCAATAAATTCAGAACATTGAAATCATCCCAAGTATCTTCTCAGACCACAGTGGAATAAAACTAACATTTAACAACAAACAAAAAATTATTGAAAGTCACAGAATTAGGAAACTAAACAACTTAAGAACCACTGGGTCAGAGATTCTCTCAAACAGGAAATTCAAATGTTCTTGGAAACAAATGAAAATGAAGACACAACCTATCAAAATATTTGGGACACAGCTAAAGCAGTACTGAGAGGGAAACTTGTAGCCATACAACCACATATTAAACACCAAGAAGAAGCTCAAATGAACGACCTTACTGCACACCTCAAGGACCTAGAGGAAGAGGAACAAAGGAACCCTAAAGCAACCAGAAGGACAGAAATCATTAAAGTTAGAGCAGAAATAAATAACATCAAAAATAAAAGAACCATACAAAAGATCAATGAAGCCAAATATTGGTTCTTTGAAAGATTAAACAAAATTGACAAACCCCTAGCCAGACTCACCAAACAAAAAAGAGAGAAGACTCAAATTAATAGAATTGTAAATGATGCAAGAGATATCACAACTGACACCACAGAAATCCAGAGAATCCTGCAAAACTTCTATAAAGAACTATACTCCACCAAGCTAGAGAATCTGGAAGAAATGGAACAATTCCTAAAAGCATAAGCCCTTCCAAAACTGAACCAAGAAGAACTACAAAATCTAAATGCACCAATCACAGACAAAGAAATTGAAACCGTTATTAAGAACCTCCCCAACAACAAAAGTCCTGGACCAGATGGCGTCACAAATGAATTCTACAAAACTTTCAGGAAACAGTACCCATACTTCTTAAGCTTTTCCATAAGATTGAAGAAACAGGAATACTCCCTTCCACCTTCTATGAAGCCAACATCACCCTGATACCAAAAGCTGATAGGGACAGAACAAAAAAGGAAAACTACAGACCAATATCTCTGATGAACATAGATGCCAAAATATTAAACAAGATCTTGGCCAACCGGATACAGCAACATATCAAAAAGATTGTTCATCACGACCAAGTGGCATTCATCCCAGGAATGTAAGGATGGTTCAACATCTGTAAGTCAATCAATGTCATTCACCACATCAATAAAAGCAAAGCCAAAAATCACATGATTATCTCAATAGATGCAGAGAAAGCCTTTGACAAAATCCAACACACATTCATGCTCAAAACTCTACAAAAAATGGCAATAGATGGGAAATTCCTCAAGATAGTGGAGTCTATATATAGCAAACCTACAGCCAACATCATACTCAACGGACAGAAGCTGAAAGCATTCCCCCTCAGATTGGGGACTAGACAGGGCTGTCCACTGTCACCATTACTCTTCAACATAGTATTGGAAGTTCTTGCCATAGCAATCAGGCAAGAGAAAAAAATCAAAGGAATACAGATTGGAAGGGAAGAAGTCAAGCTCTCACTATTTGCAGATGATATGATAGTATACATAGAAAAACCTAAAGAATCCAGCAGAAAATTACTGGAAGTTATTAGGCAATATAGCAAGGTATCAGGCTACAAAATCAATGTACAAAAATCAGTGGCATTTCTTTATGCAAACACTAAGTCTGAAGAAGAAAAATCCAGAAATCACTCCCATTTACTGTTTCAGCAAAATCAATCAAAGACCTAGGAATAAAGTTGACCAAAGAAGTGAAAGACTTGTTTACTGAAAACTATGAGTCGCTACTCAAAGAAATAGAAACTGATACCAAGAAATGGAAAGACATCCCATGCTCATGGATTGGAAGAATAAATATCATCAAAATGAATATTCTCCCCAGAGCCATATACAAATTTAATGCAATACCCATCAAAGTTCCACCAAGTTTCTTTAAGAGAATATAACAAACACTACAATCATTTATCTGGAACAAGAAAACACCTAGAATTGCCAAAACCATCTTAAGGAAAAGAAACAGAAATGGAGGCATCACACTCCCAGCCCTTAAACAATATTATAAAGCCATCATCATCAAAACAGCATGGTACTGGAACAAAAATAGGCACACAGACCAGTGGAACAGAATTAAAAGCCCAGAAATAAATCCCCACACCTACGGACATCTAATCTTTGATAAGGGGGCCCAGAGGTTTAAATGGAAAAAGGAGGCTCTCTTCAATAAATGGTGCTGGGAAAACTGGGTTGTAACATGCAGAAGAATGAAATTGAACCACTTTATCTCACCAGAAACAAAAATAAACTCCAAATGGATCAAAGACTGTGGAGAACCATGTGCCGCGCCCCAAGATGGTGCCAGCCTCCTCTACCCTCCAGACCACAGGGAGAAGTAAACAACTCCATAAATGGTCTGAGACTGAGAGCGCGCTTGCTTCCGCGATCGTGTACCTATGAGCAGCTGCCACGTGTGCCCTTGGGATTGGCTGACCCATGAGTATATAAGTTGGAGGTTAGGTTATAGCGGGGCTTTTTGCTGTTCAAGGTTCCCGAATAAACTGCTTGAAGAAGAACTCGGCGTTGTGTGATCCTTGCCGGCAAGGGTGGACGCGACAAAAGACCTAGATGTCAGACCAGAAACAATCAAATACTTAAAGGAAAACATTGGTAAAACACTTTCCCACCTACACCTCAAGGACATCTTTGATGAATCAAACCCAATTGCAAGGAAGACTATAGCAGAAACAAACCATTGGGACTACATCAAATTGAAAAGCTTCTGCACAGCCAAAGAAGCTATTAAACAAACAAAGAGACCCCTCACAGAATGGGAGAAGATCTTCACATGCCATACATCAGACAAGAAACTAATCAACAAAATATATAAAGAGCTCAGCAAACTTAGCACCAAAAAAAACAAATGACCCCATCCAAAAATAGGCAGAGAATATGAACAAAACATTCACTACAGAGGAGACCCAAAAGGCTAACAAACATATGAAAAACTGCTCTAGGTCACTGATTGTCAGAGAAATGCAAATTAAGACAACACTAAGATACCACCTCACTCCTGTAAGAATGGCATACATCAAAAAGGACAGCAGCAACAAATGCTGGAGAGGATGTGGGGAGAGAGGAACCCTTTTACATTGCTGGTGGGAATGTAAATTGGTACAGCCTCTGTGGAGAGCAGTCTGGAAAACTCTCACAAGGCTAGACATGGACCTTCCATATGTTCCAATAATTCCTCTCCTGGGGTTATACCCCAAGGACTCCATAACACCCAACCTAAAAGAGGTGTGTACTCCTATGTTCATAGCAGCACAATTCATAATAACTAAAACCTGGAAGCAACCTAGGTGCCCAACACCAGATGAGTGGCTGAGAAAGCTGTGGTATATATACACAATGAAATACTATGCAGCTATCAAGAACAATGAACCCACCTTCTCTGACCCATCTTGGACAGAGCTAGAAGGAATTATGTTAAGTGAGCTTAGTCAGAAAGATAAAGATGAGTATGGGATGATCCCACTCATCAACAGAAGTTGACTAAGAAGATCTGAAAGGGAAACTAAAAGCAGGACCTGACCAAATTGTAAGTAGGGCACCAAAGTAAAAACCCTGTGGTGAGGGGTAGACATGCAGCTTCCTGGGACAGTGGGGGGTTGGAGTGTGTGGGAGGGATGCGTCACTGTCTTTTGGTGGTTGGAATGGTATTTATGTATACTCCTAGTAAAATGTAGTCATATAAATCACTAGTTAATTAATACGATAGGGGGAAAATTAATTGTATGTCTTGAAGTTTTTCAAAATACAAACTGAATCTTTTTAATATATAGGCTGTGTAATTGATATGCAGACTCTCTCAAAAGCCTAGACCAAGTAGATCAGCTATATACAAGATACTGGGTACTGTACAGCAAACCCTAACAAAAGGACTTTTCAAAGTTAACCCAATTACCAAATAATGAGATGATAACATTAGCTACTGATTGTCTTTTTGAACCCTAAGAAAGCAGGAACCTCACACCTCCACTATAGAGCCTCTACTTCCCCTAGTCCTGGAAGCATTGGATAGGGCCCACTTTCCCGTATGCCTCTCCCAATCCATATCAAATAATATTGCATCTGCCGATCACAACTTAACCAACACAACGATTGCCACCTCAACATGCTTCACTTCAGACTGTGTCCAGAGACTTCACGTGTGGAATGACAACCCTTCAGCTTCATTACTCTGGTAAGACCTTTCCTTTCATAGTATACTCTAATTCCATCTCAGGTGGTTCACTTTTTTTTTTTTTTTAAACCAGTTCTGGCTTATGGTGGCATGGGGGATTGAACCTGGGACTTTGGAGCCTCAGGCATGAGAGTTTGTTTGCATAACCATTATGCTATCTACCCTCCGCATTATTTATTTATTTTTAATAGTAACCTTTAAAATTTTATTTTACTTAATTGGTATTCCCTCTTTGATAGAATAGAGAGAAATTGAAGGAGCTGGGCAGTGGCCCACCTGGTTGAGCACACATGTTACAATGTGCCAGGACCCAGGTTCGAGCCCCCAGTCCTCACCTTCAGGGGGACATCTTTGAAAGTGGTAAAGCAGTGTTGTAGGTCTCTTTCTCCCTCCCTTTCTTTTTTTTTCACTTTCTAACAAAGTCCCAAAACCTAGATATACACCAGTTTCTGTGAGAGAGAGCATATGTTCACACGTATCCGTAAACTACTGCAAAATATATACCTGAAAGCAGAAGTACACTAGAGTTTGCAGTGAGTACCTCCCTAACACTTCCTCTCCACTATTCCAAGCTTTGGGTCCATGATTGCTCAACAATTTGTTTGGCTTCATATGTTAACTCTCTTTTCAGTCACCAGGTTCCAGATGCCATCAGGATGCCGGCCAGGCTTACCTGGACTGAAGACCCCACCAATGTGTCCTGGAGCTCAGCTTCCCCAGAGACACACCCTACTAGGGAAAGAGAGAGGCAGACTGGGGGTATGGACCGACCAGTCAACGTCCATGTTCAGCAGGGTGTGCCGCTATGTTCCATCGCTGGGGAGCCAGAGACGACCCGAACTGCCCCTGCGGCTACAGACAGACTATGACCCACATAGTCAACGACTGCCACCTCTCCAGATTCAAAGGAGGTCTCAAAACTTTACATCAGGCTCAACCTGACGCTGTTGACTGGCTACGGAAGAAGGGCAAACGCTAGAAGAAGAAGAAGCAGGGAAGCAATTACAGAAGCCAGACCTTCTACCTTCTGCAACCCACAATGACCCTGGGTCCATGCTCCCAGAGGGCTAGAGAATGGGAAAGCTATCAGGGGAGGGGGTGGGATATGGAGATTGGGTGGCGGGAATTGTGTGGAATTGTACCCCTCCTACCCTATGGTTTTCTTAATTAATCTTTTCTTAAATAAAAAAGAAAAAAAGTATGCGAAAAAGAGTTCTGCC